>NC_133532.1:50017102-50325821 GCF_048544455.1 Silene latifolia | reverse complement strand
CTATCTCTCAAGAAATTAGATGTATTTCTGAGAGATAGAGTGGGAGTAGATTGAATCGTCACAAACATCTCTTATATTTGAAATGTTACTTTGTGAAAGTAATAGAATTATAGAGTGGGAGTTGGTATTGAACTATTATCTATGAAGATAGTATGAGAGCATAGTTCAGTGGGAGTTTATCGCACATGTCTTATTGTTCAAAATATTACTTTGTGAAAGTGATAGTATTATGACCTTGTTACATATGAGCCATCGCATTACAATCCGAAAATTGTTACTCAAGAGTAGATTTACTTTAAGGCGAGGGTCTCCTCAAAGGTAAATAGAGCTTTAGAGTACACAAATGCATAAGGTTTACATGAAGATGTTGATCAAAATTAAGTTATGTTAGGATTTGCCGCATTTCATTTTAATGATGAATGGCAAATGAAATTAAAAATTCGCTTTTCTAAAATGGGAATTTAGAGAAGAAAGTATTTGAAACACGAAACCTTAGATGAAGATCTAAGAAACCTAACATCTTATGCGAAGCTTTCTTAAGTAAACCTAGGATGGTCTTAAGCAAGCATTAAAGGATTATACTTTACGTTCATGTGATTATAGTGAATTGTTTCATTCACATAATTGAAGAATCATGATATACATGAAGTTAAGTGGGAGCTAGAATTGTTTCTCTATGTCTTATATGTTGATAACATATTACTTATTGAGAATTATGTACAAATGTTCTCTTCTGGCAAGAGTAATTAGGACACTTGGAATGGGATGCAAAGTATTCTAGATTTTGAATCTATGTGAGAGAATATTGGCATAAAGTTGAGAAGCTTATGAGGATAAAATATTTCACATCTGTTGTACAACAACAAAGTTGAATGGCTTATTCATGATGACGAAAGTGGAATTACTATGATGGAATCATAGTCATTCACTGAACCCATTAAGTTGTTAATTACATGAAATCGATTGCTAATGTTTCCGCCATTAGAACGATTATGTATGCCAACAGACGCACATGCTGTGATGTACCATATGCTAGGTACATTATGAGTCAATAATAAGTTAATTCATAAGATGGGCTTGTGAAAGCCTTAAAGTACAATTGATGACTTGTACACATGTTTGGATGATAAACTAAGTTAGGTGTTGAAGGGTTGCACAAACTTTAGTTTCCAAGCTTAAAAGGATTTGATGAAATCCTAAGCTAATGTTATTGACAATGGAGTAAGAAACTAAGAAAAGTGTTTTAGTTTCGCGCATTGCAGCTTCTACAAAAGGAATCTAAGTAAAATTGTGATAAAATAGTCAACGAAGGGATTAAGAGTGAATCTCTCCACAAATGACTTTATCACAAGTTATGCGATAACAGTGGAAGCTTCTTTCAAGTTAAAGAGCTCAAGTCTAGTAAGAAGTCTAGACACATACTTTGAAAAGTTCATGTCATTAGAGATGACATTGAATTGAAGGAAATAACAATTGATAAAGTTGGAATTCATGGATATCGGGTATATCTGCTTTCCAAGCTTTTATTGTTGATAAACTAGTGTTAATAATACACGATAGATTATAGAATATGAAGTAATAATAGTGTATTGACTATTCATATGTGATAATCACATTTATCGTTTGAGTTTTATTAAACTCACCCACTACCTTGTCGTATCCGAATAGGTTGTAGAGACAAATTGAACCCCATTATAGTGAACTGGATTGACATGGTATTCGCCCCTAGCTACTTATATGAGGTGACGTCTCGAAGTGACTAGAGTGTGATGCGATTGATGGCAAGTTCAAGTGCCATAGAGTCATATGGGATGACTAGTCGATCACATAGGCAGACTGTATGGGACAATCTGTCGGGCAGTGACCGCTTATAGAGTTCTGGTAATTCATAAAGCATGGTCGTGGCAAGAGCTACTATAGTATTCTTATGAGTCAATTCTTTTGACTAGAGACTATTCGCCCAAGTTGACACAACGTCTGATTATCTTTGATTTATACTCTACGATTTCGTAAATGAGGTCAAACTGGGTATATTTTGGGTTATGATGGACTGTGGCTGAACGAAGGGAATAGGGCGATAGGAATTGTCCACCCCTTGTCAGGGTTGTTTGAAATCTCAAGGCCACTCAAGGAGTAGTTAACTGGAAATGCGTGGCCACGCTCGGAAGGTATCTATGATAAATAATTCCGGTCAGACAGTTAATCTCCAGATCGAGAAAACCACTCAAGATATGATTAAATGTAAGTATGACCTGCAAGACACCTTGCATTGAGTGGGAGATTGTAATAGGACAAGAGAATTGGTGACGCACACTTGTCGAGGAAAAGTGGGAGATTGTTGGGAAATGTGTCCTCAACAATAGTGCGATCACATGGTTTAAATATCATTATTAAATCTCATATTAAGAATACGTGAGGGATGATTCTTTATACAGTCGACTGACCGTCATTAATCGGTAATGATTGGCTAACTAGAGTTTAACATTACTGTCGTGTGACGGTGGTGGTCAGTTGATCCCTTTAGGTCACACCTATAGGATGAGGCCCAAATAGATAATTAATTAATTGTATGAGATACAGATTAATTAATTCCTTAAATTATGAGAGTGCAAATTTTGCGTCTTATTGTAATGTGATTAAATAAGATTTAATTTAGTAATTAAGTGTTAAATTACTAAATTAGTTGAGGTTTTAATATAAGTTTTGAGGTAGAGGTAATTAGTTATTTAAAGTTAGAAGAAGTTGTAATTCTAACTAACTAGTAATTATGGGACCCATTATATGTTGATATAATGGTAGTATACTACTCAAAAAGTGGAGTGTATATTATATTATTAATTGTAATATTTAAGTGTTAAATGATTACTTTAATAATTAAATATGTAAGATAGTTAAACATATGACTTATAAGCATTTGTGGGACAAATGACAAAAGGCAGAAATGGACCATATAAGGACCAATATTTCGGCCAACATAAGAGCACAATAGATGCTCTTTTATCTTATGTTGATGTTGGTTATTGTGTGATTGTGACACATCATGCTAGCTCAAATAATGCCTACATCTTACACACCCTACCTACACTTTACAAACAAGTAAAAACAAAAGGCAAAAGATTCCTCCTTTGCCTTATGCCAACCGGTTTTGGCATTACAAAAGGAGCATTTGGTTGCTCATTTTGCTACTTCTTGTTTTTGCTAGCTTTTACTTGTTTTTCCTCTCAAGCTCTTCCTCACATGCAAATGCAACAAAGCTCTCCATAAATACTAATACACATCATATATTACTTGTGATAGTAATACAAGATTATTAGTATTATTAAGGTAATATTTCTACTAAATATCTAGTTAATATTAGTAGGAATTTTTGGGATTAATCTTGGGTGCAATTTATTGGAGTGGCTTCTATACTTGGAGTCTTAGGAGGATCATCCATCATTATAAGCTCAAGAACAAGTGAAGGAAGGTGACCTTACTTGTGCCCATAATTTCGAACCAACCAACAATGTAAGGAACATTGTTTTTCTTATAAATCTTTCATTTTGTTATGCATGCACTAGATCTAAAGAACAAATAATTAACATGTTAATTAGTTCACTATTAAAGGAGTCTAATAATAGGTATATGAAGCTAACACCGGTCACCATGGGATATGAGTCGGGATCGCTATGTGTTTATCTTGTGAATTGTGTATCTATATAGTGATGTCTGACATGAATCAGTGGATGTACGTATGTGGATAATGGGGAATGTTTAGAAAAGATGGTGATGATGTGATTTCGTATGTTGTTGGTTGAAAGCATGTTGCATGATAGTTGGTTTACAATGTTGGTTGGAATTGTTAGAAAAGTGTATGAGAATGATGAGTAATGTGGTGGAAAAAGGAAGTAGTTCATATGTGATATGATTATACATAATTTTGTTTGTGTAATTTTATATAATGATTTCTTATACATGTCTACTATTGTTCATATGTATATGTTGTATGAAGAATGTGGTGGAAATGGATGAATTGATTGGAAAAGATGGAGTGGCAATTGCATGAGAATATAAATTTTGTGATTATGAATATGTTTAGGTGACGAAGTGTATTTGTAATATTGTTGTATTAGTAACATGGAAATAGGATTTGTAATGTATTAGTATGTTTTGTTTACGAAAAGTGATAGAATAAAAACATGTGGGTAAGTCATGATTGGCAAGTTAAATAAATTATTTGCATGATGAATGTTGTTGCTTTGCTTTCGAAAATAGTAACATGTGATTGGGACTACTGGTTTTATGAGTATTGGGTTGTTTTTGTTTACCTTGTTGCCGTTTAAGTTGTTTGGAAGTAAAATCAAGTAGTTGTGTTTTTCGATTATAAAGAGGTTGTCTTTAAACTGTTATAATTTGAGTTGTATAAATGATTTTAATGTGATTCCAATTGGAGGTGATAGCTTGTTCTTTTACGATTCTAACGATAGGTCCCACGCCCAAAAAGACCAAGAAACGAGTGAGTTATGACCGTTTTACCAAAACTAGACAGTGCTGAGAAATGCAGGTACTCGATCGAGTGGCCCACACTCGATCGAGTGCACCTTGGTACTCGATTGAGTACCCCTTACTCGATCGAGTAGCCCCGGATAATTTGTTATATGTGTCTCTGACTTTCACCTACTCGATCGAGTAAGTCATTTACTCGATCGAGTGGCCTGTACTCGATCTAGTGACCCCTATTTTGGGTCATATGCTTATCTTTTGACTTCGTTGCATATTATGTTTAATTTAAAGGTGTTATTTTGCTTCTTTATGCATTGTTTTACATGTATGTTGGTCTTGACGCGTAAGTTAACCAATCTTGTGGTGTAGTGAGTGGCACCTGTGGTGAGTATGAATTCGGTGGGAGGACATGAGTTATATGTGGTTGCGATAGATAGTGGAAAAAGAAAAGGAAGATCGTTATGGCTTAATTGAAACATAGAGCATGTTTTCTGAGATGAGATGAGATGAGTGATATGATTGTGTGTTGAGTAACGTAAAAGTAAGTGAATATGGGCAAGGGATGATGTGAGTCTAAGGAATGTGAGAATGAAAGGATTGAGAGTAAGGATGTGGATAATGGCAACTTGAGATGTGTAAAGAATTATGGAGGGAGATGGTTAGGAGTCGTGTGGGTTAAGAATATACATAGTGAAAGTTCGTTTTAAAGGGGTTGAGAAGAGTGGTATATAGTGAACTTTGTGGAGACATGTCGCGAGGTGGATTTGTAGACAGTAAGTGAGTTTGGGAGATTCGGTTTATTAAGAGGTGAAACTATTGTGGGATTTCCCTGGGCAATTAGCGGTATGAAAGGAATTTTTATTTCTAGAGATGTACAAAGGAGATGCAATTGTCGAACAGTAAAAGTTGGTGCTACGGATGGAATAGTGGCACGGGTGATTGATAGCAAGATAAGAAAATATCGATGGTAAGAAAGAGGGAGATGATATCGATATAAAATAATGAGATGTGAGTTTTGGAGCAATGAGAAGGTAACCGAGGCACTAGGGAGTTAGATAGAAATAATGAAGAGTAGAATTACTAAGGGATTTTGTCGAGGGTAAACGAAAAGAATGAGGGGAGTAAAACTAGGAACATGTTCACCGAGGTTATGTGATATAAAAGTAAGGAATTGTCGAGATGTATGATACTATCACAAGGATTTGAGTTTACAGTATATAGAAGTTCCAGGACAACATGATAAGCATGAATTTCGAGGAATTAAAGAAAGTAAAAGTTGGGTAAAGAGTTTGCCCGATATGAGATTTTGGTGGTGAGTCGGGTGAGTATACAATTAAGGATAGTATTGGGAAGAACGTTGAGGTAATGTTGTTGATGGATTTGATGTTCGTTATTTGGGATGTTAACCACAGATAGGAAAGAAATCGTGATGTTTAGAGATGAGTGTAAGAGGTTTGATGCCCGGACAGTGGTAGTGTTATGGTTTGTAACTAGTGGTTAAGGGTGATGGTATATTAGAAAGGTAGCAATTCTAATGAGGTTGATTTTGTAGAGGCCGGATTGATATGTATGGTTGTAAGGAAGTATAAGATGTGGTTAGATGAGGCGGGTGCTAATAGTTGAATAGTAATGGTATGGTTATACTTGGCATGAGGTGATGGTTATGCAAATGGGGGAATATGTTATGAGGGGCATATGAGTTAAGCTCGGGCGACAGGTAACCTTTATCGAGTGGTAACTTACGTGATCAGGACTGACTAGTTGGATGTGATTACGGGTCTATTGATGTGAACATTATTTGCGCACATTTAGTCCCCTAATTGAGCCTATTTTGCATACTATTATAGCATTTCATGGCCATTTTATCCGTCAAAACCTTCCTATTTGCTTTTCTATCGCATTTCATATGTTTTGTAGAAAAGGAGATAATAAGGCGGAAATTCCCGTCTTTCATGCATATTTAGAAGCTTATTGATGATATTAGATGAACTAGTATGAAGAGAAGGCAAAAATGATGGCCAAGTATGTAGGAATAAAGTGTATATAGAAGGATCAAAGGGTTAAAAGCAAGGATGACGAGAGGGAAGGCATTACAAGAAGAAATCGCTCGAAAACTGAATCAAGAGTTGCTTCTTTGGCTCTGAAAATGTTCTAGATGGAACGGCGTCGAAAAATCAAGTGATCTAGGCTTTTGAATCACTCCAATAGGAGTCCGGATGAGAAAATGACGTCCGTTTTACAATCCGAGCTCAAGATACAGCTCAACCCGCTCGGGTCAAATTCAACCCGCTCGGGTTGAAGCCCATGACGCCCATATTTCGCTCGGGACGGGCGTATTCTTGGACAGGAAACTTTCCCTTGCTACGTGAACCACAATCCGAGCGTCTTCTCCCAAATCCGCCCGGATTGCATCTCCCGAATCCGCCCGTCTTCTCCCAAATCCGCCCGGATTGCATTTTCAGAATCCGCCCGGATTCACCTTAATCCGCCCGGATTCAAGCCCAGCGCATTTTCGTCTTCTTCAAGCCTCAAAGAAAGACGCCCTTCCTTCGAAAAATACCGGAGTCTCCCTGCTCAAATCTCAAAAGTGTAATTACTAGTTTAGCCCTTAGTTAACCCTAATGCATCCACCTAATTTCCACTATAAATACCCCATTTGTAATAATCCTTTGACACATCTTTTTAGCTAGAAAAATCCTTCTTTAGATTAGATTAGGAGTAGATTAGAATAGATTACTCTTTAATCATTCCACAAATTACACATTAATCTCTTCTTAATTGTTGTTCAAGTTTATCATTGGGTAATTGAAGATTATTTGGTTATTATTGGGAGATTGACAACCTTCCATCAATCATCAAGTTTCTTCTATTATTCTTTGCTTTATTATTTGGATCATCTCAAGTTTGGTATAAATCCTTTACTCTTTACTCTTTATTGTTTATTTCCTCATTCTATTATCATGTTTATACTTGTTGTGATGATTGACACCATTAATGACATGTTTCCCATGACAATGAGTGAGTAGTTTCTTTAGCTAGGATTAGTGGGTAATTAGGGGAAACCAACATGGGATTGATTCATGCTTAATCTAATATGTTCACATGATTAAATTGCTTGCTTGTTGTGATGTCAACTTTATGCACATGTTATGTTTGATGAAATGCTAAGCCTATGAATCCTTGCATTTTTACCATCTCTTATCTACTCAACTTGACTCGTAAGATATAAACCAACTCGAGTCTTGTTAGACCATGCATAGAAGTTGATTAGGAGGAAAGTAAGTCGACTTGTAGGTGTTGTACAATCTAATCGATTCGGCTCCGGGACCCAACTCTCCCTAAGAACCGTAAGATATAACCCAACTCGGTTCCTCCACAACATTAATTGCTTGCAACCTTGTAAACATGTTTGTATGATCAACACCATGAATCCCCCATAACCCCATGATATCCTAGCACTTTTAATCAATTGTTTACATCTTTCCTTTTATTGCTCGTTCTACTTTATTGCTTGCATTAGTCTAGACACAACTACAAACCCCATCAATTGTGACACTAGCATAAATTGAGATAGATAGACTTAGAACCCAAAGCACACCGTCCCATGGATCGACCTCGACTTACCGCTAACTAGTTGTTTGTTGAGTATTATAAATGTGTTTGATTGGATGAGTGACGACATCAACCATATCAAAATGGCGCCGTTGCCGGGGATGGTGCTATGTGATTAAGTTCTTACTTGTTTGTCTATTTTGATTTTGCTCTCACCTTGAGGAACTTGTTCCTCAAGGATTGTTTTTACCATTTTCTTGTAGTTTCCTTGTTTGTAGTTGTTTCTTTATCATGGCTATAATGATGACCCAAGACTTGGTACATGGAGTATGTGGTGGATCTTTTGAGTATGACTATGGGTATGGGGAGTTTGAGGAGCAAGTCAACACAAACCTACCTTATTACTTGTACGACGAAAATCCTAACCACTACCCCAATTTTTCCCACCAAAATCACCACACCCAATATCAACAACAACCATCCACCCAATACCCATTTCACAACGAGCTTCAATTGCCGCAATACAACCACTTTCACACCTACCCACAACAAAAAGATGAACCCATTCGAAACATGATTCTCCAAATGATGGGAGATCAACAAAACTTCTTCAAACAAATGCTAGAAGAAAGCCAAAAAGAAGATAATGTTCTTAAAAACATTGTTATCCAAAGAGAGGAATTGAGGATTCAAATTGCCCAATTAAAAGAATCCCAAGCAATCACTCACCACCGTTCTTTGGACATTGAGCATAAATGCGAATTTGAAGTAGTGACCTTTGACATGGAAGATGAGAAGTGGGAGGAGCCAAGTTCCTTGAGCTCTTGTGACTATGAAAGTGTTGTGTTCGATGAAGAAGACATGAGGTTGAGCAAACCAAATACTCTTAACCTTTGTGAGTATGAGGGTGTGTCTTTTGATATGAACGTTGAGGTGTTGGAAAAAGAATTACATGAAGCCCACATTTATGATTCACGTGAAGATAGCAACAATAATGATGAACCTAGAGGAGGGACTCACAATATCACCTTGCTTGAGGAGCCTATCCTTGAGGCATTTGATATACCCTATCATGAAGAAGAACGTCCTTCCTTTATCCTTCATGAAGACCACTTGGCACCTATCTTGGAGCCAATGATCATTGAAGAGGATATGGTAGACCTTTTTCAAAAGGCCAAAGTTTCTTACAAGAACTACTTGGTGAAAAAGCTCAAAGAGAAAATTGCCCGTGAGGCTACTTGTGAAGATTTGGCACCCGCAATCTCAACTCCTAAGGTATCCAATCATCAAAGCCATGAAAATTCTCCTTCTACCTTGGAAGGATTGAAAAATCAAAATGCTATCATCATCACCAAAATTGAAGAAGAAGTTGGTAAGTGGAAGTCCACGGATGAAAATGAACCACACTTCATGCTTAGTGTTGACAAGAATCATGGGTTTACCTATTTGAAGCATCGGGAAAGCTCTAACACTAAGGAGAAGGCAAGGAAAAGAATATTCTACAAGCCTCCTTGGCCAGATTTCATATTCAAATTGAGCAACCCATACTTGTGCTTATTTGGAGCTTGTTCACAAGCTTTTGATCTTTTATTAAGAGCTTTGAGCTCTATGGATAAGAGTTTCTACGATTTGAACTAGTTTGGTGGAGTCCTATCTCAAACCACCATTTGTAAGATATTTCTTAGACCCCTTTATTTTGTATAATATTGTACATTTGCATTTAATTTCTTGCATGAGAGAGAAGAGAGAGAGAGTCATCTTACATGTTTCATGAGCAAATTTCAGAAAAAGATAAGGAAAAAAAGAGAAAATTGGTGAGAAGGGGTGCGTTATTTCACAAAGAAGAAAGAAGAAGAAGGAAATAAACAGAAGACGCCCGGATCGAGAGGAGGACGCCCGACCAAAACCCACGGAAAAGAAAAGGCTAAAACTGAAGGAGAATCCGTGCGGATTCGAGCGAATCCGCCCGTCCCGGACAATACGTCCGTCTTCTTCACGGGACGCCCGTCCCGTGTGTCATCCAGAAGCAAGATTTTAAGCTGTGAAAGAATCCGTGCGGATTGTTCACTATTCGCCCGTCCCGATCAAGCCGCGCGTCCTAGGCACAATACGCCCGACTTTTCCCACTTCCCAGCCGAGGAAGTTTGCTGTGTTTGAATCCGAGCGGATTCTAGCATAGATGTCCGTCTTCTTCCTCGACAATCCGCCCGTCTCGATTGAAATCCGCTCGGATTGTCCTGTTCCTTCGGATAAAACGGGTCCGACCCAACCTTATCCGTTCGGATTCCCTACTCCTTCTATATAATCACCCCCTTTCTCCCTCATTTCCTCACCTTACCAAACCCTAAAAACACTCATCTCAATCCTCAAAATCACCATCCCATCCTCAAAAACACCCCCATCATCAACATCCAAATGGCACCATTGACAAACACCAAAGGAAAGGCCAAGAAATTGGTTGAATCATTCGGGAAGAAGCGCAAGGGATCAACCTCTTCAACACCACGAGAGGTGGTACTACCAAGGGGCTCCCAACCCTTAATGAGGGGAGGCATTGAACAACTCAACCACTTTCAAGAGGTGCTCTTTCAATCCGACGACCACCGCCAAAAATTTTTCGAGCTACTAGGTAAGAAGTACGAACCTACTCAATTTGTAGACACTAGGGTGTTGGAAATCCTTAAGATAAGGTACCCTACCGAGATGTTCTGTAATGGCCTTGGCATCGGGAAACTTTTCCATGCCCATGAAGAGACTTACCTTAGTCTCACCCTTGAATTCTTGAGTAGCCTTCGCATTATGGCGGATACCCGCAACAATGTAGGCATGGAGTTTAGGTTATGCAACCTAGACCATGTTCTTTCGCTTGAGGAATTTGCTTATGTTTTCGGTCTTGAAGTACCCACCGACTATACCGAAAAGCCCGATAATTTTGGTGTTGACTTTCTTTGGAAGGCTATCTCCGGGAGGGACTTTACCCATATAAAGCGTTGCTATACCTTTGCCATCCATCATCCGGTGATTCGATTCACCGAACGCTTTGTAGCCGGTTGCATCAATGGGAGGTACGAACAAGATAGGTGTACTCTCATCGACTTAACTTTTCTTGAGTCCTATTTGAATGTTCGAGCGGTGAGGCGTTATAACTTTAATACGCCACTTGAGATACTTACTAGGTTCCATGATTTTCCTCAAGGGACCACCCAACTCAAAACCTTCGTGATGGGAGGTCTAATTACCATTTTGGCTCACCACCTTTGTCCCGGGTTCAATACCCGAGGAACCTATACTCCTCTTGAGGGGAGGACTTTGATTGATGAGCACACCATCTTCCACAGCCACTGATGGTGTAACTACACTCGAGATGGGAGTGTGGAGTGGCACACCAAGGGATACACTTCAATGATCCTTGAGGGATGGAAGATACCGGGCATTGACCCAAGATTGAGCCCGTACTCTCCTCCACCAAGCTACCTCCTTGATATCCAAATTCTTGATAATCCCCCTCAAAGGGAAGAGCCACACCGTCAACCACCTCGTGGAGGGCCGGGAATACCTATTCGCCCACCCTCCTACGTACCTATCCCGCCTTACCCTACTCCTTATACCGAATTTCAACCGGCAATCCCCAATACCCCGGGTATTAATGATTTGATGCCACTCATGAATAGAGTGGACCTTGGGGTTCATAAAGGGAGGGAAGACAACTACTTGGCCCTCTACCCCCAATACTATAACATGGCTCAACAAGGGTATATTGACCCCGATGGTCCTAAGCCCTCTTGGGCACAACCAGAGCTCTTGTTCCCAAATTATGGGGACCAAGCTTGGGGTCGAGGAGACGGAGGGCATTCTAGCCAAGGTGGAGGGTACTCGGGTCAAGGAGGAGGATTTGACCAAGGAGGATATTGGGGCCAAGCACCCGGATATGATCAAGCCGGAAGCTCTCATGGTTATGGCTATGATTAAGATGAGGATGACGAGTGAAAGAGGCCTACTTCACCAATTCCATTTGTATGATACCCATCTCTCCCTCTCTCTCTTTTGTATATACATTGCATTTAGTGTAGTTTTTGCATGCATTTGTATTATATTTCATATTGCATTTATATTAGTTAGTTCATACAGATTAGCTTGCATTGTATTTATCCCACATGATTCATATAGATAGTTGCATATAGACTAGAATTCATGCTTAGGCACTAATGGCCAAACCTATTCATTTCTACACTAGAAATAGTGTTTAAATCGGTTTGGGGAGGTTTGATCATAGGTGACCATAGTTTACTACAAAACATGCATCATATAGTATAGTTTAGATTGCATTCATTTGTTATATATGTCATATAGAATTGCATTTAGTTAGAGCATACATTCATTCATATCATATCATTGCATTTGCACTTTATTTCAAAAAATCAAAAATCCAAAAACATGTATTTCTTTTTCATTCCTACTCCTACATGTACATTGAAGACAATGTCCAAAATAAAGTGGGGGATGGGAATTTATATTCCAAAAATGCATAAAAATTGAAAAATTTCGAAAAATCACAAAAATATGTCTTTTAATTTCATAAAAACAAAAACCATAAAAATTTGAAAAATTGAAAAATCCAAAAACAAGTTCATTTCCTTTGTAGTGTAGACTTGTATATATTGTTTTGTATATATTGTGTTTGTTCATCCTTTTTCACATTGATTGACTACGCCACATCCGAGACATGAGGATATTGAAGACCGCATGGTATGATCTTTCCAATCTCCTTTTTCCTCTTTATGTTAATGACTATGTGGCTTTATTTTGATTGATGCGGTAAAAACAATGTGAACTTAGGACTTGCATTTAGTTTATATGGCATATTAGTTGGTAGAATCATTTGCATTAGGATGTATATATGTTAGTTGCATCATGGCATGTAGTTTGCATGTTAGAAAAAATTTTGCGAAACCGTCTACTTGGGAAGCTTGACTAGTGTATATAGGCCCTAGTAGATGCTTTTTCTTCTTAAGACTTTGCTTGTTAGAATACTTGTAAAACACCCTAGGATGTGTCATGCTAGTATCCTTTGACCCATGGTTTAACGCCTAGTCAAGAGTACCTTGTGGTGTGATAACTCCTTGGCTACCGTTTATTCCAAGGTGACCCTTGAAACCATGCAACCATCATTCATCCATGTTCTACCATACATTTTGTCATCAAAGGGAATGGGCACAAAAAGAAATCAATTTGAGTTCAATGAAATGAAAAGTGAAAGAAAGTTTGCAAAATGCATCAAAAGAAAAGAGGAGCAAAAATAGACTCCTAAAGCTTCAAAAATAAGGCACCCTTCCTACATATGGGGTGACTTTGAAAATGTTCAAAAAGAAATGCAAAGAAAAGTTGAAAGTTGTCAAGTGTTGAAATGTCAAAAATCAAAAAGAAATGGCAAAAATAAAGTGTTCTCAAATGTTATATGCCACAAGAAATTGAGGGGAAAAACAACAATGAAAGCAAACTCCCAAAATGAAACTCAAATACTATCGATCCCTTTTCCATCTTATCCATTTTTGTGCATGGTAGAGAGGGGACGACCCTTCTTCTTGTCTAGGCAAGAGGGGGAATTCCGCGATCCTCCAGTGTTTCTAACATCATAGGGAGTCTACTCTTGACAAAAGCATTTAACGATTGAGGACAAAGGTACCCTAGCTTGACACATTTTGGAGGTGATTTATTGGTATCCTTCTAGGCTTAGTAGTTTGAAGAAATTGTATCTATGAAGGAGTGTGTACCCTTGAATTGCTTCCCTTGTAGATAATTTCCGCCACTTAGATGAGGAAAGTGGCTATTCTTTTGTAGATGCATCCATTACTTGATTTTGTGTGCTTTAATGCTTGGATGTGTCGCCATTTTGGCAAGACCCACCTTGCCTTGCAAGAAGGCATCCTACCTCATGGTTGTCTTGTTGTGAGTTGAAGGGGCGGAGTGAGACCCGCTAATTTTCTCATATCGGTTATATTATTAGGTTAGTTTAAATAAAGGTCTAGTTTTAGTCACCTCTTTACTCGGGACGAGTAAAGGTTCGGTTTGGGGATATTTGATGTGAACATTATTTGCGCACATTTAGTCCCCTAATTGAGCCTATTTTGCATACTATTATAGCATTTCATGGCCATTTTATCCGTCAAAACCTTCCTATTTGCTTTTCTATCGCATTTCATATGTTTTGTAGAAAAGGAGATAATAAGGCGGAAATTCCCGTCTTTCGTGCATATTTGGAAGCTTATTGATGATATTAGATGGACTAGTATGAAGAGGAGGCAAAAATGATGGCCAAGTATGTAGGAATAAAGTGTATATAGAAGGATCAAAGGGTTAAAAGCAAGGATGACGAGAGGGAAGGCATTACAAGAAGAAATCGCTCGAAAACTGAATCAAGAGTTGCTCCTTTGGCTCTGAAAATGTGCTAGATGGAACGGCGTCGAAAAATCAAGTGATCTAGGCTTTTGAATCACTCCAATAGGAGTCCGGATGAGAAAATGACGTCCGTTTTACAATCCGAGCTCAAGATACAGCTTAACCCGCTCGGGTCAAATTCAACCCGCTCGGGTTGAAGCCCAGGACGCCCATATTTCGCTCGGGACGGGCGTATTCTTGGACAGGAAACTTTCCCTTGCTACGTGAACCACAATCCGAGCGTCTTCTCCCAAATCCGCCCGGATTGCATCTCCCGAATCCGCCCGTCTTCTCCCAAATCCGCCCGGATTGCATTTTCAGAATCCGCCCGGATTCACCTTAATCCGCCCGGATTCTAGCCCAGCGCATTTTCGTCTTTTTCAAACCTCAAAGAAAGACGCCCTTCCTTCGAAAAATACCGGAGTCTCCCTGCTCAAATCTCAAAAGTGTAATTACTAGTTTAGCCCTTAGTTAACCCTAATGCATCCACCTAATTTCCACTATAAATACCTCATTTGTAATAATCCTTTGACACATCTTTTTAGCTAGAAAAATCCTTCTTTAGATTAGATTAGGAGTAGATTAGAATAGATTACTCTTTAATCATTCCACAAATTACACATTAATCTCTTCTTAATTGTTGTTCAAGTTTATCATTGGGTAATTGAAGATTATTGGGTTATTATTGGGAGATTGACAACCTTCCATCAATCATCAAGTTTCTTCTATTATTCTTTGCTTTATTATTTGGATCATCTCAAGTTTGGTACAAATCCTTTACTCTTTACTCTTTATTGTTTATTTCCTCATTCTATTATCATGTTTATACTTGTTGTGATGATTGACACCATTAATGACATGTTTCCCATGATAATGAGTGAGTAGTTTCTTTAGCTAGGATTAGTGGGTAATTAGGGGAAACCAACATGGGATTGATTCATGCTTAATCTAATATGTTCACATGATTAAATTGCTTGCTTGTTGTGATGTCAACTTTATGCACATGTTATGTTTGATGAAATGCTAAGCCTATGAATCCTTGCATTTTTACCATCTCTTATCTACTCAACTTGACTCGTAAGATATAAACCAACTCGAGTCTTGTTAGACCATGCATAGAAGTTGATTAGGAGGAAAGTAAGTCGACTTGTAGGTGTTGTACAATCTAATCGATTCGGCTTCGGGACCCAACTCTTCCTAAGAACCGTAAGATATAACCCAACTCGGTTCCTCCACAACATTAATTGCTTGCAACCTTGTAAACATGTTTGTATGATCAACACCATGAATCCCCCATAACCCCATGATATCCTAGCACTTTTAATCAATTGTTTACATCTTTCCTTTTATTGCTCGTTCTACTTTATTGCTTGCATTAGTCTAGACACAACTACAAACCCCATCAATTGTGACACTAGCATAAATTGAGATAGATAGACTTAGAACCCAAAGCACACCGTCCCATGGATCGATCTCGACTTACCGCTAACTAGTTGTTTGTTGAGTATTATAAATGTGTTTGATTGGATGAGTGACGACATCAACCATATCATCTATGATGTGTATAAATTTTTGTGCGAGGTTCTGACCTCACGGTAATTTAATTGAATGATATTCAAAAAAGTAATAATTTGATTGATCTGGCATGACTGGTTATACTTGTATTTATTCATGATATACGTTATTCCGTGATATGGTAAGGGGATGATATTCATGAGGTTATTATCTGTTTAATTCATATAAAATGTTGCATTGTGATTTAGTAAAGTGGATTTGAGTAAGTTTTTCTTGTCCGAGAAGTTATGTTGAGTCAGTGTTTATGGGATTGTGTCTGCTGTGATGTCTATCGGTGTGGTTGTGGTGCCTCGGGTGGTGATCCGGGCACGGTACTTAGTGTTGTGGTGCGGGTATTTTCGCACTGCGGTGTGGCTGTTGGTAGCGGTGTTGTGATGCCGTCACCGGTTGTGGAGGAGTAGGCCGGATGATTATGATTCGAGTTTCGAAAGTACATACCAGTTACACATAAATTGTTGTTTTGTTTGATGTTGCTTCATGTGAGTTTCAGTTTGTACAGATAGACAGTTGTTTTGTTTATTGATGTTTCTTACCAGTTAAGTTTTGGTATGAGGGTAGAGTATTTTATGAAAGAGAGTTGTATATGTTTTCGTTGTTGTCATGGTATAGTGATATTCTGTTGATGGGACACAGTTGTGAGAAGTTGTTACAGTACTTTTGATCTTGTTTTAAAATGAGGCATCGGTGGTCATAGTCATGGCAAGTGATTCGTGGAACATGTGTTGTAATGATCTGAATGCGGCAGGTGGTTCATAATCTTTTTTTAAGATAGTGAGTGCAGGGTATTTGGAATTGGTGTCATGTTAAGTTATGTATGAGTTTTGCGGTAATGAAAGAAATGAACTTGAGGATCTAGTGTGAGTGTACGTAACAAGTTTGGATCGTGAGTTATGCTTTTGGCGAGGGGAGTTTTATATAGTTCATATAGAGAGGTATGTCATGTTGCGGTAATGTGGAAGAGTTGAAGTTTTGGGTTAAGCTAAAGATTTTGAGGTATAGGTTAGGTGGTGTAACGAGTGAATTGAAGTATGAGAATTTTTTAAGTAAGAGAGCCTTGGATATATGCATGGCGAGTGTTTAGAGTATAGGTGGTTATTTTCGACATGCGGTGGTGATGAGGATAATGAAAAGATATAGCTAGGATTTAGTATTAGTGAGTTACGAGGACGTAACATTTGTCTTAAGAGGAGTAGGATGCGATAAAAGAGATTTTGATGGTTGTGCATATAGTAATATATTTGGAAGTTTGAGTCTTGATGTAGAATAAAAGATTGATTCGTGTTGTGGGTGATTTTATTAAAGGTCATGACCGTCCTTATAGTACCGTGTTGTTTAGGAGTGTGAGAATATTTCACTAGTGTTGACAGTTAGATGATGAGCTTATGAGTGTGAGTAAAATTCGAGGACGAAGTTCCTTTTAAGGATGGTAGAATGTAACATTCCGTTTGATGTCTATGAGTGTCTTGATATTGGGTTTGGTAGTGGATGATATATTATGGAGCTAGCAGCGTTAGTGGATGATAGTTGGTAGTGTATGAAGTTAGTGTCAGGAGAGTTTATGATGTAGTTGATACGACATCGTGAGCGATGTGTGGAGGTAGGAATAGTTGGTGGAGTTAGTGTTAAGAGTTCATAGTTTCATGTTTTATAAGTTGGGGTGTTGTTTTGAGTTCTTAGTAGCTTTGTTGCGTCTTAACCGAGTTAGTATGTTCGGTTTTTTAATGTATGGGTTGAACTTCGGGGATGAAGTTCTTTTTAAGGAGGGAAGATTGTAATACTACGGTTTTATGAGAGTCTGGGTACTCTATCGAGTAGACCTTACTCTGTCGAGTAAGGGTGTTTTGCATTTTAAAATAGTTTCTGACCTGTAGGGTACTCTATCGAGTAGCCTTAGGTACTCGATAGAGTAGCCGGCACTCGATCGAGTAGGTCGAGTTACTCGATCGAGTAGCCCGGTTTACGGGTGATGTTTTGTCGGGTTTTGTTAATAACACGGATTAATATATATAAATCTTTCCGTCATCTTTACAATACACTTTTACAAGTCTAATCACATTGAAAAGAGATTCAAGTTACGTTCTTCGCATTCATCCGTGTTACTGACAAATCCCGGAGCTTGAGAGGTCGGATTTCATCGTTCTTTGTATCATTGTGATCCTTGCGTCAAGGGTAAGTCCTACGTACCATTTTTATAGCATTTGGTTAAGGTTGTTTAAACACTAATTTTTGGGATTGGGGGTTTTCTATGTTTATGTTGATGTGGTAGTGATTGTATGATTATGTGTATAGGAGAAGGGTTCGTAGATGAAAGGTTTTGAGACAATTTGCTAGATCGTCGATGTTTGTGTTGCATTCCGGTAGGGTTTCCCTACTCATTATTGGCTACATAATGTGTGGTGATTGTTGTTGTGATTATTGGTTAATTATATTGCTGGTTGATTTTGACGGTTGTTGGCTGTATGTTGTTGATTGATTGTGTAACTGTCTGTGTTCTTCGGGGCGCGTCCCTGGCTGAGTGGAGTCACTTGTGGGAGTGGCTTCACGCCCATTATTCGCCTTATGTGGAACCCGCCACAGAAGGGATGTGCACAATAAGGAATTTGGGTTTATCGCTCGATGGAGATGAGCGGGGATTTGGTGGGTACGGCTGCGGTCCCCCACTGGCGGCGTGGAGTACTTGTTGCGATGGGTACTCTGGCAGGGCTACACACTTTAGTGTGTAGTCAGTTGTGTGGAGTTTGGAGATGGAGATTGGGGATTTGTGTAAACTGCTTGAGCTGTTTGCGACGTTGTTTCTTCTTGGCATTTGTTTTTATGTAATCAGTACTGACCCCGTTTAATGTTTTAAAAACTGTGGTGATCCATTCGGGGGTGGTGAGCAGTTATTGAGCAGGTATTATATGACGCGTATGGGATAGCTGGGATGAGTCATCACGTGGCAGTTAGAAGTCTTCCGCTATGTCAGACGATGTTTTAAAGCTTTGATAGTTTTAGTAGTAGACCGTCTGAGGATGTTGCATTTCAGTTTATCAGTTTTGGTTTTGATCATGTAATCATTTAAACTATATTTACTTTTAAAGTACGTTTTTTTATTGTCTTATGATTATCATTGCCTCGGGTAACCGAGATGGTAGCACTTCCATGCCTTAAGTGGTCCTGGTAAGGCACTTGGAGTATGGGGGTGTTACAACCTTAGCTAGGGTTAATGGGGAATTAGGAGAAAACAACACGGGGATTGATTCATGCGTAATCTAATATGCTTTCATAATTAATTTGCTTGCTTGTTATGATTTTAACTTATGCACTTGTTATGTTTGATGAAATGCAAGCCTATGAATCCTTGCATTTTTTACACATCACTTATCTTTTCAATGAGACTTGTAAGACATAAAACAACTCGAGTCTCATTAGACCATCCATATAGTTGGATAGGGAGGATTAAGTCGACTTGTAGGTGTTGTAAAATCTAATCGATTCGGCTCCGGGACCCAAACCTTCCTAGGGATTGTAAGATATACACTAACTCGATCCCATCATAACAATAATTGCTTGCATCTAGTAGGAAACATGTTTGTATGATCAAATCCCATGAATCCCGTATGAACCCATGATACCCTAGTGCCTTAAATCAATTGTTTACATCTCATTTTAATCATCTTGTTTGTTTTCATTACTTTGTTTACATTGTTATTTAGTTTAGTTGATCTCCTACCTCAACCCAAATTGTGACACCCTTAGACACGACCATTTGCAATCGAAAATCTTACATCAATACTCGTCCCTTGGGATTCGGCCTTTATTTACCTCTTTACTAAGAGTTGAGTAGTTTGTGAATTATAAATATTGTTTTGGTCTAGGTGACTCCTAACGACAAGTAACCGAAAATCTCTAAAAAGAACACCGACCAAAAACGGCGCCGTTGCCGGGGACGGTGTTAACTTGATTTGATTTTCTTTGATTGGTTTTAGCTGTGTCTTTCTTTACCTTGGGGAAGTCAAATTGCTCAAGGTTTGTTCTAATTGTTTTCTAGTTGTTTGATATTTTGCATGTCTAAGAGATCACAAGGTAACTTGTTACCAATTGATCTTGAGATTGAAAGAACTTTGACAAACAATAGAAGACTTGCTTTGAGGGGTGTTGGTGAGATTGTGGACATTCAACCAAATACTATTGAGTTCATCAATCCTTTTGTAAGAGAAGGAGAGGATAACCCAATAAACAGCCAACCAGAAAATCAACCTACAATGACTAAAGTTTCATCACATTCCGTGCCAACCGAGGAGAACCTTCAAAATGGTACTCCAACACCACAACATTTGATCGGTAACTTCATGGCAAATCCGCATTTATCCAATTAGTCGAAAGAAGCCAATTTGAGAGGATGCCTAGTGAAGACCCTCATTCTCACATGGAGAATTTTTGTGATTATTGTGATGCAATTTCTCAAACCGGTGTCACTCAAGACCAAATTCGATGGGTGCTATTTCCTTTTTCCTTAATCGGTACCGCGAAACAATGGTTGAAAGGCCTAGATAAAGCAACTCTTAGTATCGATTCGTGGAAGAAATTGGCCCTCGCTTTCTACGAAGCTTGGGAGCGATTCAAGGGCATTTGCCGCTCTTGTCCACACCACGGACTAAGTGAGTGGTTTCTCGTTCAACAATTTTGGAACAGTCTTTATGAAGATTCTCGGAATATCCTAAACATGGACTGAAATGGCATGTTCACCGAGGTGGACGACAATCAAACATGGGGCAAGATTGAAGAGATGGCTATCCATAACTCACAATATAGTAGACCTCGCAAGACTACTAGAAGTGGAAGACATTAGGTGGATAGTGTCACTCAAGTAGGTGCTCAACTTAGTGCTCACATTGACACTATCAATTTGAAATTTGAAAAGGCTATGGCTAAGCTTGAAGAGGCCTCCAAATCACCTAAGCAACATGTTAATGCCATGGTGGCATCTTCATCAATTCCAAGTGGAGTATGTGAGAGTTGTGGAACTTTGGGACATGACCAAAGTGAATGTATGGGAACAAGTGAATGCTTTCCATGCATTCAAGAGTGTTACCCCTTATTCCAACTATTACAATGAAAACACCAAGTTCCATCCAAATCTCTCATACAAAAGCTAAAATGTTCAAAACCCCCAAACTGTTGGGAAATGTGTCCTCAACAATAGTGCGATCATGTGATTTAAATATCATTATTAAATCTCATTTTAAAGAATACAATTGGGAAGTAATTTTGTTATCACAATCGGTCAACATATATCGGTAATGATTGGTGACTAGAGTTTGACATTACTGTCGTGTGACGGTGGTGATCGATTGACCCCTAGGTCATACCTATAGGGCAATACTCTTAATTGATCATTTAATTAATCGTATAATGTTACGAGTTAATTAAATTACTTGAAAAATTGACGGACGATTTTGGAAGTAAAATTTACGTATCAAATTGAAATATGATTAAATGAGATACGGTCTGAGTAATCGAATTGTTTCATTACTCGGATGAAATTGTTGTTTAAAGAAACAATCGAATTTGAATGAATTATTATAAATATGATTTATAAATTGGTAAAATATTTTGGTATAAGTAATTATGAATTACTAAGTCGATTTTTGTATATGACGTATTTTTATTAATACGTTGATTTTTAATATGATAAAAATACATTGCATTGTTACATGTCATGTAACATGTAACATGTGACAAAATTGACAAATGACAAAATATAAAATGGACTTTCCATTTTATAAGTACCGAAATATTAAGAGGGTTTTAGTGGAAAAATTGTGTTAATTATTTTAATAAGAGAAAACACAATGATGATCTACCTATGTGTAGCCATGCAAGCCTACATTTCTTGGGTAGAAAAATTAGCCCATGCATTGGGCTCTCCTTCCCTCCCAATCGGTTCTACATAGAAAAGAACAAGAGTTCTTTTACTTAAAATAATGATTATTCACCATATGTATGTGTGGGTGATTATTATTATTCATTCAACCATGTAAAATTATTTTTAGAGAGATAAAAATAATACTCTTCCTCTACACATCTCCTACCCGGTTTTAGGAGTCTAAACCAAATAAATTTTTGGTTCATTTTTCATGAGATTAATATTATACTAGCTCAAATAATATTAATTAGATTAAGAGTTAAGCTTTGGGTATTATTCCTAAGGAGAGATCCTACACTTGGATCTTGTTCTTCCATTAAAGGAAAGCTCAAGAACAAAAGAAAAGGAGATTTCTTTTGTGCCCATTTGAACCGAAATTTCATTGTAAGAAAATAATTTCTTCTCTTTTATTATATTGTTTGCATGCATAAAATCCGTATTTAATTTTATGACAAATTAATTTCGACATATATGAGTATGTTAGTATGTATATAGATCTACATTTCCTTCAATCGGTATCAAGAGCCACGGTTGTTTGCATGCAAATTGGTTAAAAGTTTTTCCAAGTTATATGAATAACAAATAAAACTTGTAAAATTTGTGTTATTATGATATATCACGAAATTATTACATGCATGTTAATATTTCTGGTCCTAAAGTGTTTTAGGATATTTTGGTTAATTTTTCGGATTTTTATTGTTCATAATTTACAATAATGGCATTTAAATGTGATTTTATGAGTAAAAATGTCATTTTTGGTCTAAAAATAGCTATACTTCTAATTTTCACTTGGTTTTTGGATATGTTGTCACATATATTATTTTGAGATAACCTGTAAATTTTCATAATTTTTGGACTTGTTATGCTCGAAAAATGAATTTTTCATTATTAAATTCGGATTTAAGTGAAAAATAGGTTAATATGAGTTAAATTTCGAATCTGGTCATAGAAAATTAATATGTTGTCACATGCAATTTTACAAGATGTGTGTAAAATAATTGGCTATAAAGAAGTCTTTTTGCATGATTTATGAATTTTTGAAGAAAAATAGCATAAATAGTGACATTATTAGTAAAACAATTAATAAAACATAATCTATGACTAAGGAAAAACGTCTAATGTTGCATTTTATTATATTTTTCAGATCTAAAATTGAAAATTTAATGAAAATAATTTTTCCATGTTTTTATGATTATTTTATTAAATATCGATAAACCGCAACATTGTTTTTCCGGTAAATTTTCGAAATTTTTAACCTAAGATTTTGAACATTATGAGTGTCATGGAATTTTTCCAGAATGTTCATGAATTTAAATTTCAAGTTTTGAATTTATTTGAAATTTTGTGATTTATTTGAAGTTTAATGGCTTATTTTTGTATTTTTGGTCCATTTATGAACAATTTTGTAAATAAAAGTTAATTATGGTCAAATTATTAGTGAAGACTATATTTTGAGTCCTAAGAGGTTAGGGTAATTAACTTATGCATAAATATGAGTTTATGTATTTTTGTGATTATAAATTGTTGAAATCACGCAAATCCGTAAAAACCGAGTAATATACGATATTGGCTAATTAAAGGCGATTTAGCATAAAATTGAGCATGTTTTTACATAATATAATGCTGCATTTTTCTTTATGATTGTCATAATTTTAATTTATGTAATTTTTTAATTATGTAATTTTTCTTAGTATGGCCTTAGATTTTAATTGGTATTTCCCGAAATGTATGGGAATATCGATTCGGTTGTAATTTTTATTGTGATCTCGTATCACCGTTTTGTAATTTAATAGATTTATTTTATTTTAGTTACAAATGTATAATAGGAAATTATGTAATTTATTATGTAATTTTATTTATTCCGGAGTTCCTAAAGACGGATTTCTTCAAGAATGGCGATACATAAAGACGGTGTTACCTCGAGATGCGTGTCACAACCGAAGTTCAAGGGACCAATGGAGTTGGTTTCCGAAATGTAATAGTTAAACAGTTTTTCTATTTTAGGAAAGGCCATACTAGGATTTATTTATTTTTATACTTGCATTTTATTTTATGTCACATGCATCGCTAAATCGCCATAACTAAACATGCATTGTTATTTTATCGAGTTCATCGACCGTGTCAATTAGAATTATCGTAGTTCACCGCTTTGGTTCACTTAAAACGTGATAGATAATAAATTGACATGACCTCTCGCTAAAACAATTAATTGAGACATAGCCTTACCAAATAGTAGAAACCATGAAAACCTATTTCGTGAGGGAGTGCACTCGGCCACACCGGGGTACAAACCTTGTTACGTAGGGGAAGTGGGTGATAAATGTCTATCCACCGAATTCATGTTGATAAAGGTTTCATCGGCCACACCGTGCCCAAGT
Source organism: Silene latifolia (assembly GCF_048544455.1). Taxonomy (NCBI): domain Eukaryota; kingdom Viridiplantae; phylum Streptophyta; class Magnoliopsida; order Caryophyllales; family Caryophyllaceae; genus Silene; species Silene latifolia. The sequence continues at coordinate 50,301,491 of NC_133532.1, read as the reverse complement.
TAATGTGGGTTTGGATCATGGACACATTTATTCGAAATTTGGATTGAACTCAACAAAAGTTTTTCGATAAGGGTTTTATCGGCCACACCGTCCCCTTGTTGAATGTGTTTTGGGCTAAAGATATATGTTAATGTAATATTATCGACCAAGAGTTCTAAAAGTAGAATCGATTAAAGCGTTAATCCACCGAGTTATATTGATAAGGGTTTCATCGGCCACACCGTGCCCAAGTTAATATGAATTTGGGTCTTGGAATCATTTATCATAGTTGGGTAGAGGTCACTATGTAAATGCTTTACTTGTTATTTACAAGTATTAATAAAACGATGAATGTTAAGTTTTCCATTATTCCGTTATAATATTGTTCTATTTCTTTACCACAATTCATATACGATATCATTTCGTTTTTGATTCAAATCTCCATTAAAATATCGTAACTAAAGACAAATATGAGTTTGCTTCTAAAACCTCAAAATGAACCATTGCTAAGGATCTCTTGTAAAGAGTATAGATTAAAGTTATTCATTATCAAACAGGTTTTTGATTCTTGACTAACACATCTACTTGCAATGGATTGTTTTTCCATGTACTTAAATGCATTAAGTACATCGAATCGATAAAATTGTTTTGGTAATTAGTTTTGTCAAGAATTCGTAATTGACCAAAATAACGCAACCACTTCAATGAAAGTTTTTAAGACTAAAACGAACAAATGAAGAGTAATCTTCATGAATTCAATTTTGCTTCTCAAAGCAAAGACTCATTCAAATGAGTGGGAGCATTCTCTTAAACCGTTAAGATAAGAACGAGGTTCAAGAAGTAAAGATAATAATGGAATTGATACAAGGTAATGTTAAAGGTAAAGTTGTTGAGAATAACGATACTAAACCTATCAATCCCGACCGATAAAGTTTCCATTGTCTTAAATGTTGGACACGAGAAAGGAAACTACCCCAAATTATTGAAGAATCAACAAGTTAGTTGTGGGACATCTAATGGGACCTTCTTCGTTAAATGTTTATTTGATTAAACATAAATTTTGCTAGTATTACTTCGTCAAAATTAGAAACCAATGGAGGTTTTCATCATTGTACTTGATACATAGGATGATTAGAATATGACGACTAGCAACAATAATGTCGAGAGATAGAGTAATTGTGTACTCAATCTAGTTTTGGATTTAAAGTTATACTTAATTATGACTATTAAGTGCATAAACTCTAAATAAGAATATAAACTTGTTAAGATACAAAAGAGGTTTCACTTTTCTGACCCTATACACCACGATTTGATGTATGGCTAGCCCATTATCAAGGTGATTATATTCTAAACCAAACTAGAATGATATATCATGAAGATGATGTAAGACTCAAATTGGTAACCCAAGATTAAACCTTAAAATTTTGGAATGATGAACGCAAAGAGTTATCGAGTACTCTTGAAACCATTAGATTGTTAATGGTATGTGTGTATCTTGTATTCAAAGCAAGATGTCTCGTGCCTTTTGGTTGAAAAGGAGATCGAGATTGTAAATCATTGATCCAAGATAGGTTGATCATTTTCTTTTACCAACGATTTAAGTTGACACTAATATGTTCACTTAATAAGGTAAATAGAGAAATCTTTGAAGAGGTTCAAGAGTTCAAGAAATCACGATTTAGTCGTGATGGGATTATCAAAGTGAAGACTTTGATATAAGCCAATGGAAATGTGATCTAATATCACAAGTTAATCTCTCTTAGCACGCATTATGAAATAATGTGTGATTGGATAAGAAATCAAATGCTATTCGATATGGTTTGAACTTCAATCAAGTTACTTTGAGTTACTTGATCCTTTTGGGAATTTTATCATTTTGTCTAAAATTATTTTTCCACTAAATCGAATCATATGGGATATGAAATGGTAAGGGTACCATGGTTGTAAGTTTTTCACAAGAAACAAATGCTCATTTTTCCCTTGCAATTATCACGAGCACGACGGGTTTGCGGCTCATGAAGCTGTCTTTCTAAAATACAAGTTTATTTTAGAAGACAGAGTGGGAGAAATTATTCAAGAGCCACAAAGAATGCCACAGAGAATGTTATGTCGCAAGAAACTGGTCTTTCTTGGCTACATGAGACGTTTTGTGTAAGACATTGTTTCTTCAAAACCTAGGAGGTTAAATTCGTCACTTGTTAAAGATGATGAATTCATGCTACTTTTAAGAAAGAAAAGAGCTTATAACTTACAAAAGAAATTGGTTGATTCAAGTGAAAGTTATGAACAAATGACTTACATAAGAGTGTTTAAGTCACAACTCAATATAAGGCTTAGAGCCATGAAAATCCAAAATAAAAAGGCTTGATTAGTTGCAAAGGGTTTTGCACTAATAAAGAGAGATTTCGAGGTTGATTGGTTGCAAAGGGTTTTGCACTAATTGAAATGCTTAAGTCTATTTGGATCTTCTTAGGGATTGTGTTTCATTATGAGGTTATGAAATACACAGCAAGTGAATCTAAAACCCACTTCTTCAATAGAAGGAATGTATTCAATACATGTCTTGAGTTTTGAAGATTCTTGCAATCCTAAGATAATGTGAAACTTAAGAGAGGGTCTTAAGTAGGACATCAATGAGTTAGAATTAACGTTTTGATCATGTGATAAAACATTTCTCGATAAGTCGAGAAGTTGTGTTTATACATGGAGTTTAGTGGGAGTTACGGAAATTTTAATTAGTCCGATGTGTGGATGACATATTGATCATTGCGAATGATTTAAGACTTTTGGAGTATTATACTACATCTTGAATATCCGGATTTATGAAGATAAATCCACATGATATTAGCGTCAGTAAGAAGTCTTATGTTGATAAGATTCATGACTAGTTCAATTAAATTGAACATATTTGATTGATTTCATTTGCTTCCGCTGCCGAATCAATTAAAAAGAAATGATGTATAACACTTCATATGCTTTGAGTATGATGAATTGTTTTCAAAAATCGAATTTAAGTAATCTTTACCAAGTAAGCTAGAAAGATTACCCTTAAGTGCTTGCAGAAGCATTAAAGAAGTAAAGCAAAGTGTTTTTGATGCAATTTTGTGTAAGGGTGTTACACAAGTGACAATTGACAATTGAGGTTGCGCATGGTTTCTGACAAAACCATAATCAAAACACATTAGGATGGTTAAGATACCATTGTGGCAATGTTAATTAAGAAGTAGATTTTCTAGAATCGTTCTAGGCAATAAAGAACAATGAGAGATATTTATAACGGAAATTGAGTACACTTGCGATCATGAGATGTGCAAGAAGGATGAGTCCCGCACTTTTGTGAAAAACAGTGGGAGCTATTCTTAGGCTAGAGGGCCTATGTCTTGATTGGATCACGACACGTACTCAGAAAGTTTTGTAATGCAAATGTATACATTACAAAGGAAAACGAGTATGTAGTAAGGTTGAGTAAGGTACAAGAAGTTGATAAAACCTACTAACCAAAGCCTTCTCAAAGGCTAAACATGATGAGTCATGTCATTTCAATTGAATTGAAATAAACAACTACGTACAAGATCAAATTAGATTATAGAATATGAAATAGTAATCAGGCATTGACTATTCATATGTGATAATCACATTTGTCGTTCGAGTTTTACTTTAAAACTCTTTTATTATACTTTGTTACATCCAAACGGGTTGTGGAGACAATTGAACCCCGTTAAAGTGAACACGGATTAGCATTGTATTCGCCCATAGTCACTTGTATGAGGTGACGTCTCGAAGTGACTAGAATGTTATGCGACTGATGGCAAGTTCAAGTGCCATACAGTCATGAGAGATGACTAGTCGATCACATAGGCAGATGTTAGGAACACCTTGTCGGGCCTTATGACCGCTTATAGAGTTCTGGCAAATTTATATAGCCTGGTCGTGGCGAGAGCTGCTATAGTATTCAAATGAGTCGATTCTTTTGACTAAAGACTATTCACCTAAGATGGCTCGAGTTTGATTAACTTTGATTTGTGTTACTACGACCTTCGTAAATGGGGTCAAATGGGCATATTTTGGGTTATGATGGTTGTGGCTAGTCGAAGGGAATGAGTGCGATAGGAATTGTCCACCCCCTTGTCAGGGTTAAAACAATATCTCAGGGCCACTCGAGGAGTAATGAACTGGAAATGCGTGGCCACGCTCGGAAAGTATCTATGATAGATAAGTCCGGTCAATCAGTTATTCTCCAGATCGAGGAAACCACTCTCGATATGATCACTTGCAAGTACGACCTGAAAGACACCTTGCATTGAGTGGGAGATAGTAATAGGACAAGAGAATTGGTGACGCACACTTGTCGAGGACAAGTGGGAGATTGTTGGGAAATGTGTCCTCAACAATAGTGCGATCATGTGATTTAAATATCATTATTAAATCTCATTTTAAAGAATACAATTGGGAAGTAATTTTGTTTCTTTGTCAACCGGTCAACATATATCGGTAATGATTGGTCGACTAGAGTTTGACATTACCGTCGTGTGACGGTGGTGATCAGTTGACCCCTAGGTCATACCTATAGGGCAATACTCTTAATTGATCATTTAATTAATCGTATAATGTTACGAGTTAATTAAATTACTTGAAAAATTGACGGACGATTTTGAAGTAAAATTTACGTATCAAATTGAAATGTGATTAAATGAGATACGGATCGAGTAATCGAATTGTTTCATTACTCGGATGAAATTGTTGTTTAAAGAAACAATCGGAATTGAATGAATTATTATAAATATGATTTATAAATTGGTAAAATATTTTGGTATAAGTAATTATGAATTACTAAGTCGATTTTTGTATATGACGTATTTTTATTAATACGTTGATTTTTAATATGATAAAAATACATTGCATTGTTACATGTCATGTAACATGTAACATGTGACAAAATTGACAAATGACAAAATATAAAATGGACTTTCCATTTTATAAGTACCGAAATATTAAGAGGGTTTTAGTGGAAAAATTGTGTTAATTATTTTAATAAGAGAAAACACAATGATGATCTACCTATGTGTAGCCATGCAAGCCTACATTTCTTGGGTAGAAAAATTAGCCCATGCATTGGGCTCTCCTTCCCTCCCAATCGGTTCTACATAGAAAAGAACAAGAGTTCTTTTACTTAAAATAATGATTATTCACCATATGTATGTGTGGGTGATTATTATTATTCATTCAACCATGTAAAATTATTTTTAGAGAGATAAAAATAATACTCTTCCTCTACACATCTCCTACCCGGTTTTAGGAGTCTAAACCAAACAAATTTTTGGTTCATTTTTCATGAGATTAATATTATACTAGCTCAAATAATATTAATTAGATTAAGAGTTAAGCTTTGGGTATTATTCCTAAGGAGAGATCCTACACTTGGATCTTGTTCTTCCATTAAAGGAAAGCTCAAGAACAAAAGAAAAGGAGATTTCTTTTGTGCCCATTTGAACCGAAATTTCATTGTAAGAAAATAATTTCTTCTCTTTTATTATATTGTTTGCATGCATAAAATCCGTATTTAATTTTATGACAAATTAATTTCGACATATATGAGTATGTTAGTATGTATATAGATCTACATTTCCTTCACAAACAACATACACCCCACCTCCAATGAGAAACAAAGCTCAAAGACCCTTTTACACTCAAAACCAAGGTTATCAAAACCAAACTCCATACAATCAATCAATTGACCAAAGTTTTGATGTTCAAAAAGCGGTCCTCTAAATGCAAAAGAACCAACAAGAATTCTTCACTCAAATGCAAAAATATAGTCAAGCAAAAGACATCACCATCAACAACAACCTAGCCCACACCAAAATGTTGGAAACCCAAATGACTCAATTAGCATCTTATAGCTCTCAAAGACAAAAGGGGCAATTACCACCCCAAAGTAATCCCCCAAGACACGAATCGGTAAGTGCCATCCATTTGAGGAGTAGTACAAGGTATAAAGGGCCGAAAGAGCAAATTGAGAAAGGCATTGTGGAGGCTAGTGATAAGGAAAGAGTTGTGCAAAACTCTAGGGAAGAAGAACCCACCATTCAAGAAGTTTCAAAGAAGAATGAAGAAAAGGCCAAAGAGAAGGAGCTTATTGTCATTAGACTTTCATTTCCGAGTCGTCAAGCTAAGCCTAAGTTTGATGAGCATCTTGGAAAATTCATGGAGATTGTGAAGAATTTAGAAGTCTTGATTCCATTCACGGAATTAATCAATCACGTTCCGGCTTATGCAAAGTACATGAAAGATATTCCTACAAAGAAGAAATCAATCCGGAATCTTCAGACTATTGCTTTCACTAAAGTAAGTAGTGCCATTCTTCAAGGAAGTTCACCTCCAAAGCTCAAGGACCCCGGAAGTTTCTCAATTCCATGCACTATTGGTGACACTACAATCAACAAAGCTCTATGTGACCTTGGGGCAAGTGTTAGTGTCATGCCATACTCGGTAAGCAAGAGGCTAGGAATGGGAGAACTCAAGTGCACTAATATCACGCTTCAAATGGCGGATAGATCAACAAAGGTACCTCTAGGGGTATGGGAAGATGTGCCCGTAAGAATTGGGAAATTCTTTATCCCGCTGGATTTCGTTATTGTTGATATAGAGGAAGGTTCCAACATTCTTATTATCTTAGGAAGACCATTCTTACATACCGCGGGAGCGGTGATCGATGTAAAACATGGAGAACTCACCGTTAAAGTCGGGATGAAACAATCACTTTTAATCTCGACAAGACAATGAGAGCTCCTAGATTACATGAGCCATGTTTTATGGTTGATCACTATAGCAGGCAAGATGATACGAAGAAGTTGGCATATCAATGGAAGAAGAAAGTGGAAAATGCTCCATCCAAAGAGCAAGAAAGTTTCAACAAATAGAGCTTGAAAAGCTCACCCATTACAAGCAATGAAGAAGGCCTCATTGGCCCAGACAAGAAAGAAGAAGAGTTGTTCTCATCACCTCATGACATTTTTGGGGATCAAGTAGACGAAGTGTGCGGTCTTTGGGATGATGAGTTTGAAGGGATATTCAATCCTTATGTTGGTAATGCTATGACCCAAGACCACAATGAAGAACAACAAGTGCAAAGGTCTATTCAAGATCTTTATCATACCAATGAACAAGCTTTCGACTACTTTTTCAAGGTGTTGCGTAACATCAACAACACCTTGACCATGCCCCCATAAAATCTCATTAATGGATGACAGTTTGGTGGAGTCCTCCCTAAACCACCACTTGTAAATATTCTAACTCCCTAACTTTCATTTCATTTATTGTATTGCATTCTTTGTTAATTTGGATTTATATTTTGATGTCTTAATCATGATTTTCATCATTATGAGAAGAAGTGTGGGAGGGACTTATGCGATTATTGATGTGTAGTGTTTTAGCATAGTGTGAGGATAGCAATTGCCTAGGCTATCCAAGCCTACATAATACCCCACAATGAAGACCAAAAGAATGAAGAGTAAAAAAACGCGGGTTATGAAATACCCACGAATGGACCTGAATTCGTGTGGTAGAGGGACAATCCGAACAGCCCGACGGGAATCCGCTCGTCCTGAAGACAATCTGAGCATCCTGGGTAGGATCCGCTTGTCCTGAGAGAGCTGGAAAAATAAGTTTTTGGTCTGACTGAGAATCCAAGCATCCCCATTGAGAATCCGCTTGTCTTAGTCTAGACGCTCGTCCCACAGGAAATCCGCTCGTCCTGCAGCTGAAGAAAATTAGGATTTCTCCCTGACAAGGAATCCGAGTGTCCTCATATAAAGACGCTCGTCCTCCTTCCAAAAGACGCTCGTCTCAGTGCGTCTTATTTCCTGAAGCAAAACTGCAGCAGAATCCGATCGTCCCGACTTAAAGCCGCTCGTCCCCCCCCCCCCTGAATTTCAAATCTAACGGGATTAAAACCCCGACTTTCCTAATTCATTCACTCATTCACAACATAAACACAACTCTAAGCCCTCAAAACCCTCATTCTCTCCATCAACCAACATCAAATTTCTCAACTAAAATCACCCAAATAAAATCCAAACTTCCTCAAAACTCAAATAATTCACTCCTTTAGCAACAACAAGCAATCAAAACACCAAAATCTTCAAAGTTTGAATCGATTCTTAGGATATAAGGCAAAATTCAACTATCATAAATCGATTTGGGTATTATTGGAAATTGAAGATTTCAAGCTTATCTTTGGTGTTACTACATAAAGGAGAACATGGCAAGAACAAAAGGTAGAAGTTGTTAGAAATCTTTTATCTCATAATACAACATATTCTAATATGTTACAATTTAATTTAGCCATAAAATTAATTTACAAATCTTATGCATGCAAACTTAAATTAAAAGAGAAGAAATCATTGTCCTTACTACATGATTTCGGTTTTAGGGGCACCAACAAGATCTCCTTCTTGTTAGTTCTTGAGCTTTCCATATATATAAGGATGATCCTTCAAAAATCCCAAAATAGAGATTCTCCTCTTGATTGCACCCTAGACTATCCCTTATCCCCACTAAATAATATTAGCTAGATATTAGTTTAGTAGTTTACCTTAAAATTGATTACTAACACTCATATATTACATTAATAATTTTAGTAATCTTTTAGAACAATTTGAAATCAAAAACTCATATTTTTGTTGAAGAAGAGGATGAATATATGAGAGAGATAGAGCTTTGCATGTGAATGAATGATAATAAGAGGAAAAACTCTCAATAATCATGATGGATGAGAGGGTGGACGGTTTGGGTAGTAGTATAGGGCATCTTGCTTTTTCTTTTTGTCTTCACAAGAAAAATAGATGTGTAAGATGTGTAAGACTAGTTATAGGTAGGCATCATTATGTCATTTTATCAAATAAAATAAAACAACCATAACCCACTAACTCACCCTCCATTTTCGGTCCATTTACATAAAATGGACTACCATTTTATTTTGTCAATTTGTCATTTGTCACACAATATGTCACATTTAGTATGATACATGTTATTATTTAATTTAATGCATATTTATCACATAAATATCATTTCATGAATTAATTAAAATTACATATAATAAATTAACTAGTGATACTTGATCACATAAATAAAATGGGTCATATAATTATAATTCACAACATCTTGTAATTATAATTAACCATTCATTCTTATCTCAATTTTTTCTTAAACAATAAATAATTTTAGTAACAATGCATTTTATTACTAAAATAAATCTTATTTAATCCCATTATAATAAGATAATATTATTCTCTCTCACAATTGAATTGTTCAATTTTAAGGAATTGATCAACTTGTATCGTCATACAATTAATCAACTTTATAGATAAGGGCATCATCCTTTAGGTGTGACATTAAGGGATCAACTGACCACCACCGTCCCACGACAGTAACGTCAAACTCTAGCAAGCCAATCGTTACCGATTAATGTTGATCAGTTGACTATATAATTGAATCATCCCTTACGTATTCTTAAAATGAGATTTAAACATGTGATCAATATGATCGACAATTGTGATCGTATTATTGTCGGGGACACTTACTCCAACAATCTCCCACTTGTCCTCGACAAGTGTGCGTCACCAATTCTCTTGTCCTATTACTATCTCCCACTCAATGCAAGGTGTGTTTCGGGTCGTACTTGCAAGTGATCATATCGAGAGTGGTTTCCTCGATCTGGAGAATAACTGATTGACCGGAATTTATTTACCATAGATACCTTCCGAGCGTGGCCACGCATTTCCAGTTCATTACTCCTCGAGTGGCCCTGAGATATTGTTTTAACCCTGACAAAGGGGTGGACAATTCCTATCGCACTTATTCCCTTCGACTAGCCACAGCCATCATAACCCAAAATATGCGCATTTGACCCCATTTACGAAGGTCATAGTAACATAAATCAAAGCTAATCTGAAACTATGCCATCTTAGGCGAACAGTCTTTAGTCAAAAGAATCGACTCATTAGAATACTATAGTAGCTCTCGCCACGACCAGGCTATATAAATTTGCCAGAACTCTATAAGCGGTCCGCTCGACAAGGTGTTCCTAACGAAGTCGCCTATGTGATCGACTAGTCATCTCACATGACTCTATGGCACTTGAACTTGCCATCAATCACATCACACTCTAGTCACTTCGAGACGTCACCTCATACAAGTGACTATGGGCGAATACAATGCTAATCCGTGTTCACTTTAACGGGGTTCAATGTTGTCTCTACAACCCGTTTGGATGTAACAAAGTATAAAAGGAGTTTTTAAAGTAAAAACTCGAACGACAAATGCGATTATCACATATGAATAGTCAATGCCTGTTTACTATTTCATGTTCTATAATCTAATTTGATCTTGTATGTAGTTGTTCATTTCAATTCAATTGAAATGACATGACTCATCATGTTTAGCCTATGAGAAGGCTTTGGTTAGTAGGTTTTATCAACTTCTTGTACCTTACTCAACCTTACTACATACTCGTTTTCCTTTGTAATGTATACATTTGCATCACAAAACTTTCTGAGTACGTGTCGAGATCCAATCAAGACATAGGCCCTCTAGCCTAAGAATAGCTCCCACTGTTTTCACAGTGTGCGGGACTCATCCTCTTGCACATCTCATGATTGCAAGTGTACTCAATTTCCGTTATAAAGATCTCTCATTGTTCTTTATTGCCTAGAACGATTCTAGAAAATCTATTTCTTAAATAACATAGCCACAATGGTTTCTTAACCATCCTAATGTGTTTTGATTATGGCTTTGTCGGAAACCATGCGCAATCTCAATTGTCAATTGTCACTTGTGTAACACCCTTACACAAAATTACATCAAAAACACTTTGCTTTACTTCCTTAATGTTTCTGCAAGTACTTAAGGGTAATCAATATGGCTACTTGGTGATTATTTCTTGAATTCGATTTTGAAACAATTCATCATACTCAAAGTATATGAAGTGTTATACATCATTTCCTATTTAATTGATTCGGCAGCGGAAGCAAATGGAATCAATCAAATATGTTCAATTTTATTGAACTAGTCATAAATCTTATCAACATGAGATTTCTTATTTGACGCTAATATCATGTAGATTTATCTTCATAAATCCGGATATTTGAGATGTATTATAATACTCCAAAAGTCTTAAATCATTTTCAATGATCAATATGTCATCCACATATAAGACTAATTAAAATTTCCGTAACTCCCACTAAACTCCATGTATAAACACAACTTCTAGACTTATCGAGAAAAGTTTTATAACATGATCAAAACATTGATTCCAACTCATTGATGTCCTACTTAAGATTCTCTCTTAAGTTTCACATTATCTTAGGATTGCAAGAATCTACAAAACTCAAGACATGTATTGAATACATTCCTTATAATTGAAGAAGTGGGTTTTAAATTCACTCGCTATGTATTTCATAATAATGAAACACAATCCCTAAGAAGATCCAAATAGACTTAAGCATTTCAATTAGTGCAAAACTCTTTACCACCAATCTTGCTTTGAAATCTCTCTTTATTAGTGCAAAACCCTTTGTCACTAATCAAGCCTTTTTATTTCGGATTTTCATGGCTCTAAGCCTTGTATTGAGTTGTGACTTTAAACACTCTCATGTAAGTCATATGTTCATTACTTTCTAGAAGTAATCAACTTGAATCAAACGATTTCTTTTGTAAGTTGTAAGCTCTTTACTTTCTTAAAAGTAGCATGAATTCATCATTTTCAACAAGTGACGAATTTAACCTCCTAGGTTTTAAAGAAACAACATCTTACACAAAACGTCTCATGTAGCCAAGAAAGACCAGTTTCTTGCGACATCCCATTCTTTGTGGCATTCTTTGTGGCTCTTGAATAATTTCTCCCACTCTGTCTTCTAGAAATAAACTTGTATTTTAGAAAGACAGCTTCACGAGCCGCAAACCCGTCGTAGTCGTGATAATTGAAAGGGAAAAATGAGCATTTGTTTCTTGTGAAAACATACAAACACGGTACCCTACCATTTCATATCTCATATGATTTGTTTTAGATTTAGTGGAAAAATAATTTAGACAAAATGATAAAATCCCCAAAAGGATCAAGTAACTCAAAGTAACTTGTTTAAAGTCCAAACCATATCGAATAGCGTTTGATTTCTTATCCAACCACACATTATCCCATAATGCGTGCAAGAGAGATTAACTTGTGATACTAGATCACATTTCCTTTGGCTTATATCAAAGTCTTCACTTTGATAATCCCATCACGACTAAATCATGATTCTTTGAACTCTTTGAATTTCTTCAAAGATTTCTTTATTTACCTTATTAAGTGAACACATTAGCGTCAACTTAAATCGTTGGTAAAAGAAAATGATCAACCTATTTTGGATCAATGATTTACAACCTCGATCTCCTTTTCAACCAAAAGGCACGAGATATCTTGCTTTGAATACAAGATACGCATATACCATAAGATCTAATGGTTTCAAGAGTACTTGATAACTCTTTGCGTTCATCATTCCAGAATTTAAGGTTCAATCTTGGGTTACCAATTTGAGTCTTGCATCATCTACATGATATATCATTCTAGTTTTGTTTAGAATATAATCACCTTGATAATGGGCTAGCCATACATCCAATGGTGTATAGGGTCACAAAAGTGAAACCTCTTTGTATCTTAACAAGTTTATATTCTTATTTAGAGTTTATGCACTTAATAGTCATAATTAAGTACAACTTTAAATCCAAAAACTAGATTGAGTACACAATTACTCTATCTCTCGACATTATTGTTGCTAGTCGTCATATTCTAATCATCTTATGTGTCGAATACAATGATGAAAACCTCCACTGGTTTCTAATATTGACGAAGTAGTACTAGCAAAATTTATGTTTAATCAAATAAACATTTAAAGAAGAAGGTCCCATTAGATGTCCCACAACTAACTTGGTTATCCTTCAATAATTTGGGGTAGTTTCCTTTCTAGTGTCCAACATTTAAGACAGTGGAAACTTTATCGGTCGGGATTGATAGGTTTAGTATCACTATTCTCAACAACTTTACTTTTAACATTACCTTGTATCAATTCCATTATAATCTTTACATCTTGAACCTCGTCCTCATCTTAACGGTTTAAGAGAATGCTCCCACTCATTTCAATGAGTCTTTGCTTTGAGAAGTAAAATTGAATTTATGAAGATTACTCTTCATTTGTTCGTTTTAGTCTTAAAACTTTCATTGAAGTGGTTGCGTTATTTTGGTCAATTACGAATTCTGACAAATCTAATTACCAAAACAATTTATCGCTTCAAGGTACTTAATTCAATTAAGTACATGAATAAAAATCCATTGTAAGTAGATGTGTTAGTCAAGAATCAAAAACCTGTTTGATAATGAATAACTTTAATCTATACTCTTTACAAGAGATCCTTAGCAATGGTTCGTTTGAGGTTTTAGAAGCAAATTCATATTTGTCTTTAGTTACGATGTTTTAATGGAGATTTGAATCAAAAAACAAAATAATATTGTATATGAATTGTGGCAAAGAAATAGAACAATATGATAACGAAATAGTGGAAAACTTAACATTTATCGTTTTATTAATACTTGTAAATAACAAGTAAAGCATTTACATAGTGACCTCTACCCAACTATGATAAATGATTCCAAGATCCAAATTCATATTAACTTGGGGCACGGTGTGCCGAAATACCCCTCATCAATATAACTTGGTGGATTAACTCTTTAATCGATTCTACTTTTAGAACTCTTGGTCGATAAAATTACATTAATATTTATCTTTAGCCCGAAACACATCCGGAAATCGTCATGAATACTTTCGTTGAGTTCAATCCAAATTTCGAATAAATGTGTCCATGATCCAAACTCATATCAACTTAGGGCACGGTGTGCCGAAATACCCTTCATTAACATAAATTCGGTGGATAGACATTTATCACCCACTTCCCCTACGTAACAAGGTTTGTACCCCGGGGTGGCCGAGTGCACTCCCTCGCGAAATAGGTTTTCATGGTTTCTACTTTTTGGTAAGGCTAAGTCTCAATTGTTTATTTTAGCGAGAGGTCATGTCAATTTATTATCTATCACGTTTTAAGTGAACTAAAGCGGTGAACTACGATAATATTAATTGACACGGTCGATATACTCGATTTAAATGATAATGCATGTTTTAGTTATGGGGATTTAGCGATGCATGCAACATATAAATAAAATGAAAAGCATAAAAACAAATCCTAGTATGGCCTTCCTAAAATAGTAAATCTAATTTAACTATTACATATTCGGAAACCAACTCCATTGGTCCCTTGAACTTCGGTTATTGGCACGCATCTCTGTAACACCCCCTCATACCAAGGTGCCTTACCAGGACCACCCTACCATGAAAGTGTGTTACCATCTCGGTTTCCCGAGGTTAGTACATATCAAAAAGCGTCCGAATTGAGCACATTTACTAAAGTACTGTAAAATGTAAAGTTTACATCAACCAAACAAAAATACTGTTTTAACAAAATACAACTTCAAAGTCTGATAATAAAAGAAATCCCACTAAGACTCAGACGGTGATGCTATGACTCGTGATGGCACTTCTCCCAAGACAGTCCCCAAGCTCACACTAGCAATACCTGTCAAGCCTGCTCACCATCCCTGAATGGATCACCGCAGATTCCACAAACAACATGGGGTCAGTATTACACAAACAATTAAGACAAACAAACGGGGAAATCAACTGATCATCGCCAATCCCCAATCCTCCATTCACACACAGTAATCGACTACACACTGAAGTGTGTAGCTTTGCCAGATTACCCATCGCAACAGGTAATCCTCGCCGCCAGTGGGTGACCGCAGCCGATCCCACCTAGTCCAGCTCCTCAACGAGCGACAATAATCCCTGTCCCTTAATGTGCACATCCCCTCCCGTGGCGGGTTCCACGGAGGGCGAACTAGGGTGTGAAGCCACTCCCGCAAGTGACTCCACCACAATCACAATCACAATACAACACAGCCATCTCAACACCCTTACATCAACATCGTTACAACAATCTCCATACTCCGATGATCAACAGATAACAATAATCACAACAGCATGTCTTACAATAACAATAAACTGAGTAGGAAACCCTACCTTAGCAACCAACAGTAGTATGCAACACGGACAATCAAAAAGGCTCCTCTACGAAGTCTTCTCCTATACAATAATCATGTAACACAATTACACATTGCACAATTCCCAAAATCCCATTTCCATATATATATACAGTAACCCCAAAGAGTACAAATAATCATAAAGATAGGACTTACCAACAGTGCAACGAGAACTTATACGCAAGAGTCACGAAGATTACCCACACGACGATGCTACGGAATGATTAAGGGAAAGATTAGGGAATGATTAGGGTGTAATTAGGGTAACGTAGAAACTGATGAAGTTGAAGTGATGTTTTGAAAACTGACGCGGGATATAAAATAATCTTAAACATTCCCTAATCAAACCGTCAAAATAACACTCGCCAAACCGAATACTCGGTCGAGTAAAGTTATACTCGGCCGAGTATCCTCTACTCGGTCGAGTATTCACTATACTCGGCCGAGCATTCATCGGCAAAACCAAAATAACTCACAACAACAGCACTACTCGGCCGAGTAGGCTCTACTCGGTCGAGTAGTCACCAAAGAAAATCCGTAGTGTTACAATCTTCCTCCCTTAAAAAGAACTTCGTCCCGAAGTTCACACTGTACTATAAAACAAAACACAACACTACACCACAAGACTATACTAACCACATATAACAACACCAAGGAACTATATAAGTCACCACAAAAGTCATTATCCCAACTCAGATCAAAACAACAAACAAAACAAAACACGACCGCGACCATCTCCTACCCCCCTAAAAGGACAACGGTTACATCCCCGTAACCAAACATACCTGATCGAAAAGGTTAGGAAAACGTTCTCGCATAGCTTCCTCGGGTTCCCATGTGGCTTCCTCCACATTATGATTAGACCAAAGGACCTTGAGTAAGACCGTTTCACCATTCCGGGTCTTACGAACCTTGCGATCAAGAATCTCCTTAGGAATCTCGGCGTAGGACAAGGATTCATCAAGCTCGATGTTCTCCATCTCAAGGATATGCGACGGATCGCTCACATACTTTCGAAGTTGAGATACATGAAAAACATTGTGTACTACATCCAAAGCTGGTGGTAACGCTAATCTATAGGCCACCTCGCCAACACGGTCTAAAACCTCATAAGGACCTATAAACTTTTGGCTTAGCTTACCCTTTTTCCCAAACCTCATAACACCTCGCATAGGTGACACTTTTAAAAGAACCTTGTCGCCTACCATAAACTCAATGTCCTTGCGGTGCAAGTCGGCGTAGCTCTTCTGACGATCTTGAGCTGCTCTCATCTTTTGCCGAATCAACTGGATTTGCTCAACCATATCTTGAACCAGCTGTGGCCCTAAAACCACCATCTCAGAACTATCATCCCAACAAACTAGACTTCGGCATTTCCGGCCATATAAAGCTTCAAAAGGTGCCATCCCAATGCTTGTATGATAACTGTTATTGTATGAAAACTCGATCAGATCAAGCCTGTCTTCCCAACTGCCCCCAAAGTCCATAACACATGCCCTCAGCATGTCTTCTAAGGTCTTGATGGTCCGCTCTGTCCGACCATCGGTTGTCGGATGAAAGGTCACTCATCTTTAAAGTCGTACCCATCAACTCTTGCAGCTCTTGCCAAAACTTGGATATGAACCTCGCATCACGATCGGAAATGATATCCTTGGGTATACCATGTAACCGTACCACATGCCTCCGTAACCCATTGCCACCGTGCATCTTAGACCAAGTATCCTTCATGGGAACGAAATGGGCCGACTTGGTTAACCTATCAACAATCACCCAAATCATGTTGTTACCTTGTTGTGACCTAGGTAACCCCACAATGAAGTCCATGGAGATTGACTCCCACTTCCACTCTGGTACATCCAAAGACTGGATCTTACCTTGTCGTCTCCTTTGTTCACCCTTGACCTTTTGACAGTCAAACATCCGGCTACAAACTCAGCCTACATCTCTCTTCATGTTTGGCCACCAAAAAGTCTTCTTAAGGTCTCTATAAAGCTTGTCACCACCTGGGTGAACTGAATAGGGAGTGCAATGAGCCTCCGTCAAGATCACTCTCCGCAACTCTGCATCCTCGGGAACACACCATCTCCCATCAAAACGAACACTCCCATCTAGATGGATAGAAAACCTGGAAGCCGTTCCACTCTCTACTTTTGACTTCCACTCCTGAATCTTAGGATCAAGCTCTTCTTTACTTTTGATGTTCTCATACAACTCTGGCTCGACCGTCAAATCCCTGATGGTGTCTCCCTCTCGAATCATAAAGATCCCCAAACTAGACATCTCATCCCTCAACTTCAGCAAGGACATAGCTGTACATAGCGAATGAACGCTCTTTCTACTCAATGTATCTGCAACAACATTAGCCTTACCCTCGTGATAGATGATCTCCATATCATAATCTCCAATCAGCTTCATCCACCGTCTTTGTCGCATATTAAGCTCCTTCTGAGTGTAGATATACTTTAGACTCTTATGATCAGAGAACACCTTAAAAGTTGCCCCATAAAGGTAGTGTCTCCATATCTTAAGAGCGAACACAACCGCACCGACCCGGATCGTGAGTAGGGTAATTCTCCTCATATTGCTTCAAATTGTCTCGAAGCATAGGCTATGAATTTCCCTCCCCGCATCAAAACACAACCAAGACCATTCTTTGAAGCGTCGGTATATACCTCAAAGTTCTCACAACCCTCTGGCAAGGCTAGGATAGGAGCTGTGGTCAAGCGTTCCTTTAGGGTCTGAAACGCCGTCTCACAACTCTCATCCCAAACAAATATGACTTCCTTTCTCATCAAGGATGTCATAGGCCGCGCTATGATAGAGAAATCTTTCACAAATCTTTTGTAGTAGCCGGCAAGACCTAAGAAACTCCGAATCTCAGCAACATTCTTCGGCGATTCCCACTTGGTAACGGCCTCAATCTTACTAGGATCCACGGCTACCCCCTTCTTAGATATTACATGGCCCAGTAAAAGCCACTTCCTCTAACTTAACTCACACTTGGATAGCTTGGCATAAAGTTGATTATCCCTTAAGGTCTGCAGAACTATCCTCAAGTGCTCCTCATGCTCTTCCTTAGTCTTAGAATAGACTAAGATATCGTCGATGAAAACAACCACAAACCTATCCAAAACGGTGCGAAGATCCGATTCATCAAATCCATAAAAGCTGCTGGCGCATTGGTCAACCCAAAAGGCATCACTACATACTCGTAATGACCATATCGAGATCGGAACGCTGTCTTAGGAATATCCTCATCTGCTATCCTCACCTGGTGGTACCCCGACCTCAGATCAATCTTGGAGAATACACCTGCTCCACTAAGCTGATCAAACAAGTCATCAATCCTCAGCAACGGATACTTGTTCTTCACTGTGACACGATTGAGCTCTCTGTAATCAATGCACAATCGCATACTTCCATCTTTCTTCTTTACAAAAAGAACTGGAGCTCCCCATGGTGACACACTAGGCCTGATGTAACCCTTGCCTAGCAGCTCATGTATCTGCTTTTTCAACTCTGCCAACTCCTTAGGCGCCATACGGTAAGGTGCTTTAGATATAGGACCCGTTTCGCTTAAGCTCCACGCTGAAATCAACATCCCTCTTGGGAGGCAAACTCGGTATTTCCTCGGGAAAAACATCTTCGGACTCTCTCACCACAGATATCTCGGAAGTCGTCGGTGGCTCTACTCGGTGATCTCTCACATGACAAAGAATCAAGGGACACTTCTTCCTCAAACATGTCTTTAAAGTCATCACAGCTATGAACCTACACTTAGGCTTTACCACAAACCCTCTATAGGACACTCTAACACCCTTGGGACCCTTTAAGGACACCCTCTTTTGCCGACAATCTATCCTGGCATCATACTTACCCAGCCAATCCATCCCGACAATCACTTCGAACCCATCCATAGGAAACTCTAACAGTCTCTTGGTAAATCTACCCTCCAACTACAATGGACACTCCCTTATACAGACTTGAGACACGACACGACTCCCCTGAAGGTATGAATACATCATCTTTAACAACCTCAAACTTTCCCAAACCCATAGACACAGCATGACTTTTGGACACAAAAGAATGTGTAGCCCCGGAATCAAACAAAACAAAGGATGGTACATTATGAACAAGAAAGGTACCGGTAACTACATGTGCATCATCTTGTGCTTCCTGCTTGTCCATCATGAAGAGCTTTCCACTTTTTTTTCGTCCTCCACCCGAATCAAGCATTGGAGGTACTTCGCTGGTCGCCGAATCTCGAGTGACGCTATTGTTCGGGCGCCGATAAGATCCACCACCACCGCGGTTGTAACCGCCCTGGTTGCCCTGTCCACCTCTGTTGCCCCATGAACCTCCCGGTCGGTTACTAGCAAAACTCTAAGTCGGCCCCTGAGAAAAATTCCCTGACCGAGCTCCTAAACCATTGCCGGGCTTGTAGCTCGTGCATTCCCGTCTTTTGTGGCCTATTCCACCACAATTGAAGCAAGTAAGGTTGGTGTTGTCACTCACAGCCCGACCCCCATTCTTTCCCCAACCACGAGATCCTCCGCAGAGAAACCACTCCACCGGAAAAAGCCTTAGCATGGTTGAAATTCCCTTTCTTGTTGGTTGGTCGATCGTTGTTTCCGCCATCGCCCTTCCTCTTTTCTCGCAGCAGTCCTCTCATCGATCTCTCTTGAGAGATCTACCATTCTCTCGGCTTGACCCGCTCTCAAGTACACTTCCTGAGGTCGTAGCAACCCCGGCTGGCATACGACTCACGATCTTAGCAGATAAACCCCTCTCAAAACGGAGAGTCAAACTCTCTCGTCCTAGCCGCATATCTTCAACATAACGAGATAGCTTCAAAAACCGATGATAGTAATCGTGATCGTCATCTCCTCGGTCACGGTGAAGGAATCAAAGTCGGATCTCATCTTGTGTCGGATATGCACCGGCACAAATTGCTCTCTCATAGCACTCTTCAACCTGGATCAAGGAATAGCTCCTTCCGCCCGGTAGTAAGCTCTAGCATCTTCCTTGACATTTTGCCACCAAACTCACTTCACCTCTTAGGTAGTACACTACCCGCTCAACAATCATGTCCTCGGGGCACTTAACCATTTCCATGAGAGCTTCAATCTCACGGTGCCACTTCTCGAGTAGCTTTGGTTCACCTACCCCGTCATATATGGGAGGGTGGAAACGAGCAATGTTGATGCTAAGTCGTGTTGCATCCATCGACTTCTCGTTCCCTTTTCCCACATTTTTGAGAGCTTCAAGGAGAGCCTCTTGTTGCTCAATCATGCGAGCAACCTCATCAAGAGTCATCTCTAAAGCTTGTATCTGCGCGGGAGTTCTTTTGGGCGCATACCGAATCGACAAGAAACACGGAAACGTAAACACAAAAGCCTACCACTCAAAACGTAGTAACCTCCGCCAAAGAACACTCGGCCGAGTATACAAACATACTCGGTCGAGTAACGACTACTCGGTCGAGTATCCTAGATACTCGGTCGAGTATTTCACCCGTGCGAACTTCAAAAACTCAAAAACAACACTCGGTCGAGTAAAACAACACACGGCCGAGAAGCCACTACTCGGTCGAGTATACTTACTTACTCGGTCGAGTTGTCACAAAAGAGCTACCGCTACTCATCAGTAAATCAATACTCGGTCGAGCTCTTGGTTACTCGGCCGAGTGCTCCCTACTCTGGTCGAGCACCGCCCGCTCGCCGAGTTACAAAATAGACGGGTATACGAGATAAAGTTCCCCTATCATGCTCACTATTCCCCGCAGCAAACGCATAATATTATGAGTTTAAATGCCATGTTATAATCACATCAGCATGAAATTCATATATCAAGAACTTTAATGCCACATTAGAATCATATCAGCATACAATTCATACATATGCTAAATCCAACATGACTAACATTCACAACCCGTCACATCCACCATTCGTCCCATCACAACATTTAGGAACTTCAACACACATACTTTCAACTATCAACTTTTACCAACATGCATCTTCACATACATGCACATACAAAACCTAGCTCTCATCACACTTCCCCATGTTACCGGCTCGAGTTAGTGAGGGCCAATTTGCGACTCCGGGACGTCTCCCGAGTCTTTGCGGTAGCTCCAAACAACTCTCCCCGGGTTCATTTTACTTAGACTCCCTAGGTTCATTATATTCATTTGTTTAGGTGCCGGAATCTTCGGCTCTGATACCACTTTGTAACACCCCCTCATACCAAGGTGCCTTACCAGGACCACCCTACCATGAAAGTGTGTTACCATCTCGGTTGCCCGAGGTTAGTACATATCAAAAAGCGTCCGAATTGAGCACATTTATTAAAGTACTGTAAAATGTAAAGTTTACATCAACCAAACTCAAATACTGTTTTAACAAAATACAACTTCAAAGTCTGATAATAAAAGAAATCCCACTAAGACTCAGACGGTGATGCTATGACTCGTGATGGCACTTCTCCCAAGACAGTCCCCAAGCTCACACTAGCAATACCTGTCAAGCCTGCTCACCATCCCCGAATGGATCACCGCAGATTCTACAAACAACACGGGTCGAGATACACAAACAATTAAGATAAACAAACGGGAAATCAACCGATCATCGCCAATCCCCAATCCTCCATTCACACACAAGAACCGACTACACACATCAAGTATGTAGCCCCGCCGATTACCCATCGCAAATGTAATCCTCGCGCCGGGGTGACCGCAGCCGATCCCACCTAGTCCAGGCTCCTCAACGAGCGACAATAATCCATGTCCCTTAATGTGCACATCCCCTCCCGTGGCGGGTTCCACGGAGGGCGAACTAGGGTGTGACGCCACTCCCGCAAGTGACTCCACCACAATCACAATCACAATACAACACAGCCATCTCAACACCCTTACATCAACATCGTTACAACAATCTCCATACTCCGATGATCAACAGATAACAATAATCACAACAACATGTCTTACAATAACAGTAAACTGAGTAGGAAACCCTACCTTAGCAACCAACAAAAAGAGTATGCAACACGGACAATCAAAAAGGCTCCTCTACGAAGTCTTCTCCTATACAATAATCATGTAACACAATTACACATTGCACAATTCCCAAAATCCCATTTCCATATATATATATATATATATATATACAGTAACCCCAAAGAGTACAAATAATCATAAAGATAGGACTTACCAACAGTGCAACGAGAACTTATACGCAAGAGTCACGAAGATTACCCACACGACGATGTTACGGAATGATTAAGGGAAAGATTAGGGAATGATTAGGGTGTAATTAGGGTAACGTAGAAACTGATGAAGTTGAAATGATGTTTTGAAAACTGACGCGGGATATAAAATAATCTTAAACATTCCCTAATCAAACCGTCAAAATAACACTCGCCAAACCGAATACTCGGTCGAGTAAAGTTATACTCGGCCGAGTATCCTCTACTCGGTCGAGTATTCACTATACTCGGCCGAGTATTCATCGGCAGAACCAAAACAACTCACAACAACAGCACTACTCGGCCGAGTAGGCTCTACTCGGTCGAGTAGTCGCCAAAGAAAATCCGTAGTGTTACAATCTCGAGGTAACACCGTCATTATGTATCGCCTTCTTGAGTGACACCGTCTTCAAGGAACTCCGAAATAATTAAATTACATAACAAATTACATAATTTCCTATTATACATTTGTAATTAAAAATAAAATAAATCTATTATATTACAAAACGGTGATACGAGATCATAATAAATTACAACCGAATCGATATTCCCATACATTTCGGGTAATACCAATTAAAACTAAGGCCATACTAAGTAAAATTACATAATTCAAAAATTACATAAAAAAAATTATGACAATCATAAATAAAATGCAGCATTATAATATGTATGAACATGCCCAATTTTATGCTAAATCGCCTTTAAGGAGCCAATATCGTATATTAAACGGTTTTTACGGATTTGCGTGATTCAACCTTTTAAAATCACAATAAATTACATAAAATCATATTTATGCACAAGTTAATTACCCTAACCAACTTAGGACTCAAAATAAGTCTCCATTAACTATTTGACTACAATTAACTTATATTTCTTAAATTGTTCATTAATGGACTCAAAATTACAATAAAATGACATAAACTTCAAATAAATCACAAAAATTTCAAATAAATTCAAAATTTGAAATTTAAACTCATGAACGTTCTGGAAAAATACCATGACACTCATAATGTTCAAAAACTTAGGTTAAAAATTTCTAAAAATATCGGGAAAAACAATGTTGCGGTTTATCGGATTTAACAATTATAATCATAAAAAGATGAGAAAAATTATATTCACCAACTTTTCAATTTTAGATCTGAAAACGATAATAAAATGAAACATGTGACGTTTTTCGTTAATCATGAAGTATGTTTTAGCAATTTTTTTTACTAATTAAGTCACTATTTATGCTATTTTTCATCAAAAAACCATAAATCATGCATGAAGACTTCATTATAGCCTATTATTTTACACACATCTTTTAAAATTGCATGTGACACCATACTAAATTTCTATGACCGGATTCGAAATATTTATCATATTAACCTATTTTTCATTTAAATTCGATTTTTATCATGAAAAATCCATATTTCGAGCATAAAACTCCCAAAATTTTGAAAATTTCCAGATCATCTAAAAATAATATATGTGAAAACATATCCAAAAACCACTGGAAAATTCGAAGTTTAGCTATTTTTCGTCCAAAAATGACATTTTTATCATAAAAATCACATTTTAATGCCATTATTATTTAAAATGAAAAATAAAATCCATAAATTAAACAAAAATATCCTAAAACATTTTAGGACCAGAAACTTTAACATGCATAATAAATTTCGTGATATGTCATAATAAACACAAATTTATAAGTTTTATATGTTAATCGTATAACTCGGAAAAACAATGACCGATTTGCATGCAAACAACCTTGTGCTCTTGATACCGCTTGTTAGAAATCTTTTATCTCATAATACAACATATTATAATATGTTACAAATTAATTTAGTCATAAAATTAATTTACAAATCTTATGCATGCAAACTTAAATTAAAAGAGAAGAAATCATTGTCCTTACTACATGATTCCGGTTTTATGGGCACCAACAAGATCTCCTTCTTGTTAGTTCTTGAGCTTTCCATATATATAAGGATGATCCTCCAAAAATCCCAAAGTAGAGATTCTCCTCTTGATTGCACCCAAGACTATCCCTTATCCCCACTAAATAATATTAGCTAGATATTAGTTTAGTAGTTTACCTTAAAATTGATTACTAACACTCATATATTACATTAATAATTTTAGTAATCTTTTAGAACAATTTGAAATCAAAAACTCATCTTTTTGATGAAGAAGAGGATGAATATATGAGAGAGAGAGAGCTTTGCATGTGAATGAATGATAATAAGAGGAAAAACTCTCAATAATCATGATGGATGAGAGGGTGGACGATTTGGGTAGTAGTATAGGGCATCTTGCTTTTTTTTTTTCTTCACAAGAAAAATAGATGTGTAAGATGTGTAAGACTAGTTGTAGGTAGGCACCATTATGTCATTTTATCAAATAAAATAAAACAACCATAACCCACTAACTCACCCTCCATTTTCTGTCCATTTACATAAAATGGACTACCATTTTATTTTGTCAATTTGTCATTTGTCACACAATATGTCACATGTAGTATGATACATGTTATTAATTAATTTAATGCATATTTATCACATAAATATCATTTCATGAATTAATTAAAATTACATACAATAAATTGACCAGTGATACTTGATCACATAAATAAAATGGGTCATATAATTATAATTCACAACATCTTGTAATTATAATTAACCATTCATTCTTATCTCTATTGTTTCTTAAACAATAAATAATTTTAGTAACAATGCATTTTATTACTAAAATAAATCTTATTTAATCCCATTATAATAAGATAATATCATTCTCTCTCACAATTGAATTGTTCAATTTTAAGGAATTGATCAACTTGTATCGTCATACAATTAATCAAGTTTATAGATAAGGGCATCATCCTTTAGGTGTGACCTTAAGGAATCAACTGACCACCCCCGTCCCACGACAGTAACGTCAAACTCTAGCAAGCCAATCGTTACCGATTAATGTTGATCAGTTGACTATATAATTGAATCATCCCTTACGTATTCTTAAAATGAGATTTAAACATGTGATCAATATGATCGACAATTGTGATCGCATTATTGTCGGGGACACTTACTCCAACAGAAGTAAGGCACCCCAAAGAAGAACTGTTCAAAAGACAACATGCTCTTCAAGATCTTCAAGCAAAGGCATTGGTGGTTCAAAATGCAAGGTTGGAAATTCAAGAGTCTATTCCTCCTATGGAAGCTACTAGTTCTACTCCGGTTGTTGAGCAACTAGATGATTATCCGGAGGTAATTTTCACTTCCGACTCTCATAGGAAGAAGTTTGTTTCCCTTGCCAAGAAATCTATTTTACCCACAAAATTCATATGCCAAGAGACTTTGTCGAAGTTGGGTGTTTTAGAACAAACAAAGACCTTTTTCGAGTCCATGGGATTGAGTACTTTGTTCAATATGAAAGAGTTAACTTACTCTTCCATCACCTTAGAGTTCTTAAGCTCTTTGAAAGTTACCAAGGTGGAAACTCGAACAAATATTGAATTTCGTCTCGAGAATGTTGATAGGAAATTGTGTTTTCGAGTGTTTGGTGTAATTCTTGGCCTTAGTGACGACCCGACGTACACGAAGAAACCGACTAAGTATGATCCCGCTCCCTTATGGAAAGCCATTACCGGAAGAGAGTTTACATCTTACCATGATTGTCGTGCTCTTTTTGTCCATCATCCGGGCATAAGGGTATGTCACAACGTTGTTGGGCGTACTTTGATTGCTAGGAAGGGTACGAACCATTTTACCGGACTTGACTTTGTTTTTCTCGAGTCAACATTGAACATTGGTAGAGAGTTACCAAAAAGAACAACATTCTTCGACTTTTGATTGAGAGATGGCTCAATGTTGATCATGGCAAAGAAGGCACGGCGTTTATTGTTAATTGAGGTTTGGTAACTTATTTGGCTAAACACTTTAACCGGGACTTCAACAAGGATGGCACCTATAAACCGGTTAAGGGAGGCCATATCATTGATCTAGCTACCATGGTTTAAAAGTTCAAGTGGGTCACGAATGATACTCTTGATAACAAATTCGGGTGGCTAACAAAAGATGCCAAATCCTTCACATTGCGAAGCAAGATTTGCCGATTAAATGTTCATAGGCCAAACTACCTTCTCCCACTCTCCAAGGAAGCCGAGTATATTATACAACACCAAGGGGAAGACATTGCCGAGCCCTCCTCCTCTATTATCACCCACCTTACCCATTCACCTACCGTGAGTTTCAACCGGAAAATGTTAAAGCGAGGGATGAATACTTGACTCTTTTGATGAAAGAAATGCACAAGCAAGCTTATGATGATAGAGTCAATGCTTATAGAGCACAATATCCGACCCTACTACATCTTCCTAGGCAAGGACTACTTGACCCATCTTGTCCTTTGCCTAGTTGGGCGGATAAGGAAGCCTTCTTTCCTAGTGATTCTAGAGGTGGTCACTTGGGTGAAGAGGAGATGGTTGTTGTTGAGAGTGGTGCACAAGAAGGTGAAGAAAATGAACAAAATGAAGAGAATGAAGAAGTTGAAGAAGAAGATGGAAGTGAGGATGAACAAGGAAGTTCAAGTGCAAGTGGTGATGACTCGACATACATGGAGGTTGATGATGACTCAAGTGAAGAGGTTGGTGATGATGGAAACGATAGTGATGACGCCATGGGCAAAGATTGAGGATTAGCAAGCTCTTGGGAGGATGCCACATTATTTTGTGAGTTTCCTACACCTCCTTTAAGGTTTATCTATTTCTCTTGTTTTTCATAAAATTTTATCTTGATCATGATTTGGAGTCCTAGCATCATTTAGAGGACTCATACCTCGGTCCCGTTGAGGTGTTTCTTTTATTGTTCCCATTTTCAAAATCCAAAATGACAATTTTAGTTTCATGCATAGCATCTTTATGCATGAAGTCCCCTTATTTTTTACAATAGAAATAATGTCTATTTTGGTTTGGGGAAGTTTATGCATATGCATTGGGAGGTAATCTATATTATGCTCTCCAACATAACAAAAACCCATGCATCATATAATATAGTTTAGTTGCATCACTTGTTTATATGTCATATAGTTTGCATTTAGCTTAGAAATCATGCATTTTCATATAGATTGCATAATTTCCTATCGTATTGGCCATTGAGGACAATGCCCATACGAGTGTGGAGATGGGAAATTCTAACTTGACTTTTTAAACAAAAATGTTAAAAATTGAAAATTTTTGAAAAATACAAAAACATGTCTTTTTATTTCATTATTCATAAAATCCATAAAAATTTGAAAATTCAAAAATCCAAAAACATGTTCATTTCCTTTGAAGTGTAGTCTTGTAAATATTGTTTTGTATATATTGTGTTTGTCTATCCTTTTTCACATTGATCGACTATGCCACATCCGAGACATGAGGATATAGAAGACCGCATGGTATGATCTTTCCAATCTCCATTTTCCTCTTTATGTTAACGACTATGTGGCTTTATTTTGATTGATGCGGTATACCAATGTGATTATAGGATTGCATTTAGATTATCTGGCAAACTAGTTGGTAGAAGCATATGCATTAGGTTGTATAAATGTTAGTTGCATCATGGCATATAGTTGCATTTAGGAAAAATTTTACAAAACCGTCTATTTGGGAAGTTTGACAAGTCTATATAAGGCCATTGTAGATACTTTTTCTTCTTAAGACTTTGCTTGTTAGAATACTTGTAAAACACCCTAGGATGTGTCATGCTAGTATCCTTTGACCCATGGATTAAGGCCTAGTCAAGAGTACGTTGTGGTGTGATAACTCCTTGGCTACCATTTATTCCAAGGTGACCCTTGAAACCATGCAACCATCTATCATCCATGTTCTACCACATTTTGTCATCAAAGGGAATGGGCACAAAAATTGTTCAAAATTTGAGTTCAAGGAATGAAATGAAAAGTTGAAAAAGTTTGCACAAATTGCATCAAAAATAAAAGAGGAGCAAAAATAGACTCCTAAAGCTTCAAATATAAGCACCCTCACTACAAATGGGGTGACATTGAAAATGTTCAAAAATGCAAAGAAAAGTTGAAAGAATTGTCAAGTGTTGAAAATGCCAAACATCAAGGAAATGGCAAAAAGAAATTGTTCTCAAAATGTCAAATGCCACAAGAGATTCGGGGCAAAAACAACAACAAAAGCAAACTCCCAAATGAAACTCAAATACTATTGATCCCTTTTCCATCGTATCCACTTTTGTGCATGGTAGAGAGGGGACGACCCTTCTTCTTGTCTAGGCAAGAAGGGGAATTCCGCGATCCTCCGGTGTTTCTAACACCATAGGGAGTCTACTCTTAACGAAAGCATTTAACAATTGAGGACAAAGGTACCCTAGCTTGACACAACTTGGAGGTGATTTATTGGTATCCTAGGCTTAGTAGTTTGAAGAAACCATATCTATGATGGAATGTTTACCCTTAGATTGCTTCTCCTTTAGATAATTTCCGCCACTTACATGAGGAAAATGGCTATTCATTTTTTGTAGATGCATCCATTACTTGATCTTGTGTGCCCTTTAATGCTTGAATGTTTCGCCATTTTGGCAAGCCCCACCTTGCCTTGCACGAAGGAATCCTACCTCATGGTTATCTTGTTGTGAGTTGAAGGGGCGGAGTGAGACCCGCTAATTATCTCGCATCGGCTATATTAGTAGGTTAGTTTAAATAATGGTCCTAGTTCTTGTCACCTCTTTACTCGGGACGAGCAAAGGTTCGGTGTGACACCCCCATACTCCAAGTGCCTTACCATGACCACTAATGTATAGAAATGTCACCATCTCGGTTTCTCGAGGCAATGATAATCAAATGACAATAACGAAACATAATTTAAATAGTATAAAGTTTAAAGTGATTACAATCCAAAACCAAACTGATAAAAGTATAATACATGTCCTCAAAACCAAAAGTCTAAAACTCCTCAAGTACGACAGCGGAAGACTCTAATCAGCTCGTGGTGACACATCCCAGCTAGCCCATATGCCAGCATACCTGCTCAACAACTGCTAACCATCCCCGAATGGATCACCACAGTTTTACAAAACAAAGACGGGGTCAGTACTAATCACCCAATTATACACTCACAATAACACAGAAATCAACACAGCTCAATCTTCACATCAACCCGAACTCCATCACCAACTCCTCAATACTGACTACACACTAAAGTGTGTAGCCCTGCCAGAGTACCCATCGTAACAGGTTACTCCTCGCCGCCAGTGGGGGACCGCAGCCGTTCCCACCTAAGCCCTGCTCATCTCTGTCGAGCGATAAACCCAAATCCATTAATGTGCACATCCCTTCTGTGGCGGGTTCCATAGAAGGTGAATAATGGGCGTGAAGCCACTCCCGCAAGTGACTTCACTCAGCCAGGGACGCACCCCGAAGAACACAGACAGATACAATCACAACAATCAACAACAACCAAATCCAACAACCGTCACAATACGAATATGATACTTTAAAACAATCACAATCAAAAACAAACCACATTATGTGACTAATACTGAGCAGGGAAACCCTACCTGGAATGAAAACACAAGCAGACGATCTCAACAGCTGTATCAAAACCTCTCCTCTACGAATCCTCTTCCTATCACATGCTCACATAATTACTACTAGCACCACTAACAATAAAAACCCCCAATCCCCCAAATGAGGGTTTAAACAAATTTAATTAAATGTTATAAAATTGGTATGTAGATCTTAACCTTGTCGCAAGGATAACAAGGACACAAAGAACGATGAAATCCGACCTCTCAAGCTCCGGGATTTTTCAATAACACGGATGATGCGACCAACGTAGTTTCAATCTCCTTTTTAAGTTTATTAGGTTTGTAAAAGTGTTTAGTGAAGAAGACGATATGAATTATATACTAATCCGCGTTATTAACAAAACCCGTCGAAATAATACCCGTTAACCGACTTACTCGATCGAGTAACTAACGTACTCGATCAAGTGCCACTTACTCGATCGAGTATCTAGGCTACTCGATCGAGTACCCTACAGGCGGAATACTCTTTCTAAAAACAAAACACCCTTACTCAACAAAGTAAGGCCCACTCGATAGAGTACCCAGCGACACATAAAACCGTAGTAATACAGTCTTCCCTCCTTAAAGAGAACATCGTCCCCGAAGTTCAAACCACAACAAAATAAAAACATGCTACCACACTCCTGACACAACAAACAACACAAAACACAACACAAAAACTTCGACACATGCTACCAACCGAACTCAACCCGACCCAAACCACTACTAACTATTCCAAAAACATCATAAAAAGATGCAAAAACTCTTCGCGATCATCCCCTGCCCCCTAAAAGAAACAAGGTTACGTCCCCGTAACCATACATACCTGATAAAAAAGGAACGGATAGCGCTCTCTCATGGACTCCTCTCCCTCCCATGTAGCTTCCTCAACCTCATGATTAGACCAAAGAATATTAAGCAAGACTGTCTCACCATTTCTAGTCTTCCTAACCTTCCGGTCAAGAATCTGCTTAGGCACCTCAAGGTAAGGCAAGGACTCATCTAGCTCTATGTTCTCTGCCTCTAACACATGTGACGGATCACTCACATACTTCCGCAGCTGAGATACATGAAACACATTGTGCACTCTCTCCAAAGCAGACGGTAAGTAAGCAACCTCTCCAACCCGGTCTAAAATCTCATATGGTCTTATGAACATCTGACTCAACTTGCCTTTCTTCCCAAATCTCATGACCCCACGCATAGGAGACACTTTCGGAAGAACCTTGTCCCCAACCTAAAACTCTATATCCCGGCGATGTAGATTTGCATAACTCTTTTTCCTATCCTGAGCCGCTCTCATCCTTTTTCTGATCATCTTAATCTACTCAACCATCTCATGTACCATCTCTGGCCCTAAAACCACTGCCTCAGCACTGTCGTCCCAACAGATCGGACTGCTACATCTCCTCCCATATAAGGCCTCAAATGGCGACATGCCAATACTAGTATGATAGCTGTTGTTGTAGGAAAACTCAATCAAATCTAACCTCTGTTCCCAGCTACCACCAAAATCCATCACACAAGCTCGTAACATATCCTCAAGAGTCTTGATTGTTCTCTCTCTCTGACCATCTGTTGCGGGATGAAATGTTGTGCTCATCTTCAATGTCGTTCCCAAAGATTCCTGCAACTCTTTCCAAAACCTTGAGATAAACCTCGAATCTCTGTCAGATACTATGTCTTTAGGCACCCCATGTAATCTCAACACATTCTTCCGATAAGCCATAGCTAATTGTGCCTTAGTCCATGTATCTTTCATTGGCATAAAATGAGCTGACTTAGTCAGTCGATCCACTATAACCCATATCATATTGTTACCCTGCTGACTCTTTGGAAAACCCACGATAAAATCCATAGAAATGGACTCCCACTTCGACTCAAGTACCTCAAGAGACTGAATCTTACCTTGTGGTTGTCGCTGCTCCCCTTTAACTCTCTGGCATGTTAAACAACGGGCCACGAACTCAGTTGTTTCTTTCTTCATCCCAGGCCACCAGAAATTCTTCTTTAAATCCTTATATAGCTTGTCACCACCTGGATGTACCGAGTATGGTGTACAATGTGCCTCTGTCATGATTGTCTTTTTCAGCTCCTCATCATTAGGGATACACCACCTCCCATCAAACCTCAAACTACCATCTGTATGAATAGAGAATCTAGACACTGTCCCTTTCTCTACTCCAGCTCTCCACTCTACCATCTTAGGATCTAACACCTGTTTACCTCGAATATCATTATATAGATCAGGCTGCACTGTCAAATCTCCCATGGCATCCCCTTTCTGCATCATATGTATCCCAAACTTCCCCACCTCTTCTCTCAATCTCATCAAGGATATAGCTGTGCACAAAGAATGTACACTTTTCTTGCTCAAAGCATCTGCAACTACATTGGCTTTCCCTTCATGGTAGATAATATCCATGTCATAATCGCCAATCAACTCCATCCACCTCCCCTGTCTCATGTTCAACTCCTTTTGAGTGAAGATGTACTTGAGACTCTTGTGATCGGAAAATACCTTAAAGGTCGCCCCATAAAGGTAATGT
This sequence comes from Silene latifolia, assembly GCF_048544455.1. NCBI lineage: Eukaryota > Viridiplantae > Streptophyta > Magnoliopsida > Caryophyllales > Caryophyllaceae > Silene > Silene latifolia. The sequence continues at coordinate 50,268,990 of NC_133532.1, read as the reverse complement.
TTCCAAATCTTGAGAGCAAACACAACTGCACCCGACTCCAGATCGTGTGTAGGATAATTCTCCTCATAAGGCTTCAATTGCCTAGAAGCATAGGCAATCACTTTACCGTTCTGCATCAACATACATCCCAACCCATTCTTTGAGGCATCTGTATAAACCTCAAAGTTCTCACTCCCTTCAGGCAATGCTAAGATTTGAGTTGTGGTCAAACGTTCTTTTAATGTTTGGAACGCCGTCTCCCAACTCTCATCCCAACGAAACCTGTTCTCTTTCCTCATCAAAGCTGTCATAGACCTAGCAATCTTGGAGAAATCTTTCACGAACCGTCTGTAATATCCAGCTAAACCCAAGAAACTTCTGATCTCAGCTACATTCTTTGGTGCTTCCCACTTGGTAACTGCCTCAATCTTTGCCGGATCCACATCTACCCCATCTTTAGAAAGCACATGCCCCAGAAAAGCAACTTTCTCCAACCAGAACTCACACTTGGACAACTTTGCATACAACTCATGCTCCCTCAAGATCTGCAACACAATCCTCAGATGCTCCTCATGTTCCTCCTTAGTCTTGGAATAGACTAAGATGTCATCTATGAAAACCACCACAAACTTGTCCAAAAACTGACTGAAGACTTTGTTCATCAAATCCATAAACACATCTGGCACATTAGATAACCCAAAAGGCATCACCACATACTCATAATGGCCATACCTCGACGTGAAAGTTGTCTTTGGTATGTCCTCCTCTCTAAGTTTCACCTGATGGTACCCCGACCTCAAATAAATCTTAGAAAAGTCTGATGCACCACTCAACTGATCAAACAGGTCATCTATCCTTGGCAAAGGATACCTGTTCTTCACCGTCACTCAATTTAGCTCCCTGTAATCTATGCACAACCTCAGGCTCCCATCTTTCTTCTTCACAAAAAGAACCGGTGCTCCCCACGGTGATACACTAGGTCTAATGTATCCCCTCTCTATCAGATCATCTAGCTGCTTCCTGAGCTTCTCCAACTCCTTAGGACCCATCCGGTATGGTGCCTTAGAGATTGGCCTTGTCCCCGGTTTCAGCTCAACACTGAAATCTATCTCCCTCTTCGGTGGCAACCCCGGAATCGCCTCTGGAAAGACATCTGGAAACTCCCCCACAACCGGTATCTGATCAACTGTCGGACTCTTCATCCTGTCATCTCTCACATGGCACAAGATCATCGGGCACCACTTCCTCAGATAGGACTTTAAGCTCACAGCTGCAATCAACTTAACTTGGGTTTGACAACAAACCCACGATAAGACACACTAATGCCCCTAGGACCTCTCAGAGACACTTTCTTTTGATGACAGTCTATCTTAGCTTTGTATTGTCCTAACCAATAAATCCCGACTATCATCTCAAAATTGTCTAAAGGGAACTCTAGCAAGTCTACAGGTAGATCAACTTGCCCAACTATCATGGATACATCCCTATACAACCTCCCACATGATACAGACTCACCCGAAGGTATGAAAAATTTCTCACTTACAGGCTCATATTCCCTCAGACCCAACTGTTTAACATGACTCGAAGATACAAACGACTGTGACGCCCCCGAATCAAACAAAACAAAGGTATGAACACCATTAACAAGAAAAGTACCAGTGATAACATGTGCGTCGTCCTCACCGCTTTCTTCTCCATCATAATGACTTTCCATCGGTCTTCCGCCCACCTCCCGGGACAAGATCTTGGCCGAGGTAGTCGGCTTAGCACCCGACCCTTGATTGTTGTTGGTGTTCGTAGCTGGATTCTGATAAGAATTACCGCCATTGTGGTTACCACCACCGTTGTTGCTCTGACCTCCCCGGTTGTTCCATGACCCAGCTAGTATATTGCTCGCATAACTTTGTGTCGGACCCTGAGAATAGCTCCCCTGAGCCGGTCTCTGAAAACCTCATGGCAACATACTGGTACACTCATGTCTCTTGTGGCCTACACCGCCACAGCTGAAACAGGTCATTCCCCGGCTAACGCTACCACTACCACTCCCACGGCCACGCCCAAAGGAAGCCCCAGCACTAAACCCCAAACCAGATGAATATGCTCTAGCCTAAGTCTGGTTGCCCTTCTTGTAACTAGATTGGCCACCACCCTCGCTCTCAGCCTTTATTTTCTCAGCTTCTCTCTCCCGAATCATCTCTACCAGCCTCTCAACTCTCCCAGCTCTCTCATAAGCTTCCTTAACATCGGTAAGGATTCCCACGGGTAACTTCTCCATTATCTTGGGGCTCAACCCCTTCTGAAACCTCAGAGCTAGGTTCTCATCACTCAATCCCATATCCTCAGCATACCTTGCCTTCTCATTAAACTTACGGTAGTACTCAGCCACCGTCATGTCAGATGTCATCTTAAACTCATCGAATTCCTCGCTCAGCTTACTCCTCACATGCTCCGGTACAAACTCTCTCCTCATAGCGCTCCTGAACTCATCCCAAGTTATAGCAGGTAGCCCCTGCTTCGCATACATGTCCCTAGCATTCACCTTTACCTTGTCCCACCACTCACCTGCCGCTTCTCTCAAGTAGAACGCAACTTGTTCTACCTTCAACTCATCAGGACAATACACCAATTCCAGGATATTCTCCAACTCTCTGTGCCAATTATCTAGAAGCATTGGCTCCCCAGTCCCCTTATACTCTTTCAGGTTGAATCTCGCTATATGGATGCTAATATTTGAATGATCAACCTCCTTATCCTTCTCCACTCTCTTTAAAGCTTCCGTAAGAGCATCTTGATGCTCCAACATCTTAACTATGTCATCGCTGATCATGTTCTCAGCTCTAGCATACATGGCGTTTCTCTTAAGCGGCATCTTGAAACTATATAAGAAAAGGTAGATATAAACATACATACTATAACCCAAAACACGTATATAGCATGTACAGACCCCACTCGATCGAGTGCCAAAACCCACTCGATCGAGTTTAGGCCACTCGATCGAGTGCCCAACATACTCGATTGAGTGCCTCGACTCCAGAACCTAATCAGACCTCCTAATCATAAACATACTCGACCGAGCTGACATGCCACTCGATCAAGCGACCCCTACTCGATCGAGTCAGACCCATTCGATCAAGCACCTCACCTACTCAATCGAGTGCCCCCCACTCGATCGAGTCATGTTGACTCGTATACACTACCCGCATGTTATCTCACTCCCCCATCTTATATACATTACTATACTTTCAATAATATAATAAATACTCATGCATTTCTAGCAACTCTTTATGCAATCAACACACACTTTATTCATGCTATTGAAATGCCACGTTATAAACACCCAACATGCTTTTTCATTCAATTCAACATATAAAACACACCTCTTCAACTTTTTAACCATACTTTCAATTCTCCACCTCCAACATCCAACAATTCACAACACATGTCGTTATGTACACATACAACCAAAAGGCAACACATACGACCCTGACACACATCCCCATGTGACCGGTTCAAAATTGCAGGGCGAGTTCGCGACTTTAGGACGTCTCCCAAGCCTTTGCATTAGCTCCTACAACCTTTACCCCGGGTTCATTTTAATTGACTCCCTATGTTCATTAGATTCATTGGTTACATGTTTCAGGATCGTCGCTCTGATACCACTTTATGACACCCTTATACTCCAAGTGCCTTACCAGGACCACTCAGGTATAGAAATGTCATCATCTCGATTTCCCGAGGCAATGATAATCAAATGACAATAACACAACATAATTTAAATAGTATAAAGTTTAAAGTGATTACAATCCAAAACAAAACTGATAAAAGTATAATACATGTCCTCAAAACAAAAAAGTCTAAAACTACTCAAGTACGACAGCAGAAGACTCTAATCAGCTCGTGGTGACACATCCCAGCTAGCCCATATTCCTCTAATCATACCTGCTCAACAACTGCTCACCATCCCCGAATGGATCACCACAGTTTTACAAAACAAAGACGGGGTCAGTATTAATCACTGAATTATACACTCACGATAAGACAGAAATCAACATAGCTCAATCGTCACATCAACCCGAACTCCATCACCAACTCCTCAATACTGACTACACAATAAAGTGTGTAGCCCTGCCAGAGTACCCATCGCAACAGGTTACTCCTCGCCGCCAGTGGGGGACCGCAGCCGTTCCCACCTAACCCCGCTCATCTCCGTCGAGCAATAAACCCAAATCCATTAATGTGCACATCCCTTCCGTGGCGGGTTCCACAGAAGGCGAATCATGGGCGTGAAGCCACTCCCGCAAGTGACTCCACTCAGCCAGGGACGCACCCCGAAGAACACAGACAGATACAAACACAACAATCAACAAAAATAAAATCCAGCAACCGTCACAATACGAATATGATACTTTACAACAATCACAATCAACAACAAACCACATTATGTGACTAATACTGAGTAGAAAAACCTTACCTGGAATGCAAACACAAGCAGATGATTTCAACAGCTGTATCAAAACCTCTCCTCTACGAATCATCCTTCTATCACATGATCACATAATTACTACTAGCACAACTAACCATATAAACCCCCAATCCCCCAAATTAGGGTTTAAAAAAAGTTAATTAAATGCTATAAAATTGGTATGTAGATCTTACCCTTGACGCAAGGATCACAAGGACACAAAGAATGATGAAATTCGACATCTCAAGCTCCGGGATTTGTCAATAACACGGATGATGCGAACAACGTAGTTTCAATCTCCTTTTTAAATTTATTAGGTTTGTAAAAGTGTTTAGGGTAGAAGACAATATGAATTATATACTAATCCATGTTATTAACAAAACCCGTCGAAATAATACCCGTTAACCGACCTACTCGATCGAGTAACTAACGTACTCGATCGAGTGCCACTTACTCGATCGAGTACCCAGGCTACTCGATCGAGTACCCGACAGGTAGAATACTCTTTCTAAAAAGAAAACACCCTTACTCGACAGAGTAAGACCCAATCGATAGAGTACTAGAGACTCATAAAACTGTAGTATTACATTTGGTTTGGGGATATTTGATGTGACTCATATTTGAGCATATTTAGTCCCCGAATTAGCCTCGTTCCTATTCTTTTTAGTGTATAATTGGGTTGTTTACTATCTTTAGTCTCTCGTTTTGCACATCCTTTGAGGTTTTGATCCCTTTGTAGGAAAGGAGTAAGAACCTTGCATTTTCATGGCAAAATAGAGCTAAATTGATCGAATTCAATGACCAAGCATCAAAGGGAAGACAATGCTAGAAGGCCTATGTAGATAATAAAGTAGATTAGGCAATGATGAAAGGATCCTTGCATCTCTAACAAGATCCCCGAGGATTATTGAAGAAAGAAAAGAAGAAAAGGTGCTGCCAAGGAATCCGAGCGTCGCAGTGCCCAGGACGAGCGTCTCCCACTACTACAGTCCGAGCGTCCCGTGCTCAAGACGCTCGTCTTGAGGCCATGTGATCCGAGCGCCCCTCCCACAATCCGCTCGGATTCTGTTCCAGGACCAACCGTCCCTACAGCCAAGACGCTCGGGACGAGCGTATTAATTGAGGACTACCAAAACGGAGATGAGCATCTCCTTAGAGAGGAGCATTTCCTTAACTTTTCTTAATGGTTTTAATAGTCATTTAAGCCCTTAGAAACCCTAATATTTTTACCTAATCTCTAGTATAAATACCCCATTGTACTACCTAGATTAGCATGTTATCTTAATCTTATTCTAATCAAGTCTTAATACTCTCTTAATCTTGTAATTAACTCCTAATTTAGCATTAATACAAATCTCTTTCTTAATCTTTCCTTAATTTCTCTATTCTTCATCATTTATTTTGGGTAATTGAAGATTATTTAGGGTTTTATTTGGGAGATTGACAACCTATCATCAATCATCAAATACTTCTATTAATCTTTGTTTTATTTTGGAATCATCTTTATAGGTATAATTCTCTCTTAATCCTTTTTAATTATTGTTAATCATCTTCAGTTGTTCTTCATGTTTTGCCTTGCTAATATGATTGACAATCTTGTTAGTATGTTGAACATGACAATGAGTGAGTAGTTACCTTAGCTAGGGTTAATGGGGAATTAGGGGAAACCAACATGTGGATTGATTCATGCTTAATCTAATATGCTTTCATAACTAATTTCCTTGCTTGTTATGATTTCAACTTATGCACATGTTATGTTTGATGAAATGCGAGCCTATGAATCCTTGCAGTTTTTACCCATCACTTATCTTTTCAATGAGACTTGTAAGACATAAACCAACTCGAGTCTCATTAGACCATGCATATAATTGGATAGGGAGGATTAAGTCGACTTGTAGGTGTTGTACAATCTAATCGATTCGGCTCCGGGACCCAAACCTTCCTAGGGATTGTAAGATATATACTAACTCGATCCCATCATAACAATAATTGCTTGCATCTAGTAGGAAACATGTTTTTATGATCAACTCCCATGAATCCCCTATGAACCCTTGATACCCTAGTGCCTTTAATCAATTGTTTACATCTCATTTTAATCATCATGCTTGTTTTCATTACTTTTTTACATTGTTATTTAGTTTAGTTGATCAACTACCTCAACCCAAATTGTGACACCCTTAGACACAACCATTTATAATCGAAAATCCTACATCAATACCCGTCCCTTGGGATCCGACCTTTACTTACCTCTTTACTAAGAGTAGAGTAGTTTGTGAAGTTATAAATATTGTTTTGGTCTAGGTGACTCCTAACGACAAGTAACCGAAAATCTCTAAAAAGAATACCGACCACTTGCCAATTTATTATCTATCTCGTTTTAAGTTAACTAAAGCGGTGAACTACGATAATTATAATTGACACGGTCGATGACTCGCTAAAAAGATATGCATGTGTAGTTATGGCGATTTAACTATGCACAAACATATAAAACAAATGCAAAGCAAAGCAATAAAATCCTAGTATGGCCTTCTTAAAAAAATCTAATAAACTATTTAAAAATTCGGAAACCAACTCCTTTGGTCCCTTGAACTTCATTTGGCATGCACTCCAAGACAATACAGTCTTTGTCGGAACGCCTTTCCGAATGGCACCGTCTTCAAGGATCTCCGGGATAAATAAATTACATAGCTTTTCTACTTTATTCATTATAAAAATTAAAATAAAAATAAAAATAAAAATAAAAATAAAAATAAAAGTGATACTAGATCACATTAAGTACAATCGAATCGATATCCACATTCTTTTCCGGAAATATCAATTAAAAACTAAGGCCATATAAGTACAAATTACATGATTCAAAATTATATATAAATTAAAATATGACAATCATAATAAAAATGCAACATTAATATATGTATGAAACATGCCATGTGATGTGCCAAATCGCCTTATCTAAGCTAATATCTTATATTCGGTCCGGTTTTATGGATAATTGTGACTATTAACTTATTAAAATCACACAATATAACATAAATCAAATAAATTTCCAAGTTAATTACCCCAACCTTCTTAAGACTCAAAAATTTAGTCTTCACTAAATACTCGATAATAATTTAACTTGATATCTTATTATTGCTCTTTAAACACTTTTATTCATAATAATAAAGAAATAATTCCCGATAAGTCATAAAAATTCGAAAACTTCAAAATCATAATTTTGTATATTCTGAAAAATTCCCAATATTCCATAATTTTAATAAAATTTTCCCATCGAATTATTCAACTTATTTCACAAATAAATTGCATTATATGTAACTTTAACCCCTTAATTCCAAATTAAACATGAAATTATAAAAAAAAATCAAAATTTAAAATTTTTGAATATTCTATATAAATTTCTAGAAGCTGGAAATGACAAATTTTCAAGCCCCAAAAATCGAATTTATATTAATGACTATTAAAGTTGCTATTTATCAATTTTGTTATATAAAAATCAATAATCACCCAAATCAAACGAAAATTAACATGCAACTCTAGATATGATGTTCATATCATATATAAAATATTGGGAAAAAGTTTCATGTCATAAAATTCATTTTAGCTATTTTTGCTAAAATAGTCACTATTTATGTGATTTTTACATCTAAAAATCATAAATTATGCAAAATAAAACCATTTTACCTCAAAATTTACATACAATGTGTAAATATTGCATGGGACAACATACTAAAATTTCATGGGCATAGTGGAAGTCTAACCATTTTAACTAAAATACCTCTATTGAATCAATTTTTATCATGTAAAAATCATAAATCATGCAATATAAAACACTTGTATACTAAATTTTACATACAATGTGTAAAATATGCATGTGAGGTCGTGCAAAAAATTTAAGGTCAGAATCATAGTCTAACTAATTTTAGTATTTTAAGTGTCATTTGATTCAATAAAATGTAATAAAAATACTAAAAATCATATTAAAGAGCAATAAAATACCATAAATCATTGCAATGACCTAAAATCAATTTAGGACCAGAATGTTATTTATGCAAAAAATTCGTGGTATTTATCCTCATAAATCACAAATTTCTAGTTTTATATGTTAACATATTAACTCGGAAAAACAATGACCGATTATGCATGCAACAACCATTGCTCTGATACCAATTGTAAGACTCATTAACCTCTGATTAGACACTTCTAATAACTTTATATGTTTAATTTTAGTCATAAACTAATAAGATCTTATGCATGCATAACAATAAAATGTAAAGTAAGAAGAAAACTGATCTACATACAATGAGAGCCGAAATGGCTATACCAATTTGGACACCTTCCAAATTAGTCTTCTTAAGAAAAATTCAAGTGCTCCAAGAAAACCCTTAGATCCAATGTTAGGATCTACTCCTCAACGAATTGTGCCAAGGTAATCACCCTTAATTCATAAGCTAATTTAAATACTAGAAATTAGAATATGAGCCCTTAAAATTATAACTAACATTATTATTTACTACTACTACTATTAATGGTATAATAATATTGGAGATTTTGTGATTTTTCTTTCTTATATATCTTCGCAACAATTTTAGAGAGAATTTCAATTATCAATATAATATTTTGTAAGAATGAATTGTTAGAATAAGAAGAGAAAAACTCTCCTTATTCATATGGGTGGCTGGGTAGCATGGGGTAGAATGCCCAATAGATGTTCAAGTTTGTTCTTCTCAAGAATTAGGCTTGCATGCCTATCATTAGTAGGGTATGATTATGTTTTGTTAATTAAATGAACAAAACACAACCAACTCACTAAAACACCCATTTACACGGCATCCTTAAGTTTAAAATGGTTCATTTTAAGTTTGTCAATATGTTAATTTGTATTGTGTGACATATTGGACATGTTACTGGTTATGTTGTTTAATAATGCATTTTTAACTCATTAAAAAACATTATATAAACAAAATAAATCACATACTAAAATTAACTAGTAATTCATGATTACAAGTACTTAAAATGGGGCATAAAATTATAAATCACAACAACTTCTATTTATAATTAAACCATTCATTTTTTATTATAATTGTTTCATAAACAATAATAAAATCTAAGTAATAAAACAATTTAATTACTTAGTACGAATCTTATTTAATCGAATTACAATAAGATACGTATTCCGAATTTCTGACTCACAAAATCATTTATTCAATTTTAAGGAATTAATAAACTTGTATCAACATACAATTAATTAATTAATTAATCAATTAAGAGTGTTACCCTAGAGGTATAACCTTAAGGGATCAACTGATCAACAGCGCCACACGACATTAATGTCAAACTCTAGCCAACCAATCATTACTGATTAATGTGGATCAGTTGACAATAAAATATTACTTTCCCTCACGTATTTTTATTATGAGATTTAAACATGTGATCACATTATTGTCGAGGACACACACTCCAACAAATACTTTAAATAATATAAATGTTTTATGGCCCGATTACAACTTATTTAACCAAATAGCTGAATAGAAATAAGTGAATTATGTAAATAAACTGTCTAAGTGAGATAGATACCTAATGGTCCATCATCCATCCTCACGTCTCAAGCTCCCAGTCAGCTAATCTCAAGTACTTGTTTTTTTTATCTGCGCTCCAGTTAACCGGAAATATTAATTGGTTTATCACAGCACGCCATCAATTAAAGTAGGTATCAATTTTATTTGACAGACACAAATAAACGTCAACCAATGGCTGAGTATGCTAAATAAACAACATGAAAAACAACCACACTATAAATAACAGTCAAGATATGAAAATGCTTAACAACCACAACCAATATCCCGAGATACCTATTCATCCCGCCAATCCCTTGACCAGGGTATTCAGACATTATCCACCAGAGAATAAGCCTGGGGCCATCCATTACACACATTATCCACAAGCGACTAAGCCTGGGGCCTTTCAATACTCACATTATCCACCAGAGACTAAGTCTGGGGCCTTCCAATACTTATATAACCAATTCCGCAATATAATAATATGAATTATGCATAACTCAATAACTGATTAACGGTAACAATCCACATCACTAATCATCCAGAAACTAACATCCATCCTCCATATAATAACCATATGACAATAAACACAATAACATGTTCCAGTTGAGTAGATATCCTACCTTTTCAGCTAATAATTTTCAATCGCAGTTCCAAGCTATAATCAAAAGTGTTCCACTTCATATCCGTCACCTAAAACAAGTAATCATTATAATTACTAATTACGTTACAATTTATATATGACTTTAGTGTTTACGGTTCTTATTTTAATTCATGCTTGACTAACTTGACTAATGTTTTGAAGCATTGTGAAGAGGTTGACTTGGTTTTGAATTGGGAAAAGTGCCACTTCATGGTTAATGACGGAGTGGTGCTTGGGCACATTATTTCCAAAAGAGGAATTGAACTGGACCATGCTAAGGTCCGAGTTATTGAACAACTACCCCCATCAGTAAATGTTAAAAGCGTAAAGAGTTTCTTAGGCCATGCGAGATTTTTTTGCCGTTTTATTAAAGATTTTTCTAAGATTGCCAAACCCCTTACAAAGCTTCTTCTAAAAGATGCCCCGTTTGTGTTTACTAATGATTTTCTTGAGTCTTTTACTAGGATAATGAAGGATTTGATTTGCGTACCTATCATCCAATCACCGGATTAGAACTTGCCATTCGATCTCATGTGTAATGCAAATGACTATACGGTAGGTGTCGTGCTAGGCCAAAGGAAAGACAAGGTGCTCCATGTTATCTACTATGCTTGCAAAATCTTGGATGCCTCTCAAATCAATTATGTCACTATGGAGAAAGAGCTACTTGTCATTATCTATGCCTTAGACAAATTTAGCTCTTATTTGATTGGGTCTAACGTCATTGTTCATAACAATCATGTCCCTTTGAAGCATCTCCTAGCCAAGTAAGAGGCTAAGACAAGGCTTATAAGATGGATCTTACTCTTGCAAGAATTTTATCTTGAGATTCGTGACAAGAAGGGGCCGAAAATAATGTTGCCGATCACTTATCCCGATTGAAGTATAAAGATGGAGGTATTGATATACATATTGATGATTCTTTCACCGATGACTCCTTGATGATGTTGGAGGCCAATACTCCAAGGTATGCTAACATAGCCAACTTTCTAGTTGGAAAGGATTTGCCACCCAACCTTTCATATCAACAAAGGAATAAAGTTCTTACATGATGTCAAGTTCTTCTTTTGGGACGATCCTTACTTGTTCAAACATTGCTTTTATGGGCTATTCTTGAGATGTGCCCCGTATTGGAATGTTAATGGGGTGCTTGAAGGATGTCATTCTTCTCCTTATGGTGGTCATCATGGACCATCAAAGACCGTTTCAAAGGTGTTTCAATCCAGTTTATATTGGCCTATTATGTTCCAAGATGCCAAGAATTTTGTGATGGCATGCGATGCTTGCCAAAGAATGGGCTCAATTTCAAGGAGGCATGAGATGCCTTTGAATGGTATCTTAGAAGTTGAGGTTTTTTTTTGTGGGTTATCGATTACCGAGGGCCATTTCATACATCAAAAAGTAATCGTTACATATTGGTCGTTGTTGATTATATCTCTAAATGGGTAGAGGCAATTGCTACTCCCACCAATGATGCCTAAGTCGTGATAAAATTGTTCAAAACGGGTATCTTTCTTAGATTTGGTGGGTCAAGAGTGCTCATTAGTGATCGTGTTACTCACTTTGGTGAGAAACAACTTAATGCATTGCTTGCAAAGTATAGGGTTTCCCATAGAATAGGCTTGGCCTATCATCCACAAACAAGTGGCCAAGTAGAAGTATCAAACTCTGAACTCAAGTCTATACTTGAGAAAGTTGTTGCCAAATCAAGGAAAGATTGGAGCATGAAACTAGATGACGCCGTATGGGGCTACCGTACCGTGTTAAAGACATATGTTGGTAACTCACCATATAGGTTGGTATGAGATCGAGCACAAGTCATATTGGGCGGTCAAGGAGCTAAATATGGATGCCAAGCTAAGTGGAGAGAGATGACTATTGCAACTCAATTAGCTTGATGAACTCCGCTTGCAAGCATGTGAAAGTTCCCGTCTTTATAAGGAGAAGACAAAAAGGTGGCACGGTAAAAATATTCTTAAGAAAGAATTCAATATCGGTGATAAGGTGTTGCTATTTAATTCTCGTCTCAAGCTATTTCCGAGAAAGCTACGATGAAGGTGGTCCGGTCCGTTTACCGTCACTAATGTTAACAAGTTTGGTTCCGTTGAAGTGATGACCACCAGTGGAGAAAAATTTTAAGCTAATGACCATCGTTTGAAGGTTTATCATGAGAATGTGATCGTTGGAGTTGTAGAGGAGGTCACCATGAGCCCTCTACCTATGGAAGCTTAACTCATTCAAGCTTCTTACGTCCAGCGGTACGTGAAATCAGTGCTTCTCGGGAGGCTACCCGTGTTTTTATTTGTTTTTGTTTTTAATTTTTGAACAATTTAGTGCTTTCGTAGGATTAGGAATAATTTCTAGACTAGTCGGTATTTTGAATTGTGATTTGTAGGTGATTAAAGATGAAAAAAAGGCCCTTTAGAGGGATTAGCATGCTTCCCTATGCAAGAAACCATGCTCGGGGTCGTAACTTTCAAAAACGGAGCAAGATAAAACAATACGGAGAAGGAAAGTCAAACGAGCAAGAGACGATCAATCCCGATCGACGTGGGGTATCCTCGATCAGGGACGTTGATTCATATTTTCTTGGCTTTTATTGAAAACACGGAATAAGGCAAATCATTCCTATGCTCATCTCCACACTCGACGGTACTATCTATCGCTTCTTCTCTCATTTTTCTTCATCTCTTACTCAAAATCACACCAGATACCACTTGCATCATCAAGATTTCAAGTTTTGTTAAACAATAATCATCAACAAGTAAGTTTTTACCTCATGTCTCTATGATTTTATCCATTTAATCCCCTTTAATCCCAATTTCTCAAACCCTAACTCAATTTGAGGTTTTTTTATTGGTCACTTATATATGCTAGAAATTGGTTTTATTGTATTCTGTTATTGTTTGTAGGATGAACTAGTTCACTAATTTGTTCTATTATGGTTGATTTGGATGATTATATGCTTGTTTTGAGATGAAATTTTTGTCTTAAATTTCAGAAATTTCATGGCTCCTAAAAAATCAACCAACCAAGGTCCTTCAAGGAGGAGGGGAGGTGAAGTGGAGGCATCCCATGTTGCGGAGGATGTCGAGATGCAAGAAACATCGGAATGGCATGTTCCATCTTTTCCCCAAGTCATCTTCACTACTAAGAGACAATGGGAAAATTGGGTTTCTTTGAGAGCCAAAGGTATGAAGGCAACCAAATTCGTTAATCATGATTCCTTAAAGAATATTGTTCTTGATAAGCATGTTAAATCTTTGTTTAAGGGTCTTGACATGAAATTTTAATACACTATGAATTATAAGACCTTCCCCGAACTCACCCTTGCGTTCTTGAGTTCTTTTGAATTTCACAAGTCAAAGAAGAAGGATTTTATTTATGCTGTAAGTTTCCGATTATTTAATGAAGACCATAGGATGACTCTTGGTGCAATTACAGACATTTTTAAATTAAAACATGAGAAATTGCACATTGAGTCATCCTCTCATTATAACCCCAAGAATACGGAATGCCATTTCTCATCGCCTATTTATTGATTGGAATCATGTACCTTGCCAATACATTCACTACCCCGCCATTCGTATATAGCAACGTTTCATGGGTTGGACATTTTTGGGTAGAAATGAGCCTCACTCGGTGAGGATGTTGGAGGTAGAAATTTTGGGTGCATTTTTAAATGTTGATGGTGATGAGAATTGGGGGATGAATCTCTCTTACCACTTTGCGGTTTATTTAACTAAACAATGTAACCCATCCACTTGTAAGATAGTCTTGGATGGGTTGGTAACTAGTATTGCTACCAAGGTTTGCCGCTTTAAACAAGAGACCACACATTTGTAACTTTTGCTTTCATCAGGGGAGGCGGGTGATGGACTTGATTATGAATATTTTCTATCTTTGAATTGGTTTAGAAATTCTTACCCCGACATGAGTTGGAAAATTGGTAGGCATCATTCTATTAGTCATCCGGGTGAAATTCTGGATTTAAAAGCAATTGTCCACAGCAAACCCCATCGAGCGGGTGCCTTCTTTGAAAGACCCACTTATCTCTTGAAATTAGGTTCTGAGACACCTAATCCACCCACTATTGTGAGACAAGAAATAGGTCAATCCTCTAATGATCCTCCTTCCACCTCTAACAATGAATTAATAGATATGATGCGTGACTTAAGCCTTAGCATGACCACGATGCAAAATGATTAAAGACTTGCTTTGCACCCCATTTATGATCACTTTGCAAGGCAAAGGGTTATTCACCAAGAGAGCGCTCACCCTTCATGCTATACTTAGCCCGAGGGTGGGTTTCCGTCTTCTTCTGGTTTTGATACAGGAACTTATGAGCCAGGTCCTGATTATTGTGGTTTGGATTATAGAGTTGAGGCTATAGGCGGTGGTTATGTTGGATATGGAGGCTGTGATTAGACCTGGCAAAGTTGATCCGACCCGAATGACCAGATCCGATAAGGCTGACCCATACCCGAAAGTGAACCTAACTTGCTTGACCCGATTATGACCCGAAACCCAATTGACCCAACCTCATCCAGTCCCGACCCGAACCTCGATTGACCCAATGTTGACCCGACCCGAAAAAGACCCGACCCATAAGTGACCCGATTCAAAATAACTTAATGTGACCCAAAATGACCCGAAATGACAAGTAATAAGTCATATTAATATTATATGCAGCACAATAGAGTTTCATTAATTACAAATATTCCTAATAAATAGTTAAAATTGCAAAATAATATCGGACAATTCACATGGTACCCTTGAACTTTGCCACTTTGCACGAAATACCCAAATTTTTGATCCGGAAAACTTAAAAAGGCCATAACTCATGTTTACGGACTCAGAACGTAATTTTTTTTTTTTCAAATCGATCATCTTCCCGAGAACTACGATTTGAAAAAAAATATTGACGAGTTTGGAACACGTAACCAAGAGATATGATCACTCAAAGTTTGTTCGGTCGGAAAAACTTTGAGGCACAATAACTCCTAGTAATGGGATCAAAATGCAACAATTTTTTTTTTCAAATAGTAGTTCTTTGAAATATGAGCGATTTAGAAAAAAAATTCGTAATTTTCTGAACTCGTTAACACTAGTTATGACCTATTTAAATTTTCCAGATCAAAAATTTGGGTATTTAGTGCAAATTTGCAAAACTCAAGGGTACCGCGTGAATTATCCGAAATATTTCTTAATCAATATAATACCAACAAAGTGTTTTAATCATTGATCCGAAAGCGAACCGACTTAAAATGACCCATACCTAAAAGTGACCCAACACGAAATGACCTAACAATAGGTCACTCGAAATTGACCTGAAACTCAAAATGACCCGACCCGACCCAATCCGACCCGAAATATATGACAAGTCCCGAATGACCCGACCCAAACTGACCCGACCAATACCCGGCCCGATTGACCCATTTGCCACCTCTAGCTATGATGGTTATGGTGGCTATGGAGGAGAGGCTACTAGTGGGAGAGATATTTATGGGTATATCAATATTTTCCAAGTGCGTGACCAAGGTGGAAGTTCTCAAGGTGACGGTGTGTCAGGATCTGGAGGAGATCAAGGACCAATTGCAAAGTCGGGCTATAACTTTTTGCTCTTTTTCTTGATGAAATGATGATTGTAAGAGTCCCATGTATACATACTAGATTGGGGGGGAGGCTAGCTAGTCTAGTAAGTATGATTTCCTTTGCATCTTATGGTTAGCTTGGATGCTTTACATGTTTGCACATTGAAGATAATGTTTTGTTTAACTCGGGGGGAGGGGGTGCATTTGCATTTTAGTGTAGCTTGCACTGTGGAAAATTCTGAATTTTTTTTAAAATTGTGTTGTTTTTACTTCTTATGCTTTGTTTAGCCTACTTTTTGTCATGGTAAATGTGTTTATGCCCTCTTGCATATCCCGATGATAGCATAATAGCTAATGATTCTTTCTTATTGATGGGATAATTGCTTTCATGGGGATGTCTTGACATAGTAGGTGGAAAATGAAATTTGAACCAAATAGGCTTGATCTTGACTTTTGGCAAGCCACAAAATGGTAAGGTATAGTCTCCTTGGACCGGTACATCTATTTCCGGTTTCATTTAACTGAGTGTAGATCTCCTTATGGTGTGTGTTATATCAATAACATACAAGTATGGTTTTTGTTTGATAACTGCATTTTCTATACATTTTAATCCCTTATAATAGCTTTATTTTACATGTCATTTAGTACTTATCAAAGTGTTTTTAAGCTAATATTGTGTTTCTAGTGCAATTGTGTGTTCAAGCGTGTTTTGTAGGAAAATGAGCTAAATGAGCTAAAGTACTATAAAATGTGTTAACACTAGAAGCAAGGCCAAGTATGAGAGCAAGATTGGACTAAGTGGTGGAAATGCATGGATTTTGGATGAAGAAAGTGTTGGATCAAAATAAAAATGCAAGCAAAGTCAATGTGAAAGTCAAAGCACAAGAAGTCAAGTCCAAAATGTGGTGGAAAATTTGGATGCTAAAGAAGAGCTTAGGATGCCAAAATACTTAAGACGCCCTCCTTAATGCTCTTAATCGCACTCATAAACAAGGCATTAAAGCAACAACTTTGGATACCTTGAGCATTAACTAGAGGATTAAAGTTGCCCGAGCTATGACATCACGTCCCCGATCGGGGTTCGCACCCTTTTAGTCACATTCGTTACCTCCTTGTTTTCCTATAAATAGGAGGCTTATGCTACGACTTCAATACAACTCTTACACATATTTTTCCATCTAAATTCTATCTAAATTTTATTAGTTAGTTTAGGTTAGCTTAGTTTAGTTTAGTTTGTTTACATTACCTTTTAGCAATTACATTACAATTCCATTTCAAGTTTAATTCCAAGTTACATTTCAAGTTTGTTCTAGTTTCATTGTTCTTCTATTTCCATTTTCATTTCCATTCAAGGTAATTCTTATTCTATTTTCATTATATTATTTATCATTTCATTTAGCATTAGTTTAATTTACATTTCCACCATGTTAGAGTAGTTGCATTTGTCTAAGGAGTAAGGGAAGCCATGCATGATTAAGTAATATATAAATGTCAAAATGAGGTTAAGTTAATATTGATAAATTATTTCTATCACATGTTTGCAACGTCACGTTTAATCTTTGGTTATTGGTCGTCATCGTAGATTAAGTTTGTTCACTCGTTCTAAAAGTCGAGAGGCACGGAACTGAATTAGACTAAGCATGTGTAGTAGGACGACCTAGTCATGGACGAGAGTTTCTCTAGGACCCGGTCTATGGTTGACACTAATATCGTAAGGTGGGTGTCTTTAAGCCTAAACAATTGACAATATTGTTATTACCGAGTTTAACATAATCATATATTTACGTAACTAGCATGTGTGACCCGACCTCCCTAGACATTATATTTATTATTGTTTTATCACTTCAACTCAATCCTACCAACCATTTTCTACTAAGATAAAACTCATTTCATAACAACTAAATAATAATCACCGAGCTTTCTATGGAATTCGACCCCTTAAATATCACATTCATTTGTTGTACCAAAGGATATTCTTGCATAGGTGTGCGATATCCTATCAGTTTCATCTTTTTATAAGCATTACTTTCATAATATGTTATGCATTCGAAGTCATTCACATTGACTATGTTACCCATTTTTAGCCCCTTCTTACATATATTTACATCTTATCTAGATACATTTTATACCTGCCTATCTTTTTAAGCTAGTATCTATGTCATTGGTGTTAGGGTGCTCGTTTGGGATATGCTTGAATTATTTCATTGTGAGCTTGGTTTTGACGGAGTTCTTATTTCCAGAATTTGATTATGAAAGAAAAGCATGAAGTAAAAAGAAAATTGAAAAAAAAGAGAAAAAAGAAAAAAAATAATGAAAGAAATTGAAAAAAAGATATGAAATGAAAAGAGAAAAAAGAAGCATAAATTGAAATGAAAAAAGAAGAAGAAGTTGAGTTAGGAAGCTTTCATGTTTTTATCATAAATTTTTGGACAGCGTTCTTCTGATTTGTATTGAAATATTGGGGATATTTTGGGATTGAGCACCTTTGTACTTGGTTGTTGCTAGCTTGACTTAGCTCCACATACTATAATTCATATGATTCCTCTTTACTACCCATTACGTATTGCCTTCTTCTTACCCATTGGCTTCTTATTCATGCTTGCATTTCATTGTTTTGACTTGTGATTTGAAATGACTACCATGTTAGATTGCGGACACACTCTCATGAGTCGAGGATAGTTGAGTGCTACTCACATAAATATCATTTCATATATAAATGAGTATTGAGTAAATCATGAGAGTCCAAAGTCAAAATATCATGCAAGGGCCAAAATGTTCATTTGAAGTCATTCATGCTACGCCGCCATGTAAATCTCATCCATGATTATGCATTATCCTTATGCCCATGTTGTTTCAGGATTTGAGTAATTATGCTTATTGCTTATATTGGGATTATGCAATTGATGGGAAATTTTTGCTTGCTTGAGGACAAGAAAGGGTTTAGCTTAGAGGAGTTTAAAGTGTCTAATTTATATACGATTTTATCCCCTATTTTAGCTCGATTTTATTTGATTATTGCACTTTTATTAGTGTATTTGTGAGCTAATTCCGTGTTCTAGGTGTCTTTGCTTGTATTCCCTATATTTTGTAGGAAATAAAACATTCTGTAGCTTTTTCCCGTCAAATTTGCAAACTGATATGTGCATTTTATATAGTCTTTTTAGGCCTATTTATGCACGTATTTCTATGTTATTCTCGTGGTTTTATGCTACGAAATGCCCCGAATATGCTACTTTGGTTTGTTTTGTTCTATTTGCAGGAATGGACCAGAAAGTAGTAGAATCAAGCCTTTTACCGTCCGTTTTGTATGCATTTGGAGGAAAAGTGAATTTGGAGCGGAAATACTACTGTCTTGGGATGCACGAAGCCATTTCGGGAGCTAAATAACCAAGTCAATGCTCAAACTAACAAAATTATGAGCTGCTGAAGTTAGATATCACTCAATCGAGTACTTTACTAGTCGATCGAGTGGTTTTGGATGGAATAATAGTTCGATCGAGTATGTACTATGGTCGATCGAATAGTTTCATTTTAGGGGTTGATCGATCGAGTAGATTTTCTACTCGATCGAATGGTTCGTGCTTGCTTTTGCTCGATCGAGTTGTTTTAAACCACTCGATCGAGTGGAATCACTTATGGGCTCGGGCTTTTTGTTTTAATTCGTTATTAGGTTAAATAAAACCCTATTTTCTTATAAATAGGAAGGAGGACGTCATTTGTAACTCCTCTCTCTCTTCCTCCGACACGATCAGATGTTGTTTTTTCTCCTGTTGCTTTGTTCTTCTCTTTATTTCCGGACCTATCTCTGTAATTTACTCTTTTTCTTTTCTCTTTATTTAATGCCTATTACACTTTTATCCATCGCTCTTATTTCCTTTATCATTATGTCTAGCTAATTATCCCTTCTAGGATTTAGGGGAGTCGATGATTATTGTTAACTGTTAATTAGTTTGCAGATCTGACGTTGTTATCATGTCTCTATTGTTTATCACTGCTCTTAATTGTAACTAGTTGATTGAATCGATGCAATTAGCTTATTTAACATTGGTAAGCCTTGACCTAGACCGGAAGGTTGGAAGGGGTGAGACCTGCATTGAGTATTAGGGCACTTTAGTGAGGGCGGAAGCTAAGCTATTAGTGTTTTAGGGCGAATTGTGACCGGAAGGAGATATTTGTTGCCCCTTAAACCGATACAACTGACTGATCTGTGACCTTAGCTGCAATTGACCGATAATCATTGACGACCCAACATCCTAGTTCCCTTTTCTTATTGTTAATCTCTCTTTTTATTTCCTCTTGCCTTAATCTTATTAGTTTAGTCGAAATAATCAAAACCCCCAATCGTGACCTTAGGCGGACCGAATAGACAAGTAGATAGTGACCGCCTCCCTGTGGAGATCGACCCTACTTACTGCTAGCTGCTGTTAGTTGTACTTAGGTATTTATTTTTGGTACTTTAACGACAGGTATCAAAATTTTGGCGCCATTGCCAGGGAGGCAACTACTTTATTTATTTGTTTAATTCTGTTTGTTTTTAGCCTCAAGGGATTTTTCCCTTGAGGCCGTTCTAATCTTTTTCTTTAGTGCTGCTTTGGTAGGCCCTACATGTCCTACCTAGATAGTTCTAGGTAAAAGATCGTCAAAGGGAAGGCTTGAGTACCTTTCACCCGTCACCTATGTTCCATTATATGGCGCAGCAGGTGATTTACTGCGGGAGATGTGGTGCTGCTGGGCACAATGCAACTGTTTGCCCAACTGAGAATGACGAGGTTTGTGCGTTCAAGCAGCGTAGACAAGCTAGCCATTCCGTTGTAGTTGTGCCGCCACATCTGCCCTATCAACGAGGCTAACAACAGCCTCCATTTGTCTGGCCACCGCAACAACAAGCTCCCCCTCTTGATAATCGGAAAGAAGAGATTGCTGAGCTGACTTCTTTGGTGAAGACACTTGCACTCCAAGTGGAAGAACATGATAGACAAATTTTTGCGCAAATTGATGAGCTCGAGTCTGAAATAGCTCAGTTAGTTGCTGAGTCGAAAATTAGGCAACTAGAGGAAGCATGCATTACCTACGCAGAGAGCGGTTTTTCCCATGAAGAACCCGTGTTGCCTAATGCTGATGATGATTTTTATGACTCGGATTACGAAGTTCTATCAGATAATGATGCCTTACATGAGGACTTCAGCACTGTACAGCAAGAATCACTCGATCGAGTGACATATATTAGTCGATCGAGTGAATTACCTGAAGAATCGTTCGATCGAACACTTTATTCCACTCGATCGAACTGCTGCTTAGAGGAACTACTCGATCGAGTTGTTTCATGCACTCGATCGAGTGAAAATCAAGAGGAGATTGTTCGATCGAGTAACATTTCTACTCGATCGACTGAATTGGCCAGTGTGAGCAATAAAACGTTATGTGGGTTTGTTTTACATGACGATTTTGCTGAAGATAATGGTTACGGTGAATCTCCCCTTTTCAAGGCCGAGCTAGATGTGCTTGAGGCTGCGATTTACGGGACGGATTCCTCTAAGGAGAATGACGAGAAGGTAGTTGAGTCAGTGATTGCTCCAAGCATGGAAGAGGTAATATCTTCCTTTGTCAATGATTCCATCATTGAGAGCAACCACACCATGCCTCATTTGTCTCATGCTTCGTATTTTAATACTATACCCCCTCCTAGCTGGACGATTAAATTAACAGTTTTTCACCTTACTTGTCGTCGGAAATTTGTCAACCTGAATCGGCACCCTAGATTATTGATAATTGCTCCCGAGCTCCTTTATTTTGTTGACAAATTTAGGAGCTCTCATAGGAAATTTGTTAGACTTAAACGTTTATACATGTTATTTTCCTATGTTGCTATTATACTTTGGTGCTACTTATGCTCTTGTGTAGCACATGCGCAGTTATATGATCTACTGTTAAGAGCTTTGAGTTGATTTGATTCTAACTGACTTGAGCAGCTGTTGAAGAAAAGAAGGTCGAGCTGGGACCTGTCTAAAACTAGCGCTACCCGGGAGGCAACCCGGAGATTTAATTTTTAGTTGTTTTTCAAACATTTTATTTCAGTTTTAGTTGTAATAATTGGTCTTCGTACCATAGACTATATCAGTTATGCTTGCTTTGGTAGTTTTGCGGGCTGTTTTTATTGCGTCTTGCAGGAATATACTGAGGATGACTCGATCGAGTACTTTTTGTACTCGATCGAGAACTATTGCTGCTGTTTTTACTCGATCAAGCACAATTTCTACTCGATCAAGTACCTGCCACAGAGATGACCACTCGATCGAGTGTAATTTCCTCTCGATCGAGCTGTTTTTGATGCCGATTCCACTCGATCGATCATTACTCCCTTTCGATCGTGTGGTTTTGACTCGGATTCGCTTCCTGCGATGCTGATGGAGCTATTAGCGACCTCCCACGCTGCTGGCTGGTTTGGGGAGGTCCTTTATTCGCGTATTCTTATGAGTTTTCCGCATCTACACTCTTTCTCTTTTAGTTTGCATTTCCTTTCCATGTTTTGGTACAATAAGGGCATTGTAAGGTTTGGTTTGGGGAGGTTATGCATCCATATCTGTGTCTGCATATTGTTTTTATTCATTTTTGTTATCACGTTTAATTTCTTTATGCATTGTTGTTTCTTTTTATAAAAACTAGTATTGGTGCCTGGCTTCGCCCGGGCTACCTCTACTTACCATTAATTTTTTTTTATTAAATAAAATTACTTAAAGTTGCATAACCCATCAATTTATCATTAATATCTTTTTCTATGACATATCCTAAAATTTCGATGGAATAAATTTTGAGACAAATTCACTACCTCTATTAATATTTTACTCTTATTAATGAAACAATAGTAATAACATTTCACTACTTGCCCGTAATCATTGTTACTTTCACTACTCCAGCCGTAATTATTGTTACTGTCACTACTGCCGCATTAATATTGATAATTTCACTACTCCCGTCGTAATTATTGTTACTTTCACTATTGCCGCATTAATATTGATTATTTCACTACTCCCGTTGTTGTTTCTACCATTTTCACTAATCTCGCTGATAATATTGTTACTTTAACTATTCAAATGAGTGATTATTATCATATAACTATATCCAATGTTACTACAATTCATTTATTTGCTAACGAAATTACTTTTACTACTTAGGCATGCAATTTTAAGAGGACTATATATTTATATAAATATATTGCATGTATGCATTAAATCAAATCGAAAGAATTATGCAATATTATATATTATGGAATCTAATCTAATTATTTATAACCTACTTATATTATATTTTTGTATGTTAAAAAATTAACATCTCTATACATCTAATAAACTATAAAGTTTAATAAAATTGCATAGATTTTAAATTTAATATATAATTTTATAATGATAATAATTAATACCATAAGTGTGCATGTTTATACTGATTAATTATTTTATTTTAAGAAAATTGACCATCTTCTAGTCTTCTATAAATATTTAGGAAAATTACCAATTCAAGCATCTTCTTTATTTTAATCTCCTTGAAATTGAACATCTTAATTAATTATTTTATTTTAAGGAAATTGACCATCTTAATTAATTATTTTATTTTAAGGAAATTGGCCATGTTTTAGTCTCTTATAAATGTTTAGGAAAATTATCAAGTTTCTATATAATTTAATTTTAACCCAAACTATATAATATTTGCATTGAGATCCCTTAATCGGGTCCATCACACTGTGCTAGTGATTTAAAACTATATAGTATAATTAATTTATATAACTTGCTTTAATTGCATTTAAGTCCCTTGGTTTCTGGAATTAATATATAGTATCGATTCAAAAATCTCAAAAATTTTAAATTTTCGAAAAATTCAAATAATTTCACGTTTATTTTAGCATATAGGTTGAGTCGGAACGGTGGATTTCAATGATGAAATTGTACTACTTTTGTCTTTTTGCTTATGCCTTGCATAAATTTATATCTTATTAGCATTGTCTTTTTGCATATCTACGAGTTTATGTTAAAATTTAGCTGAACGAATAGACTTGACCTGAAATTTTGGCAACCTACTTATAAATTCTAAGATTTAGAGCCGTATAAACTGGTGTCATCTATGACCGATTTCATGTAGGATTGTGAGTAGTTACTCCTTGCATAACATGTTCTTTAATTTGCACATATATGAAATTCAATTACTTTTTGCCTTCATACACTCGGGTTAGTGGTTGGTGTCACATGTAGGGAGGTGCTTACATTCCCTTTCTTTCATTTTTACCCGTAAATTCCACATTAGCCAAATTTGCCTGTTGACCCTTAACTACATTCAAAATTTAGCTTGCCTTGTCAAGCTAGTTTAGATTGTTCTGAGGTATATTGTTTATTGTGCCAAGTTTGGCTTGTATCTGATGATTTGGAGTGGGTAATTTATGGGAGAAGAAGGATGAAAAAAAAAAGAAGTTGAAGAAAAAAAATTGAAAAAAAAAAAGAAAAAAAAAAGAGAATTCGAAAAAATGTGAAAAGAAAAAGAAACCGTGGAAAAGAAATAGAAAAAGAAAAAAAAGAGGTTATTTGATGAGACGGTTTCACTCCTATGCTTTATTTACATTTATTGAGGAGTATTTTCAGTTCGGTTTGGTTAGTTTTGTGCCAAATGAAGGGCATATGTGCTTAATTCATAATTGAGTAGGGATGGATATTGTTATATGGTTTTGTTTAGGTACTAGCTTGGCCGCCTATACCTCCACATTCCCATAAATGTTTTGCCTTCTCTTACCCATTGCCTCACTTTACCATATTTTTGTAAGCCCTCGGCTGTGACAGGACCTTGTTTGGTTGGAATGTATGTACGGTAGTTAGAATTGTCTATCATTTTAGTTGCATGCATTTTATGTGGGCCGTAGTCTAGGTGAGCGACTATTTTTCTTTCTCTCTTACATATATGTGTTCACCCTTTGCTTCATGAGAGAAGAATGACCCGTGAGAGTCCATTATTAAAGGTCTTGCAAGGTCGACGGTTCAGCTTTATTATAAACATCTTACAACTCGTTTGCATTTAACTGTTTGCTATAAGAGTTAGTTTGCTTGCATTAAATTGGTTTAAGTGGGCATTTGTAGCTAGCTCTGAGTTATCTTTTCTGTTCCATTAGTTTGCATTTAGTTTACTCGAGGATGAGTAAAGGTTTGGTTTGGGAAGATTTGATACGTGAATTTTATATAGTCTTTTTAGGCCTATTGATGCACGTATTTCTATGCTATTCTCGTGGTTGTATGCTACGAAATGCCCCGAATATGGTACTTTGGTTTGTTTTGTTCTATTTGCAGGAATAGACTAGAAAGTAGTAGAATCAAGCCTTTTACCGTCCGTTTTGCATGCATTTGGAGTAAGAGTGAATTTTGAGCGGAAATACTACTCTCTTGGGATGCGCGAACCCATTTCGGGAGCTAAATAACCAAGTCAATGCTGAAACTAACGAAATTATGAGCTGCTGAAGTTAGATATCACTCGATCGAGTACTTTACTAGTCGATCGAGTGGTTTTGGATGGAATAATAGTTCGATCGAGTATGTACTATGGTCGATCGAACAGTTTCATTTTAGGGGTTGATCGATCGAGTAGATTTTCTACTCGATCGAGAGGTTCGTGCTTGCTTTTGCTCGATCGAGTTGTTTTAAACCACTCGATCGAGTGCCATCGCTTATGGGCTCGGGCTTTTTGTTTTAATTCGTTATTAGTTAAATAAAACCCTATTTTCTTATAAATAGGAAGGAGGACGTCATTTGTAACTCCTTTCTCTCTTCCTCCGACACGATCAGACGTTGTTTTTTCTCTAGTTGCTTTGTTCTTCTCTTTATTTCCAGACCTATCTCTGTAATTTACTCTTTTCCTTTTCTCTTTATTTAATGCCTATTACACTTTTATCCCTCGCTCTTATTTCCTTTATCATTATGTCTAGCTAATTATCCCTGCTAGGATTTAGGGGAGTCGATGATTATTGTTAATTGTTAATTAGTTTGCAGATCTGACATTATTATCATGTCTCTGTTGTTTACCACTGCTCTTAATTGTAACTAGTTGATTGAATAGATGCAATTAGCTTATTTAACATTGGAAAGCCTTGACCTAGACCGGAAGGTTGGAAGGGGTGAGACATGCAGTGAGAATTAGGGCACTTTAGTGAGGGCGGAAGCTAAGCTATTTGTGTTTTAGGGCGAATTGAGACCGGAAGGAGATATTCGTTGCCCCTTAGACCGATACAACTGACTGATCTGTGTCCTTAGCTGCAATTGACCGATAATAATTGACGACCCAACATCCTAGTTCCCTTTTCTTATTGTTAATCTCTCTTTTTATTTCCTTTTGCCTTAATCTTATTAGTTTAGTCGAAACAATCAAAACCCCCAATCGTGACCTTAGACGGACCGAATAGACAAGTAGATAGTGACCGCCTCCCTGCGGAGATCGACCCTACTTACTGCTAGCTTCTGTTAGTCGTACTTAGGTATTTATTTTTGGTACTTAAACGACAGGTATCACAAACACTAAAGTTCAAGAGGCTACAAGAAACAAGACTTGACAATGGAAGGACGTTTTGGAGAATTCCGAGCAAAGAAATCCCGAGCATGAACAAATGAACATGGGTTGATGCACAATTGAAGAAATGAAAAGAAGCCCAAAAAAAAGTACAAAAGATTAAGTCAAATTGCAAGCTTAGGATTCCAAAATGTGCTCTAAACTCGAGGAGTTAAAGAGCATTAACATGGAGCATAGTATACCATTAGCTATTTAATCAAGGATTTAAGGCATTAAACCAAGAAACCCGTGTCCCTAATCGGGGTGGGGTGTGAGAGGGTTATTTTCAGTCGTTGGCCTATCAAAATAAATCTTATTCTCAACTAACTAATAGCTAGCAATAAGAAAGGATCGAATCCACAAGGAGGCGGTAATTAACTATTTGATAATATTTAAGTTCGTCTTAAAGGTAGCCGAATTCTTGAACATTTGTTTTGTTTAACTATAACTAATTGCACTTAAATAAAAGGTAAATTCAGATATATTAAAAGAGTCTAGGGATTCAGGTTCACTAGGTAGTCATCCGGGGGTCAGATTTAATTCATTAACAGGGCTAATTACGTTGTTTAAGTTTATATGATCGGTTTATTCAATATTCCCTTTATATTTAATTTAATATACGGTTGCTATCATTAAATCAGTCTATTCAGTAATCGCAGCTTATATTGATTCTAAGTCGGTCGGTGAAAGTCTCAACTTGCTAAACTAATCAATTAACCCTAGCCAGTAATTAACTAACTAGATTCAAGCTATAAACTAAAAAACAACGAATACACTACTACAAATCCAGGCAACTACAACGGCCCTTTAACAACCTTTATTCACAAAAATCACCATAAGACATTGTAGAATGGATGGCGCGAATTTTACTAAACTTAATTACAACGGTTATGTGTTGTTAACCGTTGTTATAGGTTTTAACAACGGGTCAAACTTGCACAACCGTTGTTAATATAAAAACTAATAACAACAGTTTAATCTGTAATACATTATAACCGTTGTTAATAATTTGGCGCAAAGTTAGTGAAAAGTAATTACAACGGTTATATATAAACCCGTTGTTAATACTTTTTAACAACGGTTTTCTAAGGACCTGTTGTTAATATATTCTCTAATGACAACGGATTTATGTGTAAAAACCATTGTCAATACTTTACATCATATATACCACACAAACATAGATCAGCTACAACCACAAACATAAATACAAACACAAACACAAACACACAACCACACTCTTTCTCATCGTCTCCTTCTCTCTTTCTCATCGTCGCTTTATCATCTCCGTCACTGTTGTTGTCATTTTCTCTTTCTTTCTCTAATTATCAGGTAAATATTTATCGCTTTATGGTTTTAGGTTTTGTCATCTCCATCATTATTGTTCTTTATCTAATTATTTTATTTGCCTGTTTTTTCTCGATCATTATTGTTATTTCTCTAATTATTATTCGCATAATTAGTTTTTTTGCGTTTATTAGTAAAACAAATTAAATAAAATAAAACAAAGAAGAAGATGATGGAGAGGAATGCATAAACTTAATTAATTAATATATATATATATATATATATATATATATATATATATATATATATATATATATATATATATACATAAACTTATTTCATTGCTAAAAATACAATTCTTAGATGTTCATAGAGAGATGCATTCTCTTCTATGATATTCATCCTCTCCTCCTTTGCTATTTGGAGGTTTCGTTCCGCAGATGATATATCGTCATATAGCTGCATTATCAGCGGCTCTAACAAGCCATTTTTTTTGGCGTCCTTGAGTGCGATCCGAGCTTCCTCAAGGTAGCTCTTGTACCTCCTCTCTATTTCCAGCAACCGGCGTATGAAACTCTTGTTGTACTCGGTCATAATGCATGTAAAACGAATGGTATCATTCATTGTTGAAGGAAGTTTGGAATTTATTAGGTTTTAAAGATTTAGGGTTTGGAGTTTAGGGTGGAGATTGTGATATAATGGAATGGTTATTGAGATAATGCATGAATTTATAATTAGTAATGTGTCGTTTGAGTTGTTTTTTAATTAATATGTTTAGGAAGTTGTGCCATCATATCCTGCTTCAAATCTTATAACCCTTCTCATTCCAAATATTATCCTTTCATATGCAGGGATTTGGTAGTAATAATGCATGCATCGGAATTATAAGGGGCATTATTATTGCATTCATCTAGTAAGATATAATTTATTTATTTATTTTAAAATCAACAACGGTTATTTAAAAAAAAAATCCGTTGTCTTTAGTTATAACAACGGTTTTTTCTATTGTAACCGTTGTTATAACTTTCCCACCAAAAATAAGTCACACTTTCCACAATGAATGTCTCGTAACGACAACGGTTTTTAACCGTTGTTAATAGTTTTTACAACGGGTTTCTTAGAAAAACCAACCGTTGTTAAAACCTTTAACAACGGACGTTTTAGCGTGTATCTATAGTAGTGATAAGCAGATTAACTGTTGATTTATTAATCAAATCCCCCTTCTAACATCCTAGATCCTCATTCACCCTAGATAAATAAATTAGCTATGCATACTAGTGATAAAAATAACAATAACAATAGTAGAAGACATGATTAAAGGCAATAAAAAGATGAACAGTAACTGAATGATTAATAATAGAGGAAAGATTAAAAAAAAAAGTACAGTAATTAGAGAGTGCTT
Source organism: Silene latifolia (assembly GCF_048544455.1). Taxonomy (NCBI): domain Eukaryota; kingdom Viridiplantae; phylum Streptophyta; class Magnoliopsida; order Caryophyllales; family Caryophyllaceae; genus Silene; species Silene latifolia. Next base: position 50,239,502 of record NC_133532.1, on the reverse strand, counting down.
AGATCCGAATATGAGCAATAAAACTAAACTAAGAGTTTTCTAGGGTTTTTAGAAGTAAATAAAGCGTAAGTTCTAATTATGACGTGAATTGGGTATTTATAATACAGATAAACCGACTTAAGAAAATTGTACGGAAACTGCCAGCATGATGTATACTAGATCGAGTCTACGTACACTCGATCGAGTACACACCCACTCGATCGAGTTTACTCAGACTTGATCGAATACTCACTTTTTCTTCGTGTTATCTTCTTCATTCTCTTCCTTTATTCTTCTAGATTCTCGTGTCATGCTCCGTGAATTCCTTCATACCCACTATGCAGTGCTCATTTCATCCATTTATCCGCAAATGCATCCATCCTGCATTAAAATACCAAAGGGCAGAAGTATCGACATTCTAATATAAATGACATATAAATAATGTAATTTAGCACGAAAACCGTATCAAAAGTAACTAAGGAGAGGCTTATAAATATATATAAATATGACTCATCAGGGTGTCCCTTATCGGGGTTACCATCCTCTACGAATTTTACGTTTCACCCTTTATTCCTATATAAAGGGTGCTTAACCCATCACTAGGCGATCATGTTTCATACACTCTTTTTACTATTAAGCACACAAATTCTCTTAGTTTTCAGAATTATTTTACATTTCATTTAATATTTCCTTGTTATAAACAATTTACTTCAAGAATTTGTTCTTTATAATTCAAGCATTCTATTCAAGTTATTTTGGTTCATCACTTGTGTTCTTCTTGTTCAAGTTCTATTTCTTTTATTACGGTAATTTCATAACTAATTTTACTTCGTTAATTCATTTGTCATTTCGTTTATCATATAGTTTTCATTATTATTATTAGCATTTTACATATTGTTATTAATTTGTTTCAATTTGTTATCAAGTTATTATCATCATTGTTTGTTTTAGCAATTTCATTTACATATCTTATCATTAGTCATTCCACTAATCATATGTTATCATCATTTAGCATATTTCTAATTCTTATACGTTCATTTAGTTTTATTTCAATAATCATCATGTTTATTAATTCATATGCCATTAGTTTAATTTCTAATATGAGTGAATAATTCATATTGTCTAGGGAATAGAGAAGCCATGCATAATTAGTAATTGTAATGGTTGAAAACAGGATGTTATGATATCGTTTAATCATTTCTATCACATGCTTGTATTGTTTGCTAATCTTTGGTAATTGATCACTATCTTTGATTAAATTTATAAGTCGAGAGGCACGAAATTGAATTAGACTAATCAGGTCTTAGTAGACCGATCTAGTCATAGCGAGAGCTCACTAGAACCCGTTTTATGGTTGGCAATAAGGTCGAGAGGTGGTTGTCATTAGACCTAAATGATTAACGTTATTATCAACTCCTATGTTTAACTTGAGCATTTACATATTTGCATGTGTGACCCGACTCTCCTAGACTGCTTTTGTAACACCCTCACTCAATTAGGAGCCTTTAGCTAGGCCTCCCAAATAAATAAGAGCGTTACCATCTCGGTTTCCCGAGATAATGAATAACAAATTACAATAAACCAAAGTACTTTACATAAAATTTAGCTATTACATGTTTATTACAAATTATCCAAACTAAACCTTAATATAAAATAAATTACAACTCGCAGCGGAAATAAATAAAGTGAATAAAGAACTATGTGGTCTAGACTTCTAGGTAGACTGGCCGAAGTCCTCACGTATCCCCATAAGCTCCCAAGTCAGCTAACTCAAGTACTTGTCAAATCTGCTCCCCAGTTACGGTTCATCACAGGTGTTCATGAATACACTGTCAACTACGAGGTTGAGTAGGAATAAACTAAACAACAATAATAATACAACCAAAATAGACATCCTTCAAATTCTCTTCACTTCATCCGTACAACTCACTTACATCACTGGCAGTAGCACAAGCCCCTTAACACCGTGTTATGCTCAACTCGCAATAGTACTTACGTACCATGCTCACCTGGCAGTAGTAATTACTTACTATGCACAACTATCTCTGGCAATAGTTATTACTTACTTGCACATCTCGCAGTAATGATTACTCGCTATGCACAACAGGCAGTAACACCCTCCCTGTTATGCTCAACTGAACAACCATCGTATCACACCATATATAACCAACATTAATGAACAATAACAATCCAGTCATATGGGTCCGTTAGTATCTTAAAATACACATATACTCCGTCTCCAATACTTATTCATAATATTAACATTAACCTCGTCATCTATCACAACTCAATATACATTCGCATAATAATAAAATACGAGTTGAGTAAGTAATTCCTACATTAGCAAATACTCCAGACTATGAAATCGAAGTAGTAATTCAATTAATAATAATCTTCAACAAGCCGTCACCTAAATAAATAAATGACTTAAGGATTTTTCTATGTGGTACCCATGTATATTTTTGAATTCTACGTGATACCCCCGCGTTTTTGAAAACATCAATGGCACCCTTAAAGTTAGTAAAATGTTCCTAAAAGACCTAAAATATTAAAAATTACGTTTTAAATCAGTTAAATTTTGTAATGTAAATATGTTTACGATTGAGTAAACTAGTTTTATGTTAATGGCAGGACAAATTATTGTCAAAAAATCAATCAAAAATGTATAAACTAAACATTTAAAAGAGGTGAATTAGAGATGTTTGGGTATTTTAAGATATTTTCATTAAGTTAGGGGTACCCCAAATATTTTTGAAAAGCAAGGGGTACCACGAAATATTCGAAGAAGTACAAGGGTACCACGTAGAAAAACACATACTTTAATTATTAATTGTTCAATTCATTACATTATTTAATCAATTATAACTAAATTATATTAATTATTTCCGGTGTAAATTGTTTAGTAAAAAACCGTTTCAAACCCAACTCAAATCCGGACCCATAACTTAAACTAATCTAATATAAGACGATAACAGGGCACATAAATAATTAATTGGACCCGTCTTAAATAACACCCAACATCCCCATACCCACGTTAAACCCATGTTTCACACTACCTACCACACGCCTCCCCTTAAACCCTAATTTTAACGACCAACCACCCATCGCTCATCACCACAATGGCCCCCTTCCCCCCACACCTGGCCACAGTGGCCAGCTGCCGCAACAAACACCCAGGACAGCAACAACAACGACACAAACAACAGTAACAAAAACAGCCCGATAGCAAACCCATACACCCACAGCTTATACACCATCATAACCAAAACTACCACCAAACCACCACCTACTCAGCCACTTCACTAACCCATTAACTAAGGCAGCACCAGTCTTGACCTGCTCCCACAACAACCCCAACTATGGTTCCCACGCAGCTTTAACACCAACAACATTCGAACCCGACGCAACGTATAGAAAAGACACGGTTTACACCATCAATCACAACCACCACCAACAACCGCCACTACTACCATCACCAGACCTAGACCTAGCCTTAGCCACTGTTGGAATATGTGTCCTCCGACAATAATGCGATCACAACTGTCGACCATGATGATCACATGTTTAAATCTCATTTTAAGAATACATGTGGGAAGTAATATTTCTAATCAATGGTCCACACATATCGGTAATGATTGGCTGACTAGAGTTTGACATTACTGTCATGCGATGGTGGTGATCAGTTGATCCCCTTAGGTCATACCTAAAGGGTGACACTCTTAATTGATTATTTAATTAATCGTATGTCGATACGGGTTAGTTAAATTGCTTAAAATTGACGGACGATTTTGTGAGTATTATTGACGTGTCTTATTGTAATTCGATTAAATAAGATACAGACTAAGTAATTAAATTGTTTCATTACTTAGATGAAACTATTGTTTACGGAAACAATTGAAACGGAATGAATAAATTATTATAAATACAGAATGTTGTAATTTATGATTCGGAAAACCATTACGGTACAAGTAATTATGAATTACTAGGTTAATTTTATAAGTGACATATTTTATTAATATGTTGATTTTTAATTGTTAAAAATACATTTTATACACATAATGTCATGGAACATGTTACATGTGACAAATTGACAAATAAATTGTAAAATGGACTTTCCATTTTACAACATATGTACCGAAATTATATGGGGTGGGTTGGGGTTTGTATTATGTTTTATGTTATATAAGAAGCATAATCATTAACCTAATTCATAGTCATGCACACCTAGTTGCTTTTGTGAAGAGTATCTTGGTCATGCATTGGCCATTGCCACCCCCCATTCCCGGTTTTCCCTAGAGAAAAGGCCAAGGGTTTATACAATTTATATTGAGACATACACTAAGATATTCACTAGTGTATTATTCATTCTTTTATACAACCAAAACTTAGAGAAGTTTAGAGAGAAAAATACTCATATATTTCCTTCCTCTTAGCCGAATAGACAAGAGAAAAAATAATATTTTGGGTCATTTTCAAGCTAGATTATTAGTATTACTAGATCATATTACTACTAATATTTAAGAGTAACACCTTGGGTATATATCTTTGGGAGGGATTCTAAGCTTGAATCCTTGTTCATCCATATAAGGAAAGCTCAAGAACAAGTGAGAAGGAGAACTCATTTGTGCCCAAAATCCGAAAAACCCATAGTAAGGAAAACAATTTCTTCTCTATTCTTATTCATGTTTGCATGCAAAAGATCTAGTTTTAATTTTATGACTAAATAAAATGACATATATATGAATATGTTAATTAATGATATTAATAATTTCTAACAAGTGGTATCATGAGCCTTAGGTTGTTTGCATGCAAATCGGTTTATAGTTTTTCCGAGTTATATGATTAACATACAAAACAAATTAAATTGGTTTTATGAAGATAAACCTTAAAATAAATTTGCATGTTAAAAGTTTCTGGTCCTAAGTGTTTTTAGGACATTTTGGTTTATTTATGGATTTTATTGTTCATTTTATATAATATTGGCATTAAAATGTGATTTTAATGATAAAAATGTCATTTTTGGACGAAAAAATAACTAAACTTCGTTTTTTCAGTGGTTTTTGGATATTTTTTCATATATATTATCTACTGATGGCCTGTAATTTTTCATAATTAAATGAGTTGTTTTGCTCGAAATATGGATTTTTCAAGTTAAATTCGTATTTAAATGGGAAAATAGGTTGATATGAGTTATATTTCGAATATGGTCATGGAAATTTAGTATGTTGTCACATGAAATTTTACAAGATGTGTGTAAAATATATGGCTATAATGAAGTCTTTATGCATGATTTATGAATTTTTGATGAAAAATCACATAAATAGTGACGTTAATTAGTAAAAATGCTAAAACATACTTCATGACTAAGGAAAAACGTCACATGTTGCATTTTATCATATATTTCAGATCTAAAAGTGAAAAGTTGATAAAAATAATTTTTCTCATATTTTTATGGTCATATTTGTTAAAACCGATAAACCGCAACATTGTTTTTCTCGATAGATTTTCGAAATTTTTAACCTAAGTTTTGAACATTATGAGTGTCATGGTATTTTTCCAGAATGATCATGAGTTTAAATTTCAAAATTTGAAATTATTTGATATTTTTATGATTTAATTTGAAGGTTATAGCATAATTTTGTATTTTAGGTCCATTTATGAACAATATTTAGAAAACAAGTTTAATTATTGTCAAATGTTAGTGAAGACTAATTTTGAGTCCTAAGATGTTTAGGGTAATTAACTTGTACATAAATATGAATTTATGTAATTATTGTGATTTTAAAAGGTTAAATCACGCAAATCCGTAAAAACCGATTAATATACGATATTGGTTCTTTAAAGGCGATTTAGCATAAAATCGAGCATGTTCATACATATTATAATGCTGCATTTTATTTATGATTGTCATATTTTTAATTTTTATGTAATTTTTGAATTATGTAATTTTACTTAGTATGGCCTTAGTTTTAATTGGTATTACCCGAAACGTATGGGAATATCGATTCGGTTGTAATTATTGTGATCTCGTATCACCGTTTTGTAATTTAATAGATTTATTTTATTTTAATTACAAATGTATAATAGGAAATTATGTAATTCATTATGTAATTTATTTATTCCGGAATACCTTGAAGACGGTGCCATTCGAGAAGACGATCCATCAAAGAAATGTTGCCTTGAAGTGCGTGCCAAGACCGAAGTTCAAGGGACCAAAGGAGTTGGTTTCCGAATTTATAATAATTTATTAGATTGACTATTTTAGGAAGGCCATACTAGGATTTTATTTATGCTTTGCATTTTATTTATATGTTGCATGCATCGCTAAATCGCCATAACTAAACATGGATTTTATCGAGTTTATCGACCGTGACAATTACAATTATCGTAGTTCACCGCTTTAGTTCACTTAAAACGTGATAGATAATAAATTGACATGACCTCTCGCTAAAATAAACAATTGAGACTTAGCCTTACCAAAAAGTAGAAACCATGAAAACCTATTTCATGAGGGCGTGCACTCGGCCCTACCGGGGTACAAACCTTGGTACGTAGGGGAAGTGGGTGATAAATGTCTACCCACCGAATTTATAAAGATGAGGGTTGTATTCAGCTTTACCGATGCCCAAGTTGATGTAAATTTGGATCATGGACACATTTATTCGAAATTTGGGTTGAACTCAACGAAAGTATTCTCGACGGTTGCCGGATGTGTTTCGGGCTAAAGATAAATTATAATGTAAATTTATCGACCAAGAGTTCTAAGAGTAGAATCGATTAAAGAGTTAATCCACCGAGTTATATTGATAAGGGTTGTATTCGGCTTTATCGATGCCTAAGTTAATATGAATTTGGATCTTGGAATCATTTATCAAAGTTGGGTAGAGGTCACTAGATAAATGCAATAAAACTTGCTTAAATTAAAAATTTACGAGTGGTATTATTATTTTGAAAATGACAAATGTTTTATTCCTTCTATTTTCGTTTTGTAGACCACTTTTATTTCTCATAACAAATGGCCGCACCAAACACCAACGCCGCACCTCTCACTAATGTTTCATGGCTCCGATCCTTCATGGATCGTTGTAAACTTGAAAAGAATGGGCCAAATTTCTCCGATTGGGATGCCCAACTCAAATTAGCCGCCCAAGGTGACGACAAACTTCGTTACCTCACCGAGGCCTCTCCACCCGAACCTAATGCTAGGTCGAGTGCCGCTACTAGGGAAGCATATGAGGCTTACCACAAAGAGTCCGCCGCAATGAAAAATGTGTTGATTTTTGCTATGGAGGCGGATCTCCAAAGGAGAGCCTTTAAAATGGGCACCGCATATGAAATCTATTTCAAACTTGTGACAATGTTTTCGCAAGCTCCGAGGATCGTCCAATATGAGGCGGCCTCGACATTCTTTTATCTCAATTTTAAGGAGGGCCAAAAGGTTAGCCCTCACATGCTCAAATTGTTGGAGCTAGTCGAGACATTGAAACTTCAAAAGGTTGAAATCCCCAAAGAGCTCATTGTAGATAGGATTCTACACTCCTTATCCAAAGTCAAAGAATATGTTCAATTCCGGGTGAATTTTAACATGCAAGACAAGGACGTGTCTCTTGAAGAGTTGCACAAGTTACTTGTGCTAGCCGAAAGAGACATGGGGTTAAATGTTAACACACCTAAGGATGTGCTTAATATAAGCACCAAGAGCAAGGGGAAGTTAAGGAAGAATTAGAAAAAGGGTAAGAGGCAAGCTCCCATGTCCACCAAGGCTAAGACTTTTGAAGCTAGCACTTCCAAAACTAAGAAGGGTCCACTTGACAAATGCCATGATTGTAATGGTGTTGGACATTGGAAGAGGAATTGTTCCAAGTACCTTGGTGACATCAAAGGTGGAAAAATCACTACAGTAGGTAAATGACTATCCTTTCTTTTATGTTTATAATTCAACTATGGTATTTTGATACAAATTTGTGATAATGTATCCCCTTTTTATTGTAAATAGGGCCTCCTCCAAGCAAAGACAAAGGAAAGGAAAAGGAAGCTTGAGAAATCATCAAGGAGCTAGGAGTAGCTACCAATGAAGCTTGGCTTTTTATTACCGTCTTATTTTAAGCTGTGTTTCGGATTTTAGAAATATTTTGATTTCCGTGTTCGACATGGAAATGGTTGATCCTTTCTAAACAATGGTTGTATTTTTGATTATGGTGGCTTGGTTTGCAACCCAAGTCACCCCTTTTATCGTATTTCTTTGTTCTAAAAATTCGTCTTTATATGCTTGCACATAGAAACATATGATCATCTACTTAAAGTGATCCAATAGACAACTATAATGATGGGATTCATTATATGTCCACAAGCTTAAGGCTTGTGTATGATCAATTATAAAGTGATGTTGAGTTGATGAACTCTCCTAAAGAAATGTCAGTTACCAAGTATACTCATCAAATTTAAAAATCTATTAGTCAATCTATGAGATAGTCCTACCCCTACTTCGAAATCATCTCTTGTGTCTCTTAAACTATCTTTGAATATTTAGTGTATTTATTCTAAAGATAGAGTGGGAGAAAAATGAAGACACAAAGAATACAAAGAATAATTTGTATGCTTGAGTAAATGAGATCTACGAAAGAAAGAATGATTTGTATACCTAAATAGATAGTATACATAAATAGATGAGATCTATGGTCTCGAATAGATGAGATCTACATGACAAAATAGAAAAAGTGAAGTAATCAAAAAAAAATGTTTTCAAGATAACTACACGAGGAGACCGAAAGAAAGTTTTGAAAAAAAATGACTAAAGAAAAGTCTTAACAAGAGATTTGGCTAGTTTATGCACAACATATGACCAAGAGTTTCAATATTGATATTTACTTAAGAGCCTAAATGAAACAAAGTTGCATCCTTGAATATAAATGAGATTTATGATTAAAAGTTGCAAAGGAAGATATGCCGATATCTACAAAAGCTAAGTTAATTGTTAACCACGCTAGTGTCATTACTTAACCTCATTATGAAAATGAAATGGTTAGACCTCCTTCCGGAAAAGGGTATTTTGAGAAGGACGTGTATTAAATGGAATTTTGCATTTAAATAATGACATTGCTACGCATCATTATAAAAATGAATGAGTTAGAGATTAAAATCTCTCTCCGTAAAGTTTAAGACTGAAACCTTTTCAAAATAGGTATTTTGAAAGGATATGCTGGGAACATATATGGTTTTAATTTTAATAACTTGGCAAAGCAAAATGTATTTCAATTCTTGAAATGTTTCGATTGAGTAGTCAATTACGAAACATGTGGAATTGAGTGGGAGTTTGAAATTATCATGTGAAGACATGGAATTTAGTGGGAGCAATCATCTTGTAAAATTTATAACTCATTACTCATTGAGAATGACGAGCTAGTACTATTTTCACAAAGAAGTATTTGAGTTTTCAATTCTGGATGAAAATGGACTATCATGAATCCAATCACATCATGGGATGTTGGATAAGTATTGAGATATACACATCAAATCAACGATAAACGTAGGTTATTCATGTCAATGAAAATGGAATTACCATAAGCAGTCATGGTCATTCATTGAACCTAAGAATGGTTGATCACATGATTTAAAATTACTAATGTTTCCGCCATTAGAATAATCATGCACATTTCCTATAATGAATCATATGCTTAAGAGCATGATGAGTCATTGGTAAGCCATAGAAGAACTGTCATGAATTCTCGAGAAGAACTAATGAGCTATTCTAGTGTTTGACGGAACACTCTGTTATGTGACAAGAAGTTGCACATATTGAAGTTCGAAAACACGTAAGGATTTATGAAAATCCTAAGCTATTCAAGCTAAAAGGAGAAATAAGAAGTTTGAAAAGATACTTGTTATAGTAAGAAGTTACTCAAAACTAGTATTTTCTAATATGCTAGGACTTATGAGAAGTGCTGGTCTAATTGTCTTGACAATTGTTACAAGACCCTACAAAACGTATACCTAGTGCATTGCGAGTTGGTAGAACACTTGACCAATGCAAGTTATATTATCCACCACAATTCGTTGGTTATGTGATAAACAACTAGAAAGTTCTTTCAAGATAAAGAACCTAAACCTAGGTTGGGAACCTAGATGTGTACTTGGTAAGATTCATGCTATGAGAGATAACATGAATATAAAGGAAAGTGCAATACGAAAAGTATGAACACATGGACACATGGTATGTTAAACTTCTATTGCAATCAACAAGTGTTTTCACACTTATATACATCACAAGGTAGTAATATGGTATTGACTACCCGGATATGATGTCGACATTCGTCGTTTGAGTTATTATTAACTCACCTTATACTTTGTTACATCCAAACGGGTTGTAGAGACAATTGAACCCCGTTAAAGTGAACACGGATTAGCATTGTATTCGCCCATAGTCACTTACATGAGGTGACGTCTCGAAGTGACTAGAGTGTGATGCGATTGATGGCAAGTTCAAGTGCCATGGAGTCATGTGAGATGACTAGTCGATCACATAGGCAGACTGTTAGGAACACCTTGTCGGGCCTTATGACCGCTTATAGAGTTCTGACAAATTTATATAGCCTGGTCGTGGCGAGAGCTATTATAGTATTCTACTGAGTCGATTCTTTTGACTAAAGACTGTTCGCCTAAGGTGGCACAGTTTCAGATTAACTTTGATTTATGTTACTACGACCTTCGTAAATGGGGTCAAATGGGCATATTTTGGGTTATGATGGTTGTGGCTAGTCGAAGGGAATAAGTGCGATAGGAATTGTCCACCCCTTGTCAGGGTTATAACAATATCTCAGGGCCACTCGAGCAGAAATGAACTGGAAATGCGTGGCCACGCTCGAAAGGTATCTATGGTAGATAATTCCGGTCAATCAGTAATTCTCCAGATCGAGGAAACCACTCTCGATATGATCACTTGCAAGTACGACCTGAAAGACACCTTGCATTGAGTGGGAGATAGTAATACGACAAGATAATTGGTGACGCACACTTGTCAAGGACAAGTGGGAGATTGTTGGAATATGTGTCCTCCGACAATAATGCGATCACAACTGTCGATCATGATGATCACATGTTTAAATCTCATTTTAAGAATACATGTGGGAAGTAATATTTTACAATCAACTGGTCCACACATATCGGTAATGATTGGCTGACTAGAGTTTGACATTACTGTCGTGCGACTGTCGTGCGACGGACGATTTTGTGAGTATTATTGACGTGTCTTATTGTAATTCGATTAAATAAGATACGGACTAAGTAATTAAATTGTTTCATTACTTAGATGAAATTATTGTTTACGGAAACAATTGAAACGGAATGAATAAATTATTATAAATACAGAATGTTTTAATTTATGATTCGAAAACCCATTACGGTACAAGTAATTATGAATTACTAGATTAATTTTATAAGTGACATATTTTATTAATATGTTGATTTTTAATTGTTAAAAATACATTTTATACACATAATGTCATGGAACATGTTACATGTGACAAATTGACAAATAAATTGTAAAATGGACTTTCCATTTTACAACATATGTACCGAAATTATATGGGGTGGGTTGGGGTTTGTATTATGTTTTATGTTATATAAGAAGCATAATCATTAAACCTAATTCATAGCCATGAACACCTAGTTGCTTTTGTGAACAGTGTCTTGGTCATGCATTGGCCCTTGCCACTCCCCCATACCCGGTTTTCCCTAGAGAAAAGGCCAAGGGTTTCTACAATTTATATTGAGACATACACTAAGATATTCACTAGTGTATTATTCATTCTTTTATACAATCAAAACTTAGAGAAGTTTAGAGAGAAAAATACTCATATATTTCCTTCCTCTTAGCCGAATAGACAAGAGACAAAAATAATATTTTGAGTCATTTTCAAGCTAGATTATTAGTATTACTAGATCATATTACTACTAATATTTAAGAGTAACACCTTGGATATATATCTTTGGGAGGGATTCTAAGCTTGAATCCTTGTTCATCCATATAAGGAAAGCTCAAGAACAAGTGAGAAGGAGAACTCATTTGTGCCCAAAATCCGAAAAACCCATAATAAGGAAAACAATTTCTTCTCTATTCTTATTCATGTTTGCATGCATAAGATCTAGTTTTAATTTTATGACGAAATTAAAATGACACATTTATGAATATGTTAATTAATGAGATTAATCATTTCTAACAGCCACTACCCACGGTCAGAGACTAGTCGAGCACAAAGGGTCACATTACTCACACACTCACGGGTTGCAACAAACACCAATGCAAACACCCACCTTTCGAATTCCCGACCAACACTACGCAAACCACCGCCTTTAACCATCCATGACCACCCATGGTTGTTGACTCATCATCCAGGAACCACTCTACCAACCCCAGGTCAAGGCGTGCACATTAAAAGGTCGAAAACCCGTGTTCAACGTGTAACTTCTAACCCATAACCACCCTTTGAAAACCCTAATAACAACCCCTTCCTGCCGGTCAACGGTGGTCAATGGTGGGTCCGGTTCACTCCCTGGTGGTCCACGGTCATGGTGACGGTCTTAGGAGTCCACGGTCATGGTGACGGTTATAGTTCGTCATACGGTGGTCTAGTCTAGTTTACAAGTTATAACAATTACAAAATCAATACATTATTTTATACGATGGTCTTACCTTGAGGCGATAAAAGACGATAAATTCATTTTCTTTTCTCCTTCTTATTCTACCTCTCGTTCTTTTATGTGATATTATGTCTTTATGTGAAAATAAGTTTCTTATTAGGTCATGTCATCTATTTATAGTGATAAGGTAGGTCTTATAGAGCGATATTACGAACTACTATATTATATTATGTATTATTATTATTATTATTATTATTATTATTATTATTATTATTATTATTATTATTATTATTATTATTATTATTATTATTATTATTATTATTATTATTATTATTATTATTATTATTATTATTATTATTATTATTATTATTATTATTATTATTATTATTTTAATAAAATGATGCGCAACTTTCATTAAAAGAAAAATAAAAGTTTACATGAAATTGGTTATTATTATTATTATTATTATTATTATTATTATTATTATTATTATTATTATTACTATTACTATTGCTATTACTATTACTATTACTATTACTATTACTATTACTATTACTATTACTATTACTATTACTATTACTATTACTATTACTATTACTATTACTATTACTATTACTATTACTATTACTATTACTATTACTATTACTATTACTATTACTGTTACTGTTATTGCTACTATTATTATTAGTATTATTATTATTCTTATTATTACTGTTATTATTACTGTTATTGTTATTGTTATTATTATTATTATTATTATTATTATTATTTTATTTTATTTTTTATTTTTTTGCAGAAAGCTTGGATCTTAATATTAATCAAATAACGTTATAAGTACAAGACCCCAAACTACCTCTACAAGGAAGGTCAGAGTGACCACCTTAGCCAAAAGAAAAACCAAAAGAACACCAAGAGGGCTACACCCTTAACAAGAACGAATCAAAACAAGATATACAATCTTCCTAATAAGAGTAAAAGGAGAGGATGATTTGCCTTCAAACACCCTCTTGTTTCTCTCCTGCCAGATGAGATACAAGGAGCAAAGAAAAGCACATCGCCTCTGACGTTTCAGTAAACTCTTTCCCCTGTTGCATCTTTGAAACCAACGAGCAATTCGACTAAGGACATTAGGCGCACCTATGTGAAGCCATTGTGAAATAAAGAGCCAAATCTCAGAAGAAAAAGGACAAGTGAAGAATAGATGGGACCTGCATTCTGCATTGCATTCGCACAAGGCACACCTATTCACCAGATAAAGCCCTCTAGCACAAATATTATCCACAGTAGACAGTTTGTTTTGAAGGGCAAGAAGACTGATCACAACATGCTTGGGAAAATTCATAGAGTCCCCAAGGGTTCTAGCCAAAGGGAAGCAGTCCCCATGTTCACGAAATAAATCATAAGCATGAGATTTAAAATCAGAGAGCAAAAGGAAGAGCTTTGCACCAGCTGAAGAGCCAACCAGCTGAAGAAGAGAATCACGACAGTGGATAATACTATGCCAGCTCCAAGAAAAGGCAGGAGTAATCTGGAAGTCCCAAACACTCACCCCTTTTAAAACATAAGCATTAATCCATCTTACCCAGATTGTAGGTGAATTAAGCTCAATTTTCCTAATCCAGTCCAACATGAGACATTTATTCCAACTAAGAACCTCCTTGATATTAATACCACCTTCAACAAGAGGACAACAAAGACTCCTCCAGCTTTTGAAGACCATCTTTCGTTGCCCATCCCCAATGCCCCAAAGAAAGTCTTTACAAAGCTTGTTAATTTTCTTGACAACTCCCTTAGGCAATAAAACACTAGCCCCCCAGAAATTTTGGAGTCCAAAAATGACTGAGTTGACAAGAGCACACTTACCAGCATAGCTCAGCAAATGATTTGCCCAATGATTAATTTTGCTTCTGATCTTTTCCAACAAAGGCACAAACATCTGCTGAGTCAGTCGAGCACTGAAAAGGGGAATACCCAAATATCTCACAGGAAAAGCACCCTCTACATAACCAGTGGCAGCAAGGATAAGGCTCTTAATCTGGGGTGAGACTCCTCCAAAGTAGAGATTAGACTTCAGAGGGTTAACTCTCAAACCAGAAAAAGAAGCAAACATGTCAAGGCAAACATCCACAGCCTGAATGGATGGCAAGTCACCCCGTGTAAAAACCAATAAATCATCCGCAAAAATAAGGTGAGTGAGATTAATTTTAACACATTTGGGGTGAAAGGAAAATCCTGGATAAGTAGGAAGACGTCTAAGCAACCGGGATAATACCTCCATACACAAGGCAAAGAGGTAAGGAGAGAGGGGGTCTCCTTGCCTCAAACCCCTCCTCCCAGGAAAGAACCCTTCAACTGACCCATTGATGTTGTGACACAAGCATTGAGTTATCAAATAACCCATTTAGAAATGCCTGAGTAACCTGTTGATGCCCTTGACAGAGCTGCCCCTGAGCATCAGTGATAATCCCAATAGTATTCTTAGCCTTTCGAACTGCAATACTTGCATAAAAGAATCTAGTATTCAGATCAGAAAGTTTAAGGTGGTGAATTTTAGCTTTCTGAGAAAGCATTCCCATCTCAGCTTCCTTAATAAGCCTATACTGATGCAAAAGATGCTTCTCTTGCAGTAAAAGAACATGGCTAAGCGGAGAATCTTGCAAGAGCTGCTGGCATTCCTGAAGCTGAAGCTTTGCAGCTGCAACTCTAGAGGATAGGTTAGTATATTCCAGAGAATGAAGCTGTTTTAGCACAGGCCTTAAAGCTCTCAATTTAGAAAAGAAGGAATAAATCTTATTCCCAGAAGCAGGAGCACTCCATCCACTAGAAACACAATCACCAAAATTAGGAGAAAGAGACCAACATTTAAGGTACCTAAAAGGCTTATGAATAGTATGACTAGCAGCCACATTGAGAAGAATAGAAGAGTGATCAGAAACACCAGATGGAAGAAAAGCAACAGAAGATCCTGAAATCTGGAGGAACCAAGAAGAGTTAACAAGGAGCCTATCTAATTTAGCCCACTTAGGGGAAGAGACTTGATTATTATGCCAGGTATAAACCCCTCCAGTATAGGGATGATCCTCCAGAACACAAGAGTGAAGGCAATCCCTAAAATCCTGCATTTTCTTATCATGAAGAACACAACCCACACGCTCCTCAGAACTAAGAGAAACATTAAAATCTCCCACACAAACCCAGGGATCAACCAGACCATGAGAAAGTCTTTTAAGAGCATTCCCTAGCTCCATTCTTTCCTGAGCTCTATTAAAAGCATAGACCACAGTAAGAAGAATATGCTTTTGAGAAGAATAATGCAACAAGGAACAATGGAGGAATTGAGCACCAGAAGCCAACACCTTAACTTGCACAGTAGCAGGGTTCCACAAGAGCCAAATCCGACCACCATGATGAGAGTCATAATTGGTAGCAAGAGAGTAACAACTAAACTGCCTTTTGTATATAACCTTTGCTAAATTACTCTTAATATGGGTTTCTATAACTGCCCCACAATCAACCTTATTCCTTTTCAGGAATTCTAAAACATCCTGCTGTTTTAGAGGGTCATTCATCCCCCTCACATTCCAGGAGGAAATGATCATTGAGGTGATAGAGGGGGTGAAACCCTCCCAGGCTCAATTTCCACTGGGTTTCCCGGGATAAGAACAAGCTGCACAGTCTCATCTTGGACTGCAATTTGAACCTGAACTGGGTCTTCAGAGTGATCCAGAGAGGAAAATTTGTTGGCTAAAGTAGTAGCTACCTCAGCAGCACAAGGAGTCTGAGTAGCTTTCCTCTTAAGGGTAACTTCAATAAAGGTATCTTTAGCCTGCACAGGGGGGCAGCCACTGCAGCAGGTTGTTCAACCACCTTAGGTTTATAGACTGGTTTAGGCTTATTTTTGTTACACCTATCCTGAGTATGACCTAATTTCTTGCACTTATGACAATAATGAGGGATCCATTCATAGTCAATTTTCTGCAAAATCTTTCCCCTATAAGGAGTGTGCAAAGCCATCCCCTTAGGAAGCTCCTTTGACAGATCAACCTCCACCAAAATGCGAGCGAAAGCACTTTTACTCTTATTGGTAGTAGGTTCATCAGCACAGATAGGTTTTCCCACAAAGCTAGCCACCTTGCTTAAGGCTGCCTGAGACCAAAAGCAAGGGTCTAAATTAGGAAAAATAACCCATATAGGAACCTGTGTAGCAATATCCAATTCTTCAACCACAGTAGGAGACCAAGGCTTAAAAACCAGAGGATACCCATTTATATTCCAAGACTCATTTAGAATACTATCCATATCTTCTTTAGTCAGAAAACGAAAGTAGAACCAACCACGCGAGAAATACATCACCTCAGGCGTAGTAACATGATTCCAGTGTTTGGATACCAACGAATTTAATTCCACCAGGGAAGTCTGACGACCCATAACCGTTCCCACAAGAGTGGTACTCCAATAATCAACCTCCTCAGCGATATCCCCTTCCTCTATAACAATCTCCTCCGTACACTTAACATAAGACAGAGACATACCCTTACCAGAAGATTTCAAAGCCTGCACATAGGGGTTTTTTGAAGTAGCAGTACCAGATGACGGTTTAGATGTCGGATTAGACGAACCCACAGGCGGGGGAATAACAGAACTCCCCGCCAGAGGATTCGAGACCGGAACAACAACAGAAAGACTACCAGAAACCACAGAAACAGGAACAGACGAAGCAATAGGAGAAGACCTAGAAACCGGATTTAATCCCGAATTAGGTAAATTAGGGAAAGATCCAGAACTTACAATCCCAGGAGATTCAGATGGTGAAGCACGAGTGTGACGACGGCCAGACCGACAATTTGGGGTGGCCCCTCGGCATGGCGGCGAAGCAAGCTTGAGTGAAACCACTCCACGTCGCGTGTGTTTTCAGATGATTTTTTCGTAGAGAGAGAAAGAAGAGAGAGACCGGATTATTATTATTATTATTATTATTATTATTATTATTATTATTATTATTATTATTATTATTATTACTATTATTACTATTATTACTATTACTATTACTATTACTATTACTATTGTTATTATTACTATTACTATTACTATTGTTATTATTACTACTACTATTACTATTGTTATTATTACTACTACTATTATTATTGTTATTATTATTGTTATTATTATTATTATTATTATTATTATTATTATTATTATTATTATTATTATTATTATTATTATTACTATTACTATTACTATTACTATTACTATTACTATTACTGTTACTGTTACTATTACTATTACTATTACTATTACTATTACTATTATTACTACTACTATTACTACTATTCTTATTGTTGTTATTATTATTATTATTATTATTATTATTATTATTATTATTATTATTATTATTACTATTACTATTATTACTACTATTACTACTATTATTATTGTTATTATTATTACTACTACTATTATTGTTATTCTTATTGTTATTCTTATTATTATTATTCTTATTATTATTATTATTATTATTATTATTATTATTATTATTATTACTATTACTATTACTATTACTATTACTATTATCACATTACTATCACATTACTACTCACATTACTACTCTTTATTACTACTACTATTATTATTATTATTATTATTATTATTATTATTATTTTTATTATTATTACTACTATTACTATTACTATTACTATTACTATTACTATTACTACTCTTATTGTTACTCTTATTGTTGTTGTTATTATTATTATTATTATTATTATTATTATTATTATTATTATTATTATTATTATTATTATTATTACTATTACTATTACTACTACTACTACTATTACTATTACTATTACTATTTCTATTACTACTGCTATTACTACTGCTATTACTACTGTTGTTACTGCTGTTACTGCTGTTATTATTGTTATTATTGTTATTATTATTATTACTATTATTATTACTATTACTATTACTATTACTATTACTATTACTATTACTATTACTATTACTATTACTATTACTATTACTATTACTATTACTATTACTATTACTATTACTATTACTATTACTATTACTATTATTACTATTATTACTATTATTACTATTATTATTATTATTACTATTATTATTATTATTATTATTATTATTATTATTATTATTATTATTATTATTATTATTATTATTATTATTATTATTATTATTATTATGCGCGTAGCTTTCATTAAAAGAAAAATATCAGATTACATGAAATTGGTGGGGGAGCCGAGAGACAATCTGGGCTCCCACACCCTTAGCAACAGCAAAGCTAGGTCTAGTGAAAATATAAGCGGCCACCCGAGCCTCCGCATCCCGAGATACCGAGAATTTCTGGATCCGCTTGAGCAAGGCAATAGCATCCGAACCCAGCTCCCCAAGTGAAGAGAAAGAAAGGGAAGGAAGCCATAACCCACTGACGCGCACAAATCCCCGTACTTAGCACACTTACGCTGAGCAGCATCAGCGACAACACGGCCAGGCACAAAATCCCTCATCCCAGTTTGAGTCAAAGGACAAGACCCCGTCAAGTCAACGCACACATCACGCCCCCTGTCCCAAGAATAAAGCAGCAAATCCGCATGACGAAGAGAGCCACCATGCCCGTCAACCAACCCGATATCAACCTCATTTCCCGCAGAAATACGAGATCTATAGAAGATGTCGAATAGAGTGTCACGGACGAGGTTATGCCGATGTTTAACGCCCACAGTACCAGTACAAGAAACAGCGTGGTCCCCAGAAACATCATCAGCAAAAACCCGAGAGCAAGCAGGACAAGGCCTAGATACCGTGAATAACGGAACACCCATGCACACTACGGTAAGTCCTCCCGTTCATAGTCTGACCCAACCCCGAGATAGAAACCGCACACAACCAATCAGAGGAGTGGGAACCTTGCTGAGAATGCCACAAAGCAAGCTGGCGTGGTGTCAAAGAGAAAACGGACTCTGAGGTAGAAGCAACCTTCGCGAAATAAATGTCTGCCAATTTCTTCATAAGTTTGGGGGCAACAATTTCACTAGGGTTACCTAAGATACCAGAGCCTGTAGTCACAGTAAAAACCCGCGCGGCATCGTCAAAAGCAGGGCCAGCAACTACAATACCAGAAGGTCCGAGGAATCGTGATTATGCAAGGGTCGAACCCAAGAGACGGAAATTTGGCACTAGGACTACTTACTCAACTACTAGTTTAGTTCTACTAAAAAGGGAAGATGAATGATTTGATTAACTAAACAAAGATGCTAAAAATAAAGATTAAACAATTAATATGGATGATTAACAACAATTGGGGGAAGCTAGGATGTCGAGTTCACTCACATGGGTACATGGGTGAGGGGAGACATGCAAAGGGTGGCAAATTCCAGAGTAAAAACAAAGACAAGACTCGATCTCTCGATCTCTCGGTATGACACTAATCCTTTAATTAAACCGACTAAGTCCTCAACTAATCAATTTAACTACAATCTTATCATGCTAATCCTACTCACAAATCAAGCTCTCACTTAACCAGTAAGGATAAATAGTGAAGTACTCAAATTGTCATTCAAGCCTTAACACAAACAATTGGCATGCATAACAAGATTGAAAGTTTTAACTCAAGAATTGTATCCATTCTAAGCTATAATCTACCCCCAAAAACCCGTATGAGATCGCCCTCCGTCCTAGAAGAGAACTACTCACTCATGGAAATGAAAACAAACACAAAAGATGGAGAATTTAACATAGAACAATAAAGAGAAGACATGTTTGCAATTACTACTAATTGTGCTAATTAAATGTAAAGAAATGAACAATGAACAAAAGTAGAGAAGAATTATACCAAACAATAAGGCAAAGTTACAAGCTTTGAATAGATGGAAGAAAAATCTTCAACGAATTCCAAGTTACAACCCGAATATCAAAAGTAAACAACTTAACCAAGCTAATTCTAACTATCATAACAAGTAATTGAAGAATTATTAGAGAAAGATTGAAGTTTTAATTAAGGGTTTGCTAACAATTAGGGAAATGAATCTCAGATCTTGGGTTGTATACAATTGATTAAGGGAGGGGGTATTTATAGTCTTTCATTGGATTTAGAAAAGAAGAGGAAATAAAGCCCAAATCCGCAGCCTGATGCGTTCTACCGGCGGACCGGCTACCGGTCAGCCTACCGGTAGCGAGGTCATTGCAAATTGATCTTGAAGTTTTGGAAAATAACTGGCAAGTGTGTTTTGCCGGTGGTCCGGCTGCCGGCTTACCGGCAGGACACGGTCTTCAGTGCTTCAATTTCTTCGTGGTAGAGTGCTCTACCGGTTGGCCGGCTACCGGTATGTCTAGTGCTAGCGAGGCCAAAAGAATATTTCTTCTTCAATTCCAACCCAATGTGTGCTGTTGTGCTATGCCGGTGGACCGGCTGCCGGCCTGCCGGCAGAACACAGTCTTCAGGTCCTTTCTTTTCTTTTTGGCAATGTCAGTGGGGGGGTGTTCTGCCGGTGGCAGGACCGGCTGCCAGTGTGCCGGCAGAACACACTTCTCAGCCTTTTCCTACCCTTGTTCTTCTCAAGCTAACACGAGCTAGCTCCTTCACTCGGTCTTCATTCCATCTTCCCTTTTCCAAGGCCAATTCCCTACAAATGAGTACGAGGGTCATAATATCGAGGTACATGGAATAAAAGGGTAAACCCGAGCGAGAGTGGGCTAAAAACGCGTTAAAGGGAGCAAAAATGCATGAGAAACGGGAGGTGAAATGGCGTAAATTAACCACATATAAAATCTCCCCACACATGAACATTACTCGTCCCTGAGTAAGTCCTCAATCAATGTACAAGGCACTACTATGATAAATATGGAGAGTGGGTGCACAATATAAGTATCACTCAACCGTTCTACTACCTAAGCCGATCGAGTATTAGCGCACTCAACGCCCCTTCAACTCACAATTTGACACTTATGAGGGAAAAGTGCCCTATTGCAAGGCAAGTTAGGTCTTGCTACAAATTTGCGATACATCCATCATGAAAGCACATAATCAAGCAATGGAATGCATTGAACGAAAATGGTCCACTTTCCTCATCTAAGTGGCCGATCTTTCAAGCAACAAAACACGGTCTTGGTCGGGAGCACCATCTCAGAAGTTCCAACGGAGGTGCCAATCCCCTAGGCATGGCTCAACCAACCTTAGTGTGACCAATGCTCAAGAAACACATTCAAGAGCGGCGTAAGGGGAGATAGGCAAGTCCGCCGAGAATTAAAAAACCAACACGAGATTCAACCAAAAGACCCACGACTAAGAGGACCTAGGCCAACGACATCCTCACGGTTTTCACTCGTCACTCAATGAAGAACAAGGTGATTTTTATGACAAATGGCAACCAAAATCACTCTGCTAACTCGATTAGCAAAAACGTGCCTGCAATCTAATGTGTAAGACTGTCCTATGTCCAATGAAATACAAACAAGGGAACAATGCACACGATATGAAACAAGGGTTGTAACGGGACTAGGGAGTAGGACAGAACGGGGTTGGTGCAAGCACCGTTTGGATATGTGGAGCTCAAATAAAGAATTGCCGACACATCGTAACCCGTTTCTTATTGCAACACATGAGACACGTCTATGCCCTAACATAGCATGGATGACCAAAACTAAGCAAAAATTGCATAAACCCAACTCAAACTAGAAAAATTTGAAAATACTCCTCTTATTTCAACAAATGGTAACGTCTACACCCTAACAAGGACTCGGTTTCCCGAGCTCAAGCAAAAATTGTGTAAACCCGACTCATTTTGGAAAAACATCAATTTGCCCTTTTATTTAGCAACGGCTTTTTCTACCCCTTTAAATGATGAGTAGGGGTGTTGCTTGCCTTTTCCTTTTCTTGACAACATATATACAACACAAGTAACTCATTTTTTTTTTTTTGATTTTTCATGACTTTTTCACTTTTCTCTTATATTTTTCATTGCAATTTTTCAACCTCTTATTTAGATACAACACCAAATGTAGACTAAATTTTTGACCCTATGGACTTGTACTTCGTCCATCACCAAATTTCGACTCCACCACCTAGACACTTCTACAAATCACGACCCATTCTTGATCAAGGAAGGGTGTTTTTGGGATGTAGCTCTTTTAGTGGATATGCAAAAAAGGAATAGGCTAAGGCTCAGAGGGGTGAATCAAAAAGGAATTCAATGCAAGGGGTGAAACTAGGCTACTTTGGCTATGTAAGGTTCATGTAAGTGGATTATGTTTCATAACATGTGCACAAAAATGAAATGCAATTCACGGTCTAAGGACGAAATGACACACTTATGCGTCTTGATGTAACACGCCTCGCGAGGAGGCCTACTCTCAATCCTAGATGAGGGTGGGGTATGTATGTACCCACCCTAGGAGGCTCTACCCTTACCTTTGAGTGGCTAAGTCGAGGCCTAGGTCTAGTCTACGGCCCTAGGTCTCACAAGATCGGTCTAAACTCATTGGTCAAGCCCACCTCCCTCGGCTAACTAAGAGGCCACGGGTGCGAGTCACGAGGAGGGAAAAGGCACAATTGGACATATAGCTCATCATGAGGGTACTTGATTCCCTTCCTCGACCATGTTCATGCAGAACATTTATTTACAAACGGATGCAAGACTTAAAATTGAGACGCATGTATATACAAGAACACATGCATGCGAGAATTGAACATAACAAGGATAGAAACATGCAACAAGTCGACTAAGCCTAACAGCACATCAACACCAACAATCCAATAGTTCCCCATAGGAATATCCAAGGCACAAAAACCCGTCCTCCTCCATATCATACAAGAGTATAAAAAGAGAGAGAATGAAAAAGGAGAAAGAGATAGGAACGTGTATACCAAGCGGTCTTCTAGTCTCTTTTTTTGCCTCAAATGGATTTTTTGTATTTTTTTTGAAATTTTTCAATTTTCATGGATTTTTTGAAATTTTATCAAATTTAAAAGTATTTACAAATATAAACAAATATTTATAAGAGTGGATATTTCCCTCCCCACACTTGAAATGTACATTGTCCTCAATGGACAAAAGCATAGGGAGAGAATAAGAAAAAAAATAACATATTTTTGGATTTTGAATTTTTAAAGTAAAATAACATATTTTTGGTATTTTTGTGTTTTTAAAATGAAAAGGACATGTTTTTGGTGTTTTTCAATATATGAATTTCCTCCCCACACTTATTTATTTATATTACTTCCAAATGGAAATAAATGTGTGGAGGAAATTAAAAATAATAATGCATATTTCTGGCATTTTTTTTTTGATAGTTTTTTTTTGGGGCCTCCCCACACTTATTTATAGACATGGGAGGGCATGTAGAGAAATAAAAGAACATGTTTTTGTAGGTTTTTGTCATTTTTCAAATTTTTTGTGTTTTTCAAATACGAATGCAATGATGATCTATTCTATATGCAATATTGAATTACAATGCAAAGTATACTACGTGAATTCAATGTCTATATGTGACGATATATTACAAATTTGAAATCTTATGCAAGCCTAGATGAATGCAACTATCTGAGTTTTTAGGCTAAATGCATGCGAAAAATTAAATATGAATGAGAGAATTTGGATTAAGGGAGAGGTCATACTTGTCTTTTGGATTGAATCGGGAGGAAGGTGGGCCACCAACTCGGCCCTCAAGACTCGGAGTCCATGTCATCATCATCCTCTCCGGCGCCAAATTCGGAGTCTTGAATCAAATCGTCGGGGTTGAAGGTGTGGTCACCTCCAATACCGTCGGTACTCACGAGACCTCCCGTGAAGTCTCCACTCATCATCATCACACCACCGTCACCTCCCGTAGAGGAATCCCTCATAAAAGTGCCACCGGACCCCGAAGCACCCACGTCACTATCAAAGTAAGGGCAGATGCCCCCCACCCAATGGACGTCATGCCCCTCCGGTCGTTGCTCAGGCCTAGGAGGTAATATAGGAGCGGATAAGTAGTCCGGTTGGAGGTTAAGACCCTCGTGAATGATTTTCCCGTCCGTACTAGAGTTGTTCCCATCGGGCCATGTAAAGTAGGAAGGGTGCGGGGCATCAAAGGGGCGTACTCCCGTCTACAAAAGTCATCAAAGATCGGGTAGGAACCAGTGGATTGATCGTAGTAGATGCGGTCCAACTTCCGCCCCAACACATCTCTCTCACTCGCGGCCTTAGCCGTAGCAATGTCCATCATCTCCATCCACTCGGTAAGAAAAGGTGGTACGGGAGGGTAGGAAGGTTGAGCCGAAGATGACCCCTCACCGCGTTGGAATTGCCATGGTGGGGGGTTGGTGGGTTTGCGGCATAGTGTATTGGAGTGAGGAAGGAGTGACCACTCTACTATCCCGTGAATACACAAGTGGAGGGTTAGAGGGAGGTTGATCGGTGGATACCTCCGCTTCAAGCGGGAGGAGGTAGTCGTCTTTGTCTTGTTCAATTTTTATGGCGGTGACATTGGGGAGCGGGATTGAATTCCGGTAATTGATTTGCCAATACACAAGTCCGTCAAGGGGGTTTACCATAAGCCACTCAAGCTTGTTGGTCATGTAATGTTTGGTCAAGTAAGTCTCCCCGGGTACCCAATTCATGATAGAAAGGTCAACCGGATGGTCCAATGATCGAGCAATACGGGTAGATGCCACCCACATGGATCGGGACTTTTTGCTCCGGAGAATTGGCAATTTTTGACAAATGAATCACAAGGTGGCGAGCCACATTAATCTTGAAGGCGGTGGGTTTTTTAAACAAATAGGACCCCAAAATTTCAAGTTCATTGGTCCGAAATACCCACGGCTCATCCACTGCAAGAAGAGTGCACCCCATAGATCGATGCCAAACCCGAATGACGGGATTGTGGCAATTGATTGCCGCCCGTTTTACCCCAACGGCATCATCAAGGCCGGATATCGCCTTCCAAACTCAGGAATAATGAAAGGTAGCGGGAGGTTTATGGGATGAGGCATTTCCTAACCCAAACATATTAGCCAACCGGCTCAAAGAAATTGTGTGGTCCCGGTTCATTAGACGAAAACTTAGGGTAGCCACCAAATTTGTCTGACGGTGCTTGCTAATTCTCAAGCTACTCAAAAATTCCCATGTAAGTCGAGGGTAAGTATATTCGTGCATGTGGTACATCCCCCTCATTCCTACTCCGGTGAAAAAAGCTTCCGTCTCCCTAGCTAACCCGAAGGCCAATAAAGACAATGATGTAAAAACTTTGTAGGGGTAAGGGGACGATTCTTAAAGAGGATAAACTTACCTTTGTAAGTTTGGGTGGCAAATTCCACCGATGGAAAATCCGGGTCCGGGTTTGTATCGTTGGCGGCGCGCTCAATAAGCTCCGCTTGAGCCCGTGCAACATCAGCTCGTATTCTCCTTCCCGCCATTTTGAAGATTAAAAGGGATTTGGTGAAGTTTGATTGAAGATTGGTTGAGATTTGAGGGAGAATGAAGGAGAAGTGAGGAAGAAAGAGGAAGAAATGTGGTGGAATGGAGGAAAAAAAAAGGCTGCATCGTGTTTTATTTTAGGGTCTGGTGATGTGTTTTGCCGGTTTGCAGACCGGCAGCTGGTCTGCCGGCTGAGCACTCTCCCATTTCCTTCAGTTTTCGAATTTTCTCCTCAATTCAATTTGTCCTCGCTACCGGTGGACGAACCGGCTGCCGGCCTACCGGCAGAACACACCTCCTCTTCAATTTTCTTAACTTTTTCAATTCTTAATGCGTGTTCAGCCGGTGAGCCGGCTACCGGCCTACCGGCAGAACACTCATTTGTTCTCCATTCTTCAATTTTCCTCAAGTGTAATGTTGTCCCTGCCGGTGAGCCGGTTGCCGGCCTACCGGTAGAACACTACCTTCACTTCAGGTTTTCCAAAAAAAATTTGGGCTCGGTACCTGTAGGGGCACCGGCTCCCGGCCTACCGGCAGAACCCAACTTTCAGCTCATTTTCAGTAATTTGCCTTCAACTTATTCAATTTCTTGACTCGAAAATAGAGACTTTTCGTTTGACCTTGGGACTCGTGTTTTCCACAATTAAGCCGACGCGTCATGTCGGAATTTCGGGTCAAACGAAATAAGGCTTGTTTTCTTCATAAGTGACCTTCGTCACCAATCCAAAATCGACAAAAATGTTTCCCAAATCACTCATTACCTACCTATTAATTAATGTTATTTACAAATGGTGGTTCTTATGGAACTCCACCAAACCAATACTTGTTGAAATTTGAGATCACTCATCCCCCAAGGATGGGGGGTCTTCCAAATCAACTTCATTTCGGGTCTCAATGGGTTGACCCTCATAGAAGTACTTAACTCAATGTCTGTTCACTTTGAAGCATTCTCCCTTGTCATTCTTCAACTCAAAGGAACCATAAGAAAACACGGTGACTACCTCAAAGGGTCCCGACCATCGAGACCTTAACTTCCCGGGAAACAGTTGAAAATGGGAGTTGAAGAGTAGTACCTTGTCACCCACAACGATCTCCTTTCTTGTGATTTTCGAGTTATGCCATTGCTTGGTCCTTTCCTTGTAAAGTGTTGCACTTTCATAGGCATCCATCCTCAACTCGTCAAGTTCATTGAGTTGAAGAAACCTCTTGTTTCCCGTGACATCTAAATCATAGTTGTGCTCTTTGAGAGCCCATCTTGCTTTGTGTTCCAATTCAAGAGGTAAATGGCAAGACTTGCCATAGACTAACCGGTAGGGAGTAGTGTCGATCGGGGTCTTGTATGCGGTTCTTAGAGCCCACAACACATCATTGAGCTTAGCACTCCAATCTTTCTTAGACTTGTTCACAACCCGCTCCAATATAGCTTTGATTTGTCTATTGGAAACTTCCACTTGCCCATTGGTTTGGGGATGGTATGCAAGAGCTACCTTATGCCGGACGCCGTACTTCCTAAGGAGAGTGTAGATGGTGCGGTTGATGAAATGTGACCCACCATCACTTATAACGGCCCGGGGTACTCCAAAGCGGGGGAAAATGTAGTCTTTGAAAAGTTTGGAGACTACCTTGGAGTCATTGGTAGGGGCGGCGATTGCTTCGATCCAATTGGACACATAGTCCACCGCAACTAATATATATTGGATTCCGAATGAAGATGGGAATGGTCCTATGAAATCCACACCCCACACATCGAAAAGCTCAACTTCCAAAATGTTGTTCAATGGAATCTCATCTCTTATCCCAATGTTACATCTTCTTTGGCAAGAATCATAAGAGTGTACCATGGCATATGCATCATTGAACAAGGAGAGCCAATAGAAGCCACAATGAAGAACCCGAGCTTGGGTCCTAGATGTGGACAAGTGCCCTCCATAAGTGGTAGCATGACAAGCTTGAATAATTGTACGACCTTCTTCTTGAGAGACACATCTCCGGTAAATCCCATCATTGCATCTTCTATAGAGGTAAGGATCCTCCCACACATATCTCCTTGATTCATATCTCAACTTCTTCCTATCTTGGTTATCAAGTTATTCGGGGATAAAGCTAGAGCTCAAATAATTAGCTATATCCGCATACCAAGGGTCGGAGTGCGTGGTAGCTAAGATAGAATCATCGGGCAACCACTCATCAATGGGGACACCATCATCTTCATCCCCCCGGGATTCTCTAGTCAACCTTGACAAATGATCCGCAACAAGATTTTCGGATCCGGGCTTATCCTTGATAATAAAATCAAATTCTTGCAACAACAAAACCCAACGAATCAACCGCGGTTTAGCATCTTTCTTGACCATAGGTTGCTTGATGGCGGTGTGATCCGTGTAGACAATGACTTGAGAGCACAAGAGGTAAGACCGGAATTTCTCAAAGTCATACACCACCGCCAAAATCTCCTTTTCGGTGGTGGTGTAGTTGCATTGTGAACTATCAAGGGTCGTGCTTATGTCGGCTATCACATGGATCTTCATATCATGTCTTTGCCCCAAGACCGCTCCTAAGGCAAAATCACTCGCATCACACTTTAGTTCAAATGGAAGATCCCAATTAGGTTGTTGCACTATCGGAGCCGAAACAAACGCTTGTTTAAGCCTACAAAAACTTTCAAGGCAAGCATTATCAAATACAAAGGGAGTGTCCTTAGCCAAAAGGGAGGTGAGGGGTTTAGCGATTTTTGCAAAGTCTTTGATAAAACATCGATAGAACCCCGCGGGCCCAAGAAACTCTGCACACCCTTGACATTTGTGGGTGGGGGAAGTTTCTCAATCACCTCCACTTTTGCTTTATCCACTTGGATCCCTTCCTTGGAAATTACATGACCCAAAACAACACCTTTTTGTACCATGAAATGGCACTTCTCCCAATTCAATTTCAAATTATATCGAATGCATGTTTGGAGAACAAGGTTGAGATTCTTTAAGCAATCATCAAAGGAGGTGCCATGGACACTAAAGTCATCCATGAACACCTCCATGGACTTCTCTAGAACTCGGAAAAAATAGACATCATTGCCCGTTGAAATGTCCCGGGGGTATTGCACAACCCAAACGGCATTTTTTGATACGCAAAGACACCGTAAGGGCATGTAAAAGTGGTTTTTGCTTGGTCATCTGGGTGGATGGGTATTTGGAAAAACCCGGAATAACCGTCAAGGAAGCAAAAATACTCATGGTTTGCAAGCCTCTCGAGCATTTGGTCAATAAATGGTAAGGGAAAATGATCTTTGATTGAGGCGGAATTAAGCTTCCTATAATCAATACACATTCTCCATCCCGTGACCGGGTGGGTGGAGATGAGTTCACCATCCTCATTCTCAACCACGGTCATACCGCCCTTTTTGGGGACGATTTGAACCGGGCTAACCCACTCGCTCCTGGAGATGGAGTAGATAATTCCGGCCTCAAGCGACTTATCAACTTACTTTCTTACCACCTCCTTCAGTTTGTCATTTAATCTTCTCATGGGTTGGGCCGAAGGTTTGAATCCAACGTCAAGTGTTATGCGATGCATAAACACTCGGGGATCGATTCCCGTGAGATCATCAAGGCTATACCCAATGGTGTTTTCCTTAAGAACTTTCAAGAGTTTTTCTTTTTAAGAAGCCGTTAGGTCCACATTGATGATCATGGGGAAGGAGTGTGCCTCATCAAGGTAGGCATATTCAAGGGACGGGGGCAAAGGTTTAAGATCTACCTTAGGAGGGCTCGGACCCTCAACTTAATCCAAGATAGGTGGAAAGACTTCATAATCTTCCTCCAAATGCTACCCCGAGCACTTATCTTTAGCTTCTTCAATTGCCTCTTCCAATATGTCTATAGAATAGACACTCTCAAACATTGGTTGTGATATGGCTCCGGTCAAAGAGAATTCAACAACATTCCCTCCAACTTTGAAGGTGAGCTTCCCCACTTTGACACTAATATTGGCTTCCCCGGTTGCAGGGAAAGGCCTTTCTACGATGATTGGTGTTTGTTGATCCTCTGGAATGTCAAGAACAACAAAGTCCGCCGGGATAAAGAAGTTACCAACCTTGACCGGTACATCTTAAATCACACCCATCGGTCTTTGCTCCGATCTATCCGCGAGTTGTAGTTTCATTGAGGTGGGAATCATGTCATTCAACCCAATATTCTTGGCAATGGGGAGAGGAAGAATGCTAACACTAGCACCAAGATCACAAAGTGCCTTTTTGATAATCACATTACCCACCGTGCATGGGATGGAAAAACTACCCGGATCTTGTAATTTTTCCAGCATGGGGTTGAGCAATACCGCACTACATTCTCCTCTAAGAGAGACTAGACCATATCCTCCAATACTCCTCTTCTTGGTCAACACATCCTTCAAGAATTTTGTGTAGAGTGGCATTTTTGTCACTTGATACCCGTCGTGAGGTGTCAAAAATAAGATTTATAATTTCCAACTACAACTATAGCAAGTGGCAGCCGGGTCGAACCACAAAGAGGCAGATGTAATTCTAGTTGTCTAAATTCAGTCTAAGGTAATAAGTGTGGGGGTTGAGTTGATTTGGTTTAAAGCTAAGAGTAAAAACAGTAAACTAAAAAGATGGCTTAAACAGATAAAGAAGGGGTACTAGGATGTTCGGTCCATTAAAGCTTCGGCGGCAGCATATTAAACAGGTCTAAATCGAACACAAGTGAGACGGGAAACAAGAGGTCCTCTCGGTCCACTCTTAACAGATAGCATCTTTCGATCTCGCTATAGGTCCCTAATATCACTATTACTGACTCTCGTCCTGAAAAGTGACTAACGGTCTAAACTATACCTATCTTTCGATCTCAGCACAGTTTAGTCATTTTAATTGATGGTCTAACAACTTCACCTATCTTTCGATCTAATGGGTCAGTCACAAATTAGGTATCTAACTAGTCGCATGCATTCGATTCGTTAAATACAACATTAAAATCAATTAAAACGAAGGGTAACCTCACGAGGTCAGTCGATCGACCGAGAATGTCAGTCGATCGACTGACACGTGAATCAGTCCGTGTTCAATACTTTGCTGCCTACGCTAAAATTCGCCTACATCCTAGCACAAACTATTTAGCTACTCATACTAAGGGTAAAAACAATAACTTTAATAATGAAATTAACTAATGGATTCATGCTTGAAACGATAAAGAAAACAATTAACATAAACAATAAATTGGCTGCGGGAATTAACTAGCAATTCTACACTAACGAAGAAATAAAGAAGAACCAAAATTAGGGCAGAGGAATACCGAAAATCGCAGGAGAACAGTAACGGATTGATTAGAAGTACGAATAAAATCTGATGCAAAACGATATCCCAAACCCTAACTATTAAAGCTAATGCAAAATATGATGAATTTCTGAATAAAAACTAGATTAAAAACTGAATGATAAACTAGGTATCCCAGGTTACGTTATATAGAAAGTATACGTAACAATTATTCTAAAACCTAAACTTCATGGGCTTCAAGTTCCTCGGTCTTTTAATTCTCGTCTGGAATAACAGTGTGGTCGATCGACTAGGCGTGGTGGTCGATCGACTGGGATAGCAATGAACAGTAGCTTCTGTAACCCGATAGTTGGTCGATCGACTAAGGGAGGTGGTCGATCGACTGCTTGAGCTGCTACTTGACTTCTATAAACTCGTGGATTTGTCTTTTGGGCCTTGAAATGCGCACCAAGCTCGTTCCTTAAGCAAATACTTCTCGTCACATACAATGCAGGATACTCGGGGACGGATTTAGCTCGGTTTCCGTTGGATTCTTCACATTTCTGCAATAATGTACAAAAATACGGAAGTAGACGGAAATAGGGAGAAATGCAGCATAAACTACATGAATGAGCTCTGAAATGCGTGTAAAATGGGATGTAAAACATCATAAAAGACACGCATCAAACTTCCCCAAACCGAACCCTTGCTTGTCCCCAAGCAAGAACAAGACTCGATCTAATTACCTAATGGAACGAGTTCAATCTCAGAGCGAAATGCAACATGTAAGGCCTAAACCATTTTAATGCAATAATTAACAATCAATTAGCAATGTGAATCATGCAAACGAGTAATGGAGTCGTTAAAAACTGCTGAACCGTCAACTGTAGAGACTTATCAATTGGACTCTCACGTTTCGCTCATATCACACATAAGCACAGGTGAATATATAAGAGAATAGAAAGAATTCATTTTGTAAAGACTCTCACCTAACTGCGACTTATGAAGACATGCCAGCAATAAAATATGAAAATGATCTCTATGACCGTACATACGCATTCCAACCAACAAAATGACCATGACACATGCCGAGGTATATATGGGATATGTGAGGTATGGGTAAGAAGAGGCAAAACATTTATGGTAAAGTGGAGGTACAGATGATCAAGCTAGTACCAAAACGGGACCATGCGACAACATCCAACTTCTTGCTCACAAACAAATGGAACGGTGCTACAGCAAGCGCAAAACTCACAATCTCCAAAATACTAAATCAATAAACTCCCCATAGGAATGAATGAATCGTGGGAGCAAAAATCGCCAAATAATAAAGACTGAATCATGCGAAATTGATTTTCCTTTTCTTTCTTTCGAACTTCAGTCGATCGACTAGAACTGGCAGTCGATCGACTGCCTTGAACAGTACAGGACACTTTTTTTTTTCGAATTATTATTTTTCATTTCTTTTTTTTCTTTTTCTTTGTACTTCTTTCTTTTTTTCTTTTCATTCTCCCAACAAAATCTTATAAGAGCATATGCTACCAAAACCGTAGTGACAATCCCAACAACTAAACTACTAGCTTGACTGGGGCAGGCTATATGTAGGATGTAGTTATGGGACAAAAAGGCTGTTTTTGGCAGTGTGGAGCTTATGGGCAAAATAAGAAAAAGGGAAACCTCTACCACATGTGTCAACAAACCACAAACCGAATGCGTACAGGTATTAGTAGATCAAGTTCATAATTATGCAAATTAAGGAAACATGTCTCATAAGGAGTAACTACTCACATTCCTAGATAAACCGATCATGAATGTCACCAGTTATAGGCTCTAAAACTCAGAAATATGATGTAGGTTGCCAATTTTCAAAGTCAAGTCTCAAGTTCAGCAAATAATTAACGAAAACTCGTAGATATGCATTTACGATTCTACTAATAACATGTTAATCAAGCAAGGCTCAGGCAAAACAGGTGCAAATGCAAAATCATCATGGAAATACTACCGTTCCGACTCGACCTATATGCCAAAATAAACGTTCATTTTATGGAAATTTTTTGAAATTTTTCAATTTTTTTTTTTTGAATTTTTGAATATATATAAGAGAAATGAAATAAAACAATGCAAAACAAAATTAAACGTGAATGCAAGCAAATGATATGCGACGCAAAACCCTTTCCCAAACCAAATCGCACAATGTCCCCATTGTGCAAAATCATATAATAACGAAAAGAGAAATGGGAATTTGCGAGAAAAGAAATAAAATATAACGATATGAAGTAAAGAAATCAGGAACTCACAAGACTTTAAGCGCGGCAAAGGAAACCTCCCCAAACCAGCGTGAGCTAGGAGGTTTCAGTAGCCAGCAGTGCTACCAATAAGTGCCTGAAAGACGGAAAATACCACGCATAAGACTGAGAAAAACAATTTTGAGGCGGTAAAATTGTGCACAATTGAGAAAATTGGAAGAAATAAATAATATGACGGAAAGTAAAGCGGAATAGAAAACTCCCTTAAGTCCGCATATCGACCAAACACAGCAGGGGAGAGGTCGTGAACAGGTACAGCAGCGTCCTTGGTCGATCGACCAAGGATGTCAGTCGATCGACCCATGTGTCAGGAACAACAGCTCCTGGAAAGTGCAACTCAGTCGATCGACTTATGAAGCCAGTCGATCGACTGAAAGTACTGCTGTACTCCTTATTTCTTCGTATATGCTCAATAATTTGAGCTAATGAGCTCTAAAAATCTGCAAGTGCACAATAATACGCGCCCAAAATTGCGCGAAACCCCAAAGCAAAGTCTAAAGTGCATAAAAAATCCTAAGCAAAACAATATCAAATGCGAAGTCTCGCCACACAAAAGCAATAATAAAAAATAGTTCGAAAGCAATAAAATGTTTGTAAAGCATTTGATCAACTAGTAGTTGATCAAGAAAGGCCAAGGGATGGCCCACTTCGTCGGCTTTTGGCTACTAGAGGTAGCCTCAACGGTGCTTATATTATCAGCTGCACCCTTCTTAGCTTCAACAGTCGGAGAGCTCAACTGATCAACTTTGTCATCTCCCCAATCAAGGATTTCCTCGGACTCGTCAGAGTCCAAATTTGACCTTCTCACTCTGACCGGCTCATCCTCAACTACCTCATCAATTCCATAGCTCAGGCAACCAAGACCTCCTCTTTGAATGATCGGCCTCTTCATAGATGGAGCAACTTGCAGCACTTCCTTCCCCAAACCAGCCCCTGCGACCTCTAAAACAACAAATTCTTCCTCCTTTTTGCTCCCAGTTTGGGGCGGAGGGGTTAACACAGGAGTAGTAATAGAGACAGGCAATTCAGGAAGCACAAAGTACGATTTCTTTTCAGAAACCGTATTACAAGTAACAGGCCACATGGGGTCCTTTTTCTTAGCCGGCTGGGCAAAGACAATAGAATGCTTTCCCACTTTGAAAGTCAAGGTTCCTAGACCGACATCTATGACTGCACCAGCAGTGTGCAGGAATGGTCTACCCAAAATAATGGGTATATGAGCATCCTCAGGCATGTCAAGTACAACGAAGTCAATGGGGAAGAAAAACTTCCCTATTTGGAATGGAATGTCCTCTAAGACCCCTATTGGCTGGACCGCAGATCGGTCAACCATCTGTACTGTCATATCGGTAATAGCAAACCTGGTCAACTTAAGCTTCCTAGCTAGACTCAAGGGCATGACACTTATACTGGCTCCTAGATCACATAAGGCTTTCTCAATAGGAAAGGTGCCAATATTACACGGAGCAGAAAAACTTCCCGGGTCTTCTAGCTTAGGGGGTGCAGTGTGAGATAAATAGGAGCATGACTACTCAGTGAGTCATTGTGCACTGTTTCAAGTGACTTTTTCTTTGACAATAATTGTTTCATAAATTTAGTATATGCAGGCACTTGATTGACCAACTCGAGAAAAGGAACTTGTACATTCAGACTACGAATAACTTTTTCAAATTTACTGAAAGATACCTGTTCCTTCGTCGGCACGAGTCTCTCTGGATATGGGGCTGTAAGAAGTACCTTAGCCCTCTCCTCTAAATCACGCGTGCCGGTGTCCGTGGACTTAGGCTGAAAGTCCACCACCTTTTCCTTGTTGAAGCTTGACCCTTCCTCAGACCGTCTCAAATGAGAACCATTAACCGTCATCGGATCGAACTTCGGAGCCGGGACTGACCCATCAGCACTCGGGTCTTGTTCTACAGTCTTCGGGACTGTCGACCCCCGAAACAAATAGTCTCTCAAATTGTTTGGCATCGGAGGACGAACAATCTCGCTATCAGCAGTAACCTTGGTCGATCGACCACTGTCCTCAGTCGATCAACCGTTGTGCACGATTCTAAGCCGCCAGACCCGTATGTCATCGATCGACGGGTGTATCGATCGATCGACCGATATACCCGGTAGACTACTGCTTTTCTTTGATTTATTCGTTGAAGCTTTCTTTTGACTTGTTTCCGGCTCATCTTTTTCAACAGCTTCCTCGACCATGGCAGGACCCTCAAGGGTGGACCCACTCCTCAAAGTGATGGCATTTAAGGTCTCCTTTTGGTCAGTTTGGGTCGGCAAGTGTCCCGGAGCTCGAATGTTACTTTTGCTAGCCAATTGAGCAATTTGGCTCTCTAGTAGCTTCATCTCGGCCTCTCTAGCTTGGGACTCCTTTAACAACAGGTTCTTCAGCTCGAAAAATTCAGAATTCTGCGATTGTTGCTGCTGCGGCACATAGGGAGGTTTTTGATATTGTTGTTGCTTTTGATGAGGGGGCACATAGGGTTGCTGCTGGGGCGGAGGTCGAGCTGGATTCAGTACATTTTGGCTTCGCCAACTCAAGTTTGGATGGGTTGGCTCGTAGTAGGTGTTTGTCTGCCTATAATGTTGAAAGGCAGCACAAGACTCAAAGGGACTAGGAGAATTCTTTGAAACGTGTCCCTCAGCTCCACACCTTTCGCAGACGAAAGCACCGTCTATCACAGCATTGACATGGTACATCCCTCCTTTTGAAGCTCCCCCTAGTTCATATTTGTCAAATCTCGCAGTAAGAGCCTCGAGCGCAGCAACAGAGGAAGATTCAGCAGCTCTCCTCTGGTTTCCTCTTGAATTCCCATATTCAGCCTTGTGAGTGGCCAAATCGTCAATGATCTTCCACCCCTTGGTTGCTCCCAAATTCTCAGCAAATCGGACATTGGCTGCAGCATCCAAAATGGCCCTCTGATCGTCGTACAACCCATTATAAAAATGATTGCACAAGCTCCATTTTTCGAACCCATGGTGCGGTATGGTTCGCACCAGCTTCTTAAATCGGACCCATGCCTCGTGGAAGTTCTCATCCGGCCCTTGTTTAAAGCCCGTGAATTGAGCTCTAATAGCAATCGTCCTTGAAGCAGAAAAGTACTTCTTGTAGAATGCCAATGCCAATGAATTCCAGTCAGTAATCCCATGAACGGCTCGGTCCAAATCTCTATACCACTCCCTTGCAGCATCACGAAGGGAGAGGATGAACATAGTCTCCTTGATCTGGTCTTGGGTCACGCCAGCTGGTGGGGGTATGGAACAGTAGTAGTCAATAAAGGTCTCCATATGCTTAATCGCATCTTCATTTGCAGCTCCCGAATCGGTTCTTCTCAACCATGCTAATGTATGAGGGCTTTGGTTCGAACTTCCCGACATCTCCGGTAATTCGAACCCCTTATATAAGTTTTCACCTGTCGGCTCAGAATGACTAGCTATACTTGCTTCCTCGGCCATGTCTGGGATTTTCGGAGAAGTGACTGTCTCGGCTGAAGAAGTGGAAACGGGAGAAGACGGTGGATTTTCCTCGAACAGCTCGTTCTCGTAAAAGCTAGAACGAGAACTAGGCTCTTCCTCTAACTGTTGCTCTTGAAATAATCTCCTCTTAACGTGCAAGGATCTTTCAATCTTGGGATCGAATGGTAGTAGTGGACCACCCTGCGACCTGCGCATAAGAAGAAACTACAACAAAAAAATAAGAAATGTTTAAGGAACGGATGTTCCTTAAACTAAGAAAGACTAAAATTAGAACAACTAAAATTAGAACTATTGCCTCCTCGGCAACGGCGCCAAAATTTGATACCCGTCGTGAGGTGTCAAAAATAAGATTTATAATTTCCAACTACAACTATAGCAAGTGGCAGTCGGGTCGAACCACAGAGAGGCAGATGTAATTCTAGTTGTCTAAATTCAGTCTAAGGTAACAAGTGTGGGGGTTGAGTTGATTTGGTCTAAAGCGAAGAGTAAAAACAGTAAACTAAAAAGATGGCTTAAACAGATAAAGAAGGGGTACTAGGATGTTCGGTCCATTAAAGCTTCGGCGGCAACATATTAAACAGGTCTAAATGGAACACAAGTGAGACGGGAAACAAGAGGTCCTCTCGGTCCACTCTTAACAGATAGCATCTTTCGATCTCGCTATAGGTCCCTAATATCACTATTACTGACTCTCGTCCTGAAAAGTGACTAACGGTCTAAACTATACCTATCTTTTGATCTCAGCACAGTTTAGTCATTTTAATTGATGGTCTAACAACTTCCCCTATCTTCGATCTAATGGGTCAGTCACAAATTAGGTATCTAACTAGTCGCATGCATTCGATTCGTTAAATACAACATTAAAATCAATTAAAACGAAGGGTAATCTCACGAGGTTAGTCGATCGACCGAGAATGTCAGTCGATCGACTGACACGCGAATCAGTCCGTGTTCAATACTTTGCTGCCTACGCTAAAATTCGCGTACATCCTAGCACAAACTATTTAGCTACTCATACTAAGGGTAAAAACAATAACTTTAATAATGAAATTAACTAATGGATTCATGCTTGAAACGATAAAGAAAACAATTAACATAAACAATAAATTGGCTGCGGGAAATAAAATTAGGGCAGAGAAATACCGAAAATCGCAGGAGAACAGTAACGGATTGATTAGAAGTACGAATAAAATCTGATGCAAAACGATATCCCAAACCCTAACTATTAAAGCTAATGCAAAATATGATGAATTTCTGAATAAAAACTAGATTAAAAACTGAATGATAAACTAGGTATCCCAGGTTACGTTATATAGAAAGTATACGTAACAATTATTCTAAAACCTAAACTTCATGGGCTTCAAGTTCCTCGGTCTTTTAATTCTCGTCTGGAATGGCAGTGTGGTCGATCGACTAGGCGTGGTGGTCGATCGACTGGGATAGCAATGAACAGTAGCTTCTGTAACCCGATAGTTGGTCGATCGACTAAGGGAGGTGGTCGATCGACTGCTTGAGCTGCTACTTGACTTCTATAAACTCGTGGATTTGTCTTTTGGGCCTTGAAATGCGCACCAAGCTCGTTCCTTAAGCAAATACTTCTCGTCACATGCAATGCAGGATACTCGGGGACGGATTTAGCTCGGTTTCCGTTGGATTCTTCACATTTCTGCAATAATGTACAAAAATACGGAAGTAGACGGAAATAGGGAGAAATGCAGCATAAACTACATGAATGAGCTCTGAAATGCGTGTAAAATGGGATGTAAAACATCATATAAAAGACACGCATCATCACTACCTCGGTGAAAGGCAATGAAACTTCAAGCTTCTTCAACATATCCAAGAATTTGGAGAATTTCCTCTCCTCATTCATTCCTCTATCTCTATTATGAAATGGGATTGGAGGGTTAATGGTGTTTTTGGGAGGTGAAACTTGTTTGGTTTTGGCTTCCTCACTTACTTCTTTACCCTTCCCTTTGTTTCTTTCAACCACTTCTTCTTGGTTTCTCTCAACCACTATCTCTTCTAACACAAAGTCTCCATCATCCCCAACATAGTCATTCACCTTTCCTTTCTTAGTATGATCAACCCGGCCTGATGGTGAAGGAGGTGGACTTTCCTCACCTCCTCTCATTACATCCCTCTTCCTCTTAGCTTCAAAATCTTTGTAAGGGTCCTCCAAATCTTTACCGCTCCTCAAAGACACTATGTGAGCTTGTTGATGCGGCGGCGGTCCATCTCTTGGATGAGAACCTTGAGGGGGTAAGGAGAGGGGGGGTTCTTTGGGAAGATGATGGATTTTGTCTAGCCATGTAAGAGTCAAAAGTCCGTTGGTGAGCTTGGACGTTTGACAACTCGGTTTTTAAGGCTTTGAATTGGTTGTCTACCTTAGCATCCATATCCCTCAAAAGTTTTTCAATAGATGCATTGGGGTTGGGTGGATCTATGCATAGGTGGTTTTGAGGCGTTTGGTTGAAGTTTGGTTGTTGGTATCCTAGTTGGTTGTATGGTGGATGGCAATATTGGGTTGATTGATAGTTTTGTTGTTGATATGGAGGGTTTTGATTTTGATGACGAGAGTTATCACGTTGATGTGGTGGGATGTAATGTGGGTTGTCATATTGTCATTAGTTTCGGTAATTGGGATCTTGACCTTGATTTTGATGATATTGCCTAGAGTGGTCGGGTTTAGGTGGGGGCATGTATTGGGGTTGTTAGTACTTGGGGACAAGGGTTGTCCCGCATAGGAGAGTTTAGGATCTTGGTTGGGAAAGGCACGGTAGAGAGTCTCATGCCGTTGGTAAAAACCCTAGGTACGCCTTGTCCTTGGATAGCCAAGCATTCTTGTTGTTCCTCATGAGGGATAGACGAACAATAGTTAATTGAATGCCCTAAACCGCCACAATAGTCACAGATCATTTGAGGAGGAAAGTCCGGGGATGGAGACCTTGGTTCTTAGACATAGTAGACCCTAGAGCGGCTAGGTCCACCTTCGGTAGCACGCTTTGATTCTCCTTGCTTCTTAGCCAACTTGAATTCTTCGAATTCCTTTGTCAAGTTATCCAACTTAGTCTTGTACTCCAACTCTACCTTGGAGGGTCCTTCACTCTTATAGTCCACATCTCTAGCATAGCTACTCTCCATCTCGAAAAAATTTGAATCATTTCCGTGATTTGAGCATTGTTCATTTCGTCAAAATTTCCACCCGATGCCGCCACAATCATGTCCCGGAACCTTTGCCCAAGAGTTTGGAAAAAAGTTTTGGTGGTCATCCATTTCGGGATGGCATGATGTGGACAAGATGCTAGAAGGTCTCTAAACAGCTCCCAAGCCTCACTTAGAGTCTCCATTGGTCTTTGTTTGAAGGCTTGAATCTCATGACGAATCCTTGCGGTCTTGGAAGGTGGGTAGAACTTGTTGATGAAGGCCTTTGATAGAGCTTCCCAAGTAGTGAACGTGCCCGGCTCATGAGAGTTCAACCACTTCTTGGCATTGTCTTTCAATGTGATGGGGAAGAGCATCAATAGCATTTTCTCCTCCGTCACACCGTTATGCTTGATGGATCCAGCTTTCTCTTTGAAGGTAGTGAGATGTTGGTGTGCATCCTCATTCTTCATGCCATGGAAAGTGTCTTGTTGTATGTAATTGATCATATGGTGCCAGAGTTCAAATATGTTGGGAGAAAGGGCTCCATAGTTAATAGCCGAACATGCCCGGTTAGGGTCCGGTCTACTGTAATATCCCATAGGTTGGTCCGCCATGTCTTCGTTTTTAAGATTGTTTCGTGGATATTCGGGTTCATTTGAGGGGTTAGAATGTTGTGAGTGGCTTGGTGAATTTTGTGGTGAGTCGATGGGAGAGTTATGAGGTGGAGAGTTATGTGGTGGTGAATTATGTGGAGGTGAGTTATGTGGAATGTGAAGGAGTGGTAGGGTGGAGGAAGAGGTTGGTTGGTCTATATTATCAATTTTGGAAATTTGGGTAATTGGCGGGTTAAGAAGGGGTGGAGATCCTCGAATTGCCGAGAGAGCCAATCTTCTTAATCTTCTTCTTGCCCGGAAAGTTTTCTCGATCTCTTGATCGAGTGGATAGAGAGGACCTATGTAGCACCTATTCATGCACTCAATAAAAGATCAAATAATCCTAATGCAAGAGTTGCACTAGGACAAGAGGAGAAAACAACAAGCAAACAACAAAACAAATGAACTAAGCCTAGATGTAAACAACTAATCCTATCCAATATTGCCGTCCCCGGCAACGGCGCCAAAAACTTGATGTTTAATTTCTTTTACCTCACAAGTGCACAAGGAATCTTGAGTATGCAAGGGTCGAACCCAAGAGATGGAAATTTGGCACTATGACTAGTTACTCAACTACTAGTTTAGTTCTACTAAAAAGGGAAGATGAATGATTTGATAAACTAAACAGAGATGCTAAAAATAAAGATTAAACAATTAATATGGATGATTAACAACAATTGGGGAACCTAGGATGTCGAGGTCACTCATATGGGTACATGGGTGAGGGGAGACATGCAAAGGGTGGCAAATTCAAGTGTAAAAACAAAGACAAGGCTCTATCTCTCGATATGAAACTAATCCTTTAATTAAACCGACTAAGTCCTCATCTAATCAATTTAACTACAATATTATCATGCTAATCCTACTCACAAATCAAGCTCTCACTTAAAAAGTAAGGATAAATAGTGAAGTACTCAAATTCTCATTCAAGCCTTAACACAAACAATTGGCATGCATAAAAAGATTGAATGTTTTAACTTAAGAATTGTATCCATTCTAAGCTATAATCTACCCCCAAAAACCCATATGATATCCCCCTCCATCCTAGAAGAGAACTACTCACTCATGGAAATGTAAACAAAAACAAAAGATGGAGAATTTAACATAGAACAATAAAGAGAAGACATGTTTGCAATTACTACTAATTGTGCTAATTAAATGTAAAGAAATGAACAATGAACAAAAGTAGAGAAGAATTATACCAAACAATAAGGCAAAGTTGCAAGCTTTGAATAGATGGAAGAACAATATTCAATGAATTCCAAGTTATAACCCGAATATCAAAAGTAAACAACTTAACCAAGCTAATTCCAAACTATCATAACAAGTAATTGAAGAACTACTAGAGAAAGATTGATGTTTTAATTAAGGGTTTGCTTACAATTAGGGAATTTAATCTCAAATATAGGGTTGTGTACAACTGATTAAGGGAGGGGGTATTTATAGTCTTTCATTGGATTTAGAAAAGAAGAGGAAATAAAGCCCAAATCCGCAGCCTGATGCGTTCTACCGGCGGACTGGCTACCGGTCAGCCTACCGGTAGCGAGGTAATTGCAAATTGATCTTGAAGATTTGGAAAATAACTGGCAAGTGTGTTCTGCCGGTGGACCGGCTGCCGGCCTACCGGCAGAATACGGTCTTCAGTGCTTCAATTTCTTCGTGGTAGAGTGCTCTACCGGTTGGCCGGCTACCGGTCTGCCTACCGGTAGCGAGGCCAAAAGATTATTTCTTCTTCAATTCCAACCCAATGTGTGCTTTTGTGCTCTGCCGGTGGACCGACTGCCGGCCTGCAGGCAGAACACAGTCTTCAGGTCCTTTCTTTTCTTTTTGGCAATGTCAGTGGTGGGTGTTCTGCCAGTGGCAGGACCGGCTGCCGGTGTGCCGGCAGAACACACTTCTCAGCCGTTTCCAACCCTTGTTCTTCTCAAGCTAACACAAGCTAGCTCCTTCACTCGGACTTCATTCCATCTTGCCTTTTCCAAGGCCAATTCCCTACAAAAAAGTACGGGGGTCATAATATCGAGGTACATGGAATAAAAGGGTAAAACCGAGCGAGAGTGGGCTAAAAACGCGCTAAAGGGAGAAAAAATGCATGAGAAACGGGATGTGAAATGGCGTAAATTAACCACATATCAACGGGACGCATAAAAGCATAGTGTAAAACATCTCCTGCCACATAGACACCAAGACAACCAAGATGAAAAGGGAATGTAGCAAGGCGCCACTGCCAATCCCCAAAACCCGGGCCAGACACGGTGACAATACGTTCCAAGCTGGAACGAAGAGCAGCATCAAAAGGAAGATAGACCGACCACAAAACACTGGGGGAGCAAGTACGAAGGGAGAAATAGAGCTTAGAAATACCAGTACAAGCTCGAAGTAGAACCAACTCACATTGAGGGTCATCAATCCTCGCAACCAAGTCCATTAACTCAATGGTCTTAGTTACTCTCTTCACCACAATCTCACTGCCAAAACCAGGACAAGTACTGATAGGTCCACCCAAAACTGTAACACCGCGCAAGGGCCGAGCAATAGAAGGGGGGAAAACCCCAGGAAGCCGACTCTGATGATCCTCAATGGGCCAAAAGACCTCCGTCTTGGAGACATTAAGATGCAGTCCAAAATGAGGGCCATCCGCCATAATCAAATCCAAGACCTTCCCCACCTCCAAAGTATCCCCCACGATGGTGCCATCATCCAAGTACCACGCCTGCATAGTGAGGTCAAAAGTGTCCCGGATTTTGCATACTAAGGGATGCAAAACCAAAACGAAAAGCAAAGGGCCCAAAGGATCACCCTGCTGGACACCCTGACAAGACCACAAGCAATGCTCCCCATAGAGAAGACGGGCAGGGCTGGAATAACAAAACTCCACCCAACGGGAAAGAACCGGGCAATGACGACGGACTTCCAGAAGCATGGTCACACGATCAACAAGGTTGAAAGCATTCTGGAATTCAACCAGCTACATAGAAAGTCCCACCTCAGCACCCCGAGCCTCAATGAGCCGATTCAAGGCATGCAAGATAGTCTCTCCTCCGCCGGACACACCCACCCCAAACTGAAGACCATCAAAGTAAGAAGACAAGGAATGATCAACCAAAAAAGCACCAACCTTAGAGACAAGCCGTCTACATACAGTGCCAACAGCAATCGGACGAACACCACCATCTGGTTTAACAAGCGGCGTGAGAGGGGCGCTGCCAATGTACTCACCAGGAGCAAGAGGACACCGACCCTCAAGAAAAAGATTAACCACTCTAGTAATAGAAGTCATCAAATCATCAGAGATAGCCACAGCTGCGCCACTCAAACACTCCATCGGGTGCTGGGCGCGTAAACCATCCCTCCCACAAGAAGTACCGCGTGGGAAGCTCCGAATCATATCCAAAACCATTGACGAAGAGGCAACCAGAGGATTATTATTATTATTATTATTATTATTATTATTATTATTATTATTATTATTATTATTATTATTATTATTATTATTATTATTATTATTATTATTATTATTATTATTATTATTATTATTATTATTATTATTATTATTATTATTATTATTATTATTATTATTATTATTATTATTATTATTATTATTATTATTATTATTATTATTATTGTTATTATTATTGTTATTATTATTATTATTATTGTTATTATTATTGTTATTCTTATTCTTATTCTTATTGTTATTGTTATTGTTATTGTTATTGTTATTGTTATTGTTATTCTTATTGTTATTGTTATTGTTATTGTTATTGTTATTGTTATTGTTATTCTTATTGTTATTGTTATTGTTATTGTTATTGTTATTGTTATTGTTATTGTTATTGTTATTGTTATTGTTATTGTTATTGTTATTGTTATTGTTATTGTTATTGTTATTGTTATTGTTATTGTTATTGTTATTGTTATTGTTATTGTTA
The DNA here is from genome assembly GCF_048544455.1 of Silene latifolia. Taxonomy (NCBI): domain Eukaryota; kingdom Viridiplantae; phylum Streptophyta; class Magnoliopsida; order Caryophyllales; family Caryophyllaceae; genus Silene; species Silene latifolia. The sequence continues at coordinate 50,194,694 of NC_133532.1, read as the reverse complement.
TTGTTATTGTTATTGTTATTGTTATTGTTATTGATATTGATATTGATATTGTTATTGATATTGATATTGTTATTATTATTGTTATTATTATTATTATTATTATTATTATTATTATTATTATTATTATTATTATTATTATTATTATTATTATTATTATTATTATTATTATTATTATTATTATTATTATTATTATTATTATTATTATTATTATTATTATTATTATTATTATTATACTCGAGTACTACGAGCCGAACATACCCATACACGACCCATCTCACGGCCCACTATCCAATTCTCGACTCACTTATTATTTTATTTAACTATCGTCTTATTTACAATATATATATAAAAATAGGATAATGTAAGTCCACCTTATTTAGTTGAGTCCACGAGTCCTTTTATAAGCCATTAGATCAAATAAAATGGATGGTGGAGATGAAAAGAAAAAAACACACTTACCCACTTGCATTAATTTGTCTCTCTCATAAATTCAATTCTAAATTCATACAATTAGTTATTTTTTCTCTATCATCACCTCAATTTATTAAGTTGTCTTCCCCATTTTATCATTTTTATTCATTTCTAAATCAAATCTAAAATTTCATTTCCGCATAAAATGAAAGCTACATAATAAAAAGCTCTGTAAATCTTCATTCGGACTCCGTTTAAGGCAAAATAAAAGCCTAGATTTATGATTTTTTGAAGCCCAACGCAATGATGATATTTTCATATACCATTGAGTTTTAAAAAATTCAGTAATACTCGGTTATGTTTGAAATATAGTGGTTTGTGTGTTTGTTTCTTGTGAATTTTTTGTTGGATTTTGTTGTAATCTTTGGTTATGTATTTGGAATGATTTGAGAGTGGAATTTAGTATTTATAGATAATTCGTGAGATTATTATAGTTTGAAATATAGTGATTTTTATGATTTTTTAGTTGAATTGTATCTAATTATTATAATTATTAATTGTTTTTTTTTTATGAAGATGAAGATGGACATGGACATGGTGATGATGATGATGATAAAGATAATGAGGATGATGATGATTAGTCCTTGGCTGTCGATATTAACGATGAAGATATGAGTGATGCATGTCCTAAATATGATGTTTTACGCCCTACTTTACACGCATTTCAGAGCTCAATTATGTAGTTTATGCTACTATTTTCCTTATTTCCGTCTACTTTCGTGTTTTTGTGTAATATTGCAGAAATGGGAAGAATGCAGCGAAAAATGAGCCGAATCCGTGCCCGAGTACTAGGCATAGGACCTGACGTGAAGTAAAGACTCGGGAAGCGAACTTGGTGCGCGTATTAAGGCCTGAAAGATAGATTTGCGAGAGTTTCAGAAGCGGAATACCAGCTGAATTGGTCTATAGACTGACCTACATGGTCTATAGACTGTCAGAATGCTGAACAGTTTACTGCAGGAAGAGTAGTCGGTCGATCGACTGATGTCTTTGGTGGATCGACCAGAGCACGATTATCAGAAGCTACTGTACAACAGATCTTGGTCGATCGACTGGTCCCCAGGGTCGATCGACCGCTATTTTAATCTGCCGCAAATTTGGAAAACGAGAAAGCCCAATGTAATTAGGTTTTAGGAATAAAAGTTACGTAAGACTATCTATATAACGTAACCTTAGGTTTCAGAAAAGGATATCGAACTAATTAGGGTTCAATACACAGAAGTTGAATCTTGGATTATTTCATTAGTTTAGAATTGTTTTCATCAATAAAGTTTTCTTTTGGCATTGGGTTTTGGTCTTTTCTCTTCAATTCTTCTTCACGATATTTTTCTGTTCCTTTGTTCAATTTCGTTGCTTTAGTTCTCCCGTAGTTTAGAATTGTTAGTTTAGATTTCCTAAAGCCAAATTCTTGTTTCATGTTAGTTATTTATTTAGTTAATTCAATTATGAATTCAATTGCTTTATTTGTTAATTTTATTGTTGTTATTATCACCATCATGAGTAGCTAAATCCTACGTGCTAAGATGTAGGTAATCTGTAGGTTAGACGGTTTCGACAATAGGTAACCTGTTATCGGGCTTTGGTCGATCGACTGACTTCGTTGGTCGATCGACTGGATTCGTAGGTTATAAATATTATTTTTGATACTACATAACTCGTAGGTTATAAATATTATTTGCCTTAGGGTTTTGCGTTGCATTCATTCTGTTTTGCATTCACGTTTAGTTTTTGTCTTGCATTGTTTATTTCATTTCCTATATATATACAAAATTAAAAAAAAAAAGATTGGAAAAATTTCAAAAATTCAAAAAAAAATTTTTAGCATATAGGTCGAGTCGGAACGGTAGTAGTTCAGTGATGACATTGCATTTTCATCTGTTTATGCCTAAGCCGTGCTCAATTGACATGTTATTAGTAGAATCACATATGCATAGTCTACGAGTTTTCGTTAAATATCTTGCTGAACTTTAAACTTGACTTAGATTTATGGCAAACTACATCATTTTCTGAGTTTTAGAGCTTTATAGGTGACAACTATGCCCGGTTCATCTAGGAATGTGAGTAGTTACTCCTTATGAGACATGTTACATCAATTTGCATAAATATGAACTTTATCTACTTAATACCTGTATGCATTCGGTTTGTGGTTTGTTGACACACGTGGTAGAGGTCCCCTTTTCTCATTTTACCCATAAACCTCACATAGCCAAATTGCCCTTCTGTCCCATAAGCTACATACTGTATTTAGCCTACCTTATCTGAGCTAGTATTGGTAGTTGTGGGAATGTGTTTATTGTATTTTGGTTATATTGCTCTTTATGAGAAGGTTGGTGGAATGTTGGAAAGGAGGAAAGAAAGAAAAAATAGAATTGAAAAAAAAAAGAGAAAAAATGAAAAGCAAGTTCGACATTTGGTCGGTCAACTGGACTCATGGGTCGATCGACCGTGCACTGCAGAAATGAAAAGAAGAAAAAATCGCATAATTCAAAGTCTTTAAAAAATGGCGATTTTTGCTCCCATGTTGCAATTTAATATCATTTGGGCAATTATGTTTGTATGGAGATTGTGAGATTTGTGCTTCTAATTAGCACCGGTTTTATTGTTGAATCTTGAGTAAGGAAGTTGGATGTTGTTATAATTAGGATCTGTAGTTACTAGCTTGGCTTTAACTCCTCATATCCAAATTTATCTTAGCCCCTTCTTACCCATTACCTCACATATCCATATTTACCTCGGCATGTGTAGTGGTCATTTGTTTGGTTGGAATGCATATGTACGGTTGTAGAGATTATTTTCATGTTAGACTGCATGCATGTTCTTATAGGTCGTAGTCAGGTGAGAGTCATTACAAAATTACTTCTTTCTATCTTTACATATATTCACCTGTATTTATTGAGTGATTTGAGCGACCCGTGAGAGTCCATAATGACAAGTCTCTATAGTTGACGGTTCAGCAGTTTTTAACAACTACATAACTCGTTTGCATGATTCATATTGCTAATTGATTGTTAGTTGTTGCATTAAACTGGTTTAGGCTTTATAGTTGTATTTCGCTCTGAGATTGAATTCGTTCCATTAGGCTAGGATCGAGTTTAGTTCTTGCTTGAGGACAAGCAAGGGTTTGGTTTGGGGAAGTTTGATGCGTGTTCTAAATATGATGTTTTACGCCCTATTTTACACGCATTTCAGAGCTCAATTATGTAGTTTATGCTACTATTTTTCCTATTTCCGTCTACTTTTGTGTTATTGTGTAATATTGCAGAAATGGGAAGAATGTAGCGGAAAATGAGCCGAATCCGTCCCCGAGTACTAGGCATAGGACCTGACGTGAAGTAAAGACTCGAGAAGCGAACTTGGTGCGCGTATTAAGGCCTGAAAGATAGATTTGCGAGAGTTTCAGAAGCGGATTACCAGCTGAGTTGGTCTATAGACTGACCTACATGGTCTATAGACTGTCAGAATGCTGAACAGTTTACTGCAGGAAGAGTAGTCGGTCGATCGACTGATGTCTTTGGTCGATCGACCAGAGCACGATTATTAGAAGCTACTGTACAACGGATCTTGGTCGATCGACTGGTCCCCGGGGTCGATCGACCGCTATTTTAATCTGACGCAAATTTGGAAAACGAGAAAGCACAATGTAATTAGGTTTTCGGAATAAAAGTTACGTAAGACTATCTATATAACGTAACCTTAGGTTTCAGAAAAGGATATCGAACTAATTAGGGTTCAATACACAGAAGTTGAATCTTGGATTATTTCATTAGTTTAGAATAGTTTTCATCAATAAAGTTTTCTTTTGGCATTGGGTTTTGATCTTTTCTCTTCAATTCTTCTTTACGGCATTCTTCTGTTCCTTTGTTCAATTTCGTCGCTTTAATTCTCCCGTAGTTTAGAATTGCTAGTTTAGATTTCCCAAAGCCAAATTCTCGTTTCATGTTAGTTATTTATTTAGTTAATTCAATTATGAATTCAATTGCTTTAATTGTTAATTTTATTGTTGTTATTATCACCATCATGAGTAGCTAAATCCTACGTGCTAAGATGTAGGGGATCTGTAGGTTAGACAGTTTCGACAATAGGTAACCTGTTATCGGGATTTGGTCGATTGACTGACTTCGTTGGTCGATCGACTGGGTTCGTAGGTCGATCGACCGCCCTGCATGGTCGATCGACTGCCACGTGTTAGCTTAGTTTCGAATTAATTAATGTAATTGCTATATTTGACGAATCGAGTGCACACGACTAGTTGAATGCATAGGAATTGACCGACCCGATAGATCGAAAGATAGGGGAGAGAAATAGACTACTTAATTAAGACGACTAATTAATAAGATCGAGAGATAAGTTAATTTAGGCTTTAAGTATCATTAATCAAGAACAAAAGTTAGTATTAGTGAGACTTAGGGACCCGTTGCTTAGGCCGAAAGGTTGCTACCTGTTAAATTGGACCGAGAGGACTTTTTATTTTCCCGTCTAACATGCTTAAATCAGTTTACTTAGAGTTACCACCGTCGAAACTACTGTGAACCGATCATCTTAGCATCCTTTTAATATTTGATTTCATATATTTTCATCTATTGCTCATTTATTTGCCTTAGTTTAGTTTTAATTTTACTGCCTTTAGTCATAGAATTATTCAAATCAAACCCCCCCCCCCCCCCTCAAAACTGTTACCTTAGACTAAAATTAGACAACTATTAATTGCATCGCCTCCTTGTGGTTCGACCCTAACTGCCACTAGCTTCTGTTAGTAGTATTTAGGTTATAAATATTATTTTTGATACTAAACGACGGTATCAATGAGATTTAAATTGACTTATTTAGATAGATTGATGAAGAGATTTGGATTGAAGGATGAAGAGATGTAGAGAACTTTATTTGATTATAATATTCAATATTAATTTATTTGGTAACTTGAAACCCATATTTATGTAACTTTAAATTAGTATTGGCTAACTTCAATTAATATTATGTAACTTCAAATTTATATTGTTGTTAGTTTAAATCGATATAGTGTGTAACTTCATATTGATATCTTTTTTAATTTCAATCTTTAAAGTGTGTAACTTTAAGGGTATAGTGTGTAACTTCAATTTAAACTTTGTAACTTTAAGTATATAAAGTGTAACTTAATTTTTTTAAAAGGTGTAACTTTAAGGGTATAGTGTTTAACTTCGATTTTTAAAGTGTGTAACTTCAATTATTAAAGTGTATAACTTCAATCTATAAAGTGTGTAACTTTAAGGGTATATTGTGTAACTTCATTTTTTAAAGTGTGTAACTTTAAGTACATAGCATGTAACTTCAATTATTAAAGTGTGTAATTTTAAGGATATAATGTGTAATTTCAATTTTTAAAGTGTGTAACTTTAAGGGTATAGTGTATAACTTCAATTTTTAAAGTATGTAAATTTAATTTTTAAAGTATATAACTTTAAGTGTATAGTGCGTAACTTCAATACTACAATGTGTAATTTCAAATGTTAGTTTATGTAATTTCAAGTAGAAATGATGTAATATCAAGCAACTTCAATTGGGTGTAACTTCAAACGGATCCGGTGTAACTGTTTGGGTCAAAATTTGCATAATGACCTAAGCCCAACTGATAGATAACTAAGGAGATGGGCCATAAGGAAGGAATAAGGAGGGGGAGCCCACAGATGGAGGATGGTCTGCGAGAACAAATGGGCCAAGGAGTACACGGAGGTAGGTAAGGCCCACCAAAGGGGAGCACCCGCGTTTTGGAAACACTTAGGGAGATTTCAGGGAGATCGGGGAGAATGGAGGGACATGGTGCGTTATGGAAAGAGTTGTTATGGAAGTAATATTCCTTTCCATAAACATGGTAGGATACATCTAGGGTCCTTACCCTATAAATAGCCGAGGAAGCAATCAAAGGAGGACATTCAAGATCATTCACAAATAACTTCGTGCTAGAAGAATTTACATTCTGTCTCAATTGTATTCATCCTCTCATTCAATGATAGTGCAATATTTGGCAGGGTACCGTCCCTCCCGCGGTTGTTCCCACATTGGGTTTTCCGCGTCACCAAACCTCATGTGTCAATCTCGTATTTTATTCCTTTATTTCATATTACGCACAATCACATAACAAATACGCAACGAGTAAGACCGCATTGACCACATATCACCTAATCCGGTAAAAATCACCTAAACAGTTTTGGCGCCCACCGTGGGGCATTGTGATCGTCAATCGTTGATAATCTAAACAATGGATAAGCAAGTCTCAGAAGCTGTGTCCGGGATCAGTCAACCGTCGTTGCCACCAAACCCTTTTCAAAACACAACATCAACGGTGTCAACTCAGTCCCCTGGGCGCACCTCAAAATTTACACCAACGGCAAAAACCTCTTTACCTCCCAAAACCCCTGCTGCCGCAACCCAAGCCAGATCAGACAAAAATACGACAAGCTCAGGCCTCACCCCAACACCCAGTCCAACGCAAATCTTGCTTGCTGTCATAGAGAACCTTCAAAGGGTCATGGAAAATATGCGAGAAGACCTATGGAAAGCTGAAGCTGAAGCAAGGAAAAGAGACAGGGAACTCTGGGCGCAGATAGACATTCTGAAGCAGTAGTCTGTCACATCAGCAAGCAAGGAAGTAGAGGGTAGGGCTCCAATAGTGGATCTAACGTAGGGGGCATCAGGCACCAGGAACCCGCTTCGACAGATACCAGCCGAGCTGGTGACAAGGCTGGACCTAACCGCCGTATCATCAGAGGGAAGAATAACTCGACGAGGGCTAGGATACCTCACATCGGATAACTGGCCGCCAGCCAGCCACGTGGAAGCACGATCAAGTAGCATCCGTGTTGATAATTTCATGGTAACCAATCAGACCCCTGGTGTAGGTTCTACAGTAAACCCGCAGGTGAACTAGCAGTCGGGAAAACTTGTGACTTCAACCCCTCTAGCTGCCACAGCACATAAGAGCATTCAAGAGTTTCGACTAGGAGGCAGCACACTGAATCTGCAGGTAGCTGACAGGCGAACCCCAGATTCAGGAAGCATAACTAACCAGCAATACTTGGAGTTAAGGGAGGTGCTAAGCAGGGTCTCGGGATTGCCACCCCCACTTGAGAAGGCGGCACCTGATAGTTTTGCTGACTCACCATTTGTGGACGCCATATCCGTTACGACCATGCCAAAGGGATTCACAAATCCAAACATGCCTCTCTTTGATGGCACAACAGATCCCTTTGACCACATGAGCCAGTAAAAGCAGAAGATGATGATAGTGACAGCTGTAGGGCAAGTCAAGGAGGCTTGCATGTGCAAAGTATTTGGATCCACCTTAACGAGACCGGCACTTCGATGGTTTGTAAGCCTGCCCAACAGGTCGATCTCCACATTTGCTGAATTGGTAAATGCATTTACCCAGCAATTTGCAAGCAGCCGAAAGCCACAAAAGCATGCAGGAGACCTGTACAGAATTGTTCAGGGAGCACGAGAAACCATTGGAGAATACAACACCAGATTCAACAATGAAAAGGTGGCAGTACGAGAATGTGATGTTTCGACATGAGTAGAAGCTTTCGGGAAGGGGCTTCACCATCACCCTGACCTGTACAAGCAGCTAACTATGCACCCTTGTCATAGCTTCGAAGCAGTGCAAGAAAATGCAGCTGTCGCAATCAGATTGGAGGAAGACATCCTAGCCAGAGCCAGCCTGCCTAATACGCCAAGCTTATCCAGCACCTCAGTCTTAGAAAAATCAGGAAGGAAGCAGACTACTAGTAAGAAAGATGAAAGGTATAGGCCATATGGAAGGGGAATCAACAGAATCGAAGAAAACCAGCAACTCCCTACTCTGGCAGAATACGGGTTTACTACTGGCATCGGAGGAATCCTGAAAGCACTCAGGGAGATGGGAGATGGAGTAAGATGGCCCAAGCCACCAGTGGAAGGACAAGCATGGCGAAAAGATAGCAAGAAGAAGTGCGAGTTCCATCGTGACATGGGGCATAACACTGAAGATTGCTATACACTGCGAAGGGAAATCAAGCGTTTGTATGAGCAGGGAGAGCTCCGCCACCTGTTACCACATGGGGGCAAGCAGCAGGATAAGGTAGGCTCCGCGAAGCCTGCAAATCCACCCACATGCACCAAGATATTAAACGTGATAACAGGCGGCTCAAATCTAACTGGATTGACATACTAAGCAGCTAAAAGGCACGCCACTGAAACTAAGGGGGATAGGCCAACAACGTCCTGCAGGATTTCTCACAGTGACCTACCGGCTGTCGCCTTTGATAAAGGAGATATAAGTGACGAACGGGAGCATCATGATGCATTCATTATCACCCTGTCGATGGCTAACTGCACAGTCAGAAAGGTCATGTTAGATACAGGCAGCTCGGTCAACCTGATCATGTTAAAAACCATAGAAAACATGGGGTTCTGTGAGAAGGACTTACAGAAGAAAACCATCCCGTTGGTAGGATTCACTGGAGAAACAACCAACTCACTAGGCGAGATAGTCATCCCAACCTATACAGGTGGGGTCACCAAACAAGTCAGATACCTAGTCATAGACGGACCCTCTACCTACAATGTCATCTTGGGAAGACCGTGGCTGCACCAGATGAAAGCAGTCCCCTCAACATATCATCAATGCATAAAATTCCCCACACCATGGAGGGTAGAGACAATACGAGGAGATCAGGAGGAAGCTAGAGGCTGCTACAAGAAAGCACTAAAGTGCACTGCCAGCCCTCCAACATAGCAATTACGGAAACAGCATGTCCATGATGAATACATTGACCCCCCAGCTGAGGAACTAGATCAAATCAACCTGGACAAGCTGCACCCAGAGAGGATCATGCTAATTGGAGCTGGATGCACAGGAACCCTGAGGCAGCACCTAATTAAATTCCTGCAGGCTAACATGGATTGCTTTGCATGGTCACATGACGACATGATAGGAATAGACCCATCCATCATAACATATAAACTCAGTGTGGACCCAAAATGTAAACCCATCCAGCAGAGACGAAGAAAGTTTGCAGCTGAGAGAAATAAGGTGATTAATCAGGAAGTAGACAGCCTCATGGCAGCAAAAACGATAAGAGAAGTAAAGTATCCAGAGTGGCTATCCAACGTGGTGGTGGTACCTAAGAAGAATGGAAAATGGAGAGTATGCGTGGACTTCACTGATCTCAACAAGGCATGCCCTAAAGATCCTTTCCCGCTACCTCATATCGATGCAATTGTGGATGCGACAACTGGACATGAAATGCTGACATTCTTGGACGCTTGGAGCGGCTACAATCAAATCAAAATGGATTCTGCGGATCAAGAGAAAATAGCGTTCGTGTCCGAAAGAGGAATATATTGCTACAACGTCATGCCATTCGGCCTAAAGAATGCAGGTTCCATATACCATAGACTGGTAAACCTCATGTTCAAAGAACAGATAGGAAGAACTATGGATGTGTACATTGATGACATGGTGGTAAAATCAGAAAAAGCTACAGATCACATGCGCCATCTAGCAAAGACATTCAGCACCCTGATGGAGTATAAGATGAAGCTAAATTCATCCAAATGCACATTTGGAGTATCCTCTGACAAATTCTTAGGCTACATCGTAACCCAAAGGGGAATAGAAGCTAGCATAAAGCAGATCAAGGCCGTGCTATAACTGGAGTCACCTGAAAAACCAAAGGTCGTTCAGAGACTAGCTGGCAAGGTAGCAGCCTTAAGCAGATTCATCTCAAGGTTCTCGGACAAATGCAGACTATTCTATGACATACTAAGAAAGAGCCAGAAGTTTGAGTGGACTGCAGACCACGAGCAAGCATTCAGGGAGGTGAAACACTATCTCAGCAACCCACCATTGCTGTCAAAACCGAAGCTAGGAGAACCCTTGTTCCTCTACCTAGCCGTCACAGAGGCAGCAGTAAGCGTCGTTCTAGTAAGAGAGCAGGACAAGGAACAGAGGCCAGTCTATTATGTAAGCAAGTCTCTGCTGCCAACAGAGACAAGGTACACATCTCTTGAAAACTTAGTGCCAGCTCTGGTAGTGGCATCTTGTAAGCTACGCCCCTATTTTGAGTCCCACACCATACATGTTGTGACCAATTACCCGCTGAAATCCGTCATAAGGAAACCTGATCTGTCAGGCAGAATGTCAAAATGGTCTATACACCTTAGTGGGTATGACATCGAATATGACCCCAGAACAACAATCAAATCACAAGCACTGGCAGAATTTGTTTCAAACTTCAGCCCAGCCATCCAAAATCTGGCAGACGAGGAAATCTTGACCTTAGAAGGGAGCAGGGAGACAGAGATCTGGCAGATGCACATCGACGGAGCCTTTAACAAGAGGGGGGAAGGTGTAGGGTTAATCCTACGATCACCATAGTGAGATCTGATAGCACATGCAGTAAGGTGTGAATTCAAGGCAAATAATAATGAAACAGAATACGAGGCTTTGATACTAGGAATGCAGCTAGATCTGGAGTTGGGAGTTAGGTTCCTGCACATATCCAGTGACGCTTTACTGATAGTTAACCACGCGAATGACGAATTTATAGCCAGAGACTAAAAAATGATCGCATACTTAAAAGTAGCAAAGAAGTTAAAACAAAAATTCAAAACTTGTAAGCTCAAGCAGATCCCTAGAGATCAGAACGTAGAGGCAGACGCCCTAGCAACTCTGGGGGCAACGCCTAACCCAACAGAACTGTCCAACATCCCCATTGCACACATGCTATAACCCTCTAACCAGAAAGCAGACGAAATAGACAGAGGGGAGCTGGAAGATCAGCAAAATGAACTGACGGTCCGGAAAACTACAAAAGCCAGGACATCCGTCCAGCCAGATGATCAGACAGCTGGCCAAACACTTGATCAGCCAGCTACACAGGCAGATGAATGGGACTGGCGGACACCTTACATAGACTGGCTGCGTCACATCAAGCTGTTAGACGACAAGAAGGAAACAAGAGGTTTTAAAATGAAAGCCTCCAGGTTTATAATAATTGATGATGTACTTTTCAGGAAATCATTGGTAGGACCCTACTTGCGATGCAGGGATAAGCAGGAAGCACAGACTGTGTTGCATGCCCTCCACAGTGGCAAATGTGGAAACCGTGCAGGGGGCAGGAGTCTGACAAACAAAGTCCTCAGGCAGGGTTACTTTTGGCCCACGATGAAGGCAGATGCAGCAGAATATGCTCGTAAGTGTGATGCTTGCCAGCGTTCAGCGCCAATGATCCACCAGCCACCAAATCCCTTACACCCCATCATTTCTCCCTGGCCAGTCTTGATATGGGGGGTGGACATAATGGGCCCTCTACCTAGAGCCACAGGAAACAGAATATGGATGCCAGAAATGATAGATTACTTCTCTAAGTGGATAGAAGCATAAGCATTCACAGAAATAAAGGACAAACAGGTCATCTCTTTCATAGAATGAAATATCATCTGCAGGTTTGGTATCCCATCAGAAATCATATGTGATAACTGCTCGCAATTCATCTCCAATGATGCTGAGGGATACTGCACCAGATGGAACATTACTCTGAAGAAGTCCGCACCTAGGTCTCCAAAGTCTAATGGGGAAGTTGAGTCCAGCAACAAAATTATCATGGATAATCTGATGAGGTTACAGGAGTTAGGAGGAAAGTGGGCAGATGAATTGCCACTAGTGTTATGGTCAGACAGAACGACGCCAAAGATACACTACAACAAATTGTCACTTGCGCCACGAATTATGCCACAGAAATTTATAATTCGTGGCTAAACTCTGCTTAGCCACGGGAAAAAATTATTCGTTATTTTGGAAAAAAAATTATGCCACGGGATAACTTTTCCCGTGGCAAAAAGTCATTTGCGTCACGAATTAGGCTACACCAGTGGCAAATAATCATTTTAGCCACGAACTATGTCACAACCGTGGCGAAATTTTATTTAGCCACGAATTGTTCCGTGGCAAAAATAATTTTACCCACGAACTAACAAACACCTGTAGCGAGTATCTTGTCCGACATAAATTAAGTATTTTCATGTTAACGCAAACCTAAAAATCGCTTGCTTAAAAAAAATACAAAATCCGAATGAAAGTTAATCAAATATAAATAATATGAAAATACATTTAAATATAAAATTTTGCAAACACTTTGATTATTTTAATTAATTTTCTTATGGTTTTATTTACTTTAATAAGAAATTTTAAAATTTTATAAACTTATATGCAAGCAAAGAAAAGTTAATCGTCTAAATTTTTTGATTTTTTTACAATTCACAATTACGTTTTGCAAGTTTTTCAAAACATTGCTAGTTTAAGAAATTTGTTTTAATATATAATTCTATTTATCGAAGTCTTGAATTTATTTTAATTTTTTCATTAAAACATTATAATCTTGAAAAAAAATCTTAAATGATCGTATTACATTTAAAGACATAACATATAAAATTAAATAAATAAGTTATTTATCATCTATCTTAGATAAATCTAAAATTAATATATTGTCGAACGGTTTAATTCAAAATTTTATTTAAAACTTTATATGTAAAATGTTTATAGAAAAATTTGAATTTGATATAAAATTTAACTTGGCGAGAAAAAAAGTTTGGGAAAATTTTTTTTAGGAGTGGAAAAGAAACGACAACTTGATTACAAAATTGATTAAATAAAATAAGTGCGATAAGAAATGAAAGTATAAAAAATTATCTTAACCTACTTGAAATACTCCAAAAAACCATCATTCAAGCACAAATCTCCACTCACCCACTTCTAAAATCCATTTCTTAGACGAAAACACCTTTAACGTAGGAAAAAAATTAGAGTAAGAAGGCGACTTGATACATATCGTAGAAAAAAGTTAATATTTTTGGATTGATTACTAATTATTGATTATGTTGATCATGAAAAAGATGACTAAAGTTGGTAGTGTTTATCAATTTACCCAACATTCAATATGGAGAAATTTTTTTCATTGAAAATGAGCGCATCACAGGGGAAATATAGAAATTATAATAATTTAATGTCTCATGTGTTAGATTCATTAATCTATTATTAGACACTTCTAATAACTATGTGATTATTAGTTAAGTCATAAACTAAAAGGATCTTATGCATGCAAAACACAAATATACAAAGTAAGAAGAAATCAATTGTTCTTACATTGAGGGCCGAAATGGGTATACTAATTTGGTCTCCTACCAAATTAGTCTTCGTAAAAACCGAGTGCTCCAAGGATGAATTTAAACCCAATATTAGGATCTACTCCTCAAGGATTGTATATTTGTACCAAGGAAATCACTCTTAATAGAAATACTAATTTGTTACTAGAAATTAGTATATGTGACTTAAAAATACTAATATTATGAGATTACTACTTCTAGTAATTTAAGAATAATATTAGAGATTATGTGAGTTTTCTTCTTAAGTTTTCCCAACAACAATTAGAGAGGATGTAAAAATTATCAATATGATTTTATAAGAATGAATAATAGAAATAAGAAGAGAAAAACTCTCCTTATTCTTTATGGGTGGCCGAAATTACCTAGGAGAAGAGTGCCTAATTCTTTTTCTATTTTCTCTTCTCAAGAGACTAGGCATGCAAGCCTATGATTTTTAGGTCATCATTATGCCTTCCACTAATTAAATGAATAAAGCACAGCCAACTCCTTGCACCCTCCATTACATGGCACACCCATATAAAATGGGTCCATTTTAAGTTTGTCAAATGTTAATTTGTGTAATGTGACATATTGCACAAGTTACTAGACATGTAATTTAAATAATGCATTTTTAACTTATTAAAAATCATTATATAAAAAAAATAAATCACATGCAAAAATTTAACTAGTAATTCACAATTAAAATTACTTAAAATGGGTCACAGAATTATAAATCACAACTACTTGTATTTATAATAAACCATTCATTCTTATTTTAATTGTTTCATAAACAATAAATAAACCTTAAGTAATAAAACAATTTAATAACTTAATACGAATCTTATTTAATCAAATTACAATAAGATACGTAGTATTACTCACAAAATCATTTGTTAATTTTAATTAAGGAATAAATTAACTTGTGTCAATCATACAATTAATTAATTAATCAATTAAGAATGTCTCCCTAGAGGTATGACTTTAAGGGATCAACTGATCACCACCGTCATACGACAGTAATGTCAAACTCTAGTCAGCCAATCATTACCGATTAGTGTGGATCAGTTGACAATAAAATTTCTTTCCCATATGTATTCTTAATATGAGATTTAAACATGTGATCGCATTATTGTCAAGGACACATGCTCCAACATCATGTGCAAATAATGTGAAAAAATTGAGAAAAGAAATGATAAATCATAACAAACAGAAATCGGTTTAAGAAAATAAGCGATGCTGTTGTACGACAGTGTTTTCATGTTTTTTGGGTATAAAGTGACTAGTTTTTGGTTAATGGTGACCACTTTGGGGGAAAAAAAGACCTTTAGTTATAAAAAGTGGTCATTATTTTAACAAAATATGGTTACATTTTTCATATTGTAGGTACGATGGTCATACAATAGAATTCACGTTAAAAAATATACTAAAAAATGAGTACAAGAGAAATACAAATAAGAATATCGATAAACTAAAGAAATAAAAAAATGCTAGGAAAACACGATTAAGTTTACTTTTTAGAGAAAATGGTTTTGCTAACTTGGGCAAAAAAATGACGTCAAAATCATTAGATTAGGATTCAGAGTGATGCACTTAGAGAAGCTTGAAAACAAAAAATTATATCAGGGTGATGTGAAGTACCTGATGCCATCTTATGGGGTACCAGAGCAATTGTGGTCCCAGGAAACTTTCAGACCACACCACTTCAATAGTATTTTTAAAATTTGAAAGAACTAAAGATATCAGAAAAGGACACGAAATTGGTAGTATGCCTACTACCGGACTCTTTTTTTTTCAAAATAATTTTGACCTTTTCATAATACATTACTCTGTAGGCTAAAGTCTACTTATTATTAAAAGTAATATCTCTTTAGATGAAGTATGTTCCATGAGCGTTGTATGATTTGACCGTCCATAGTCATTAATGTGTATGCACCATGGCCAACAACTCCTTCTACCTGGTATGGTCCTTCCCATTTGTAGGCGAATTTGCCCGCCTTTCTATTTTTAGTGTTTTGAAACACCTCACGGAGAACCAGGTCTCCTACCTCCAGGAGCCTGATTTTCACATTCTTGTTGTAACTCCTAGCAATTGACTGCTTGTAGGAAGCTAGACGTATCTTTGCACTTGCTCGCAGCTTATCTATTGTGTCCAGGCTCCTGATCATTTATGTGTTGTTCAGTTCCCTTGTCATGCATCCATACCTGTGGGTAGGAACTATAACTTCTGATGGAATGACTGTTTCTACACCAAACACCAGGCTGAAGGGTGTTTGGCCTGTTACTATCACTATTACAAATGAGCACTTGGGCCACGGCTAATTTCGTGGCGCAAGTGTTAAATTTCCGTGGCTAAATCATTTGGCCACGGGAATACCTTCTGTGACGCAAGAGGTCGTGGCAAAGAGATAGCCAAGGGAAAAACAATAACGTAGCTATTATTAAAATTTTGGCCACGGATTCTCCCGTAGATAATAACTCCCGTGGCCAAAAAAACTTGTCGTGGCGAAAAAATAATTCCCGTGGCAAACAATATATATGAAAATTAAATAAATAAAATGTAAATTTTTTTTTTTCACGATTGATATTTTATCATTTATGGAACCGTGAAAATCTCGGTACTGGTTTCGCTAGTTAACTCGATTCATTTGAACGGTCTTTGGTTTCACCAGTCATACATTCGCGCCCATCATGGAGGCTTCCCAGGAGGTCACCCATTCGTACACTACTCTCACCTGAGCACGCTTAACTGTAGAGTTCTTTTGGTGTGCTACCGAAATTAAATGTTAACTTTGTTGATATAATTAGCACTTCGAATCATTTTAAATTTATTTTTTTCTTTCAAAATTTACCTTTAGTACTATTTAATTACAAATATATTACTTGATTTACAAATTTTTGCGGGGAAAACATTATTTTGGCCAAAACCATCAAATTTTTGAAGTTACCCTGCGTATAGGGAGGTATTCTTCCCTAATGCTTCTCAAGATGCCTAAATGGATAGTCGGGTGGCTAATGGAAATGAGGTTGTTGTTTATGAAGACGGGGAAGGTAGTGATTCATGCCAAGAAGAAGAAGAGCAAGGTTCAAGTTCCAATGATGATAATGTAAATGGTGAGTCCTCCGGGTCAATGGAGGTGGATGATGAAGAAGTTAATACAAGGAATAAGGCGTTGGATTATTAATTGGTAGTTGAGTGTAAAGAGAAAAGAAGGATAAAAGTAAGCTGAGAAATATGTCGATGGGAATTATGTGATATAGAAGTCAGGAATCGTCCAGATGTATGATACTATCATGAGGATATTAGTTAACGGTTATGTAGGGATTCCAGGACGACATGTTAATCGTGAGTTTTGAGGTATTAAGAAAAGTAAAAAGCTTGGTGAAGAATTTGCACGATAGGAGATCTTGGTGGTGAGTTGGGTGACGATACAATTAAGGATAGTATTGGAAAAAAAAAGTTTGAGGTAAATTTTGTTGGTGGATTTGATATCGTGATTTGGGATGTTAACCAAAGATAGGAAAGAAACCGTGATGTTTAGGGATGAGTGTAAGAGGTTTGTTATATGAGCAATAGTGGTATTGTGGCGTTGTCAGTAGCGGTTAAGGGTGATGATAGATAAGGAAGATGACAATTCTAAAGGGGTTGATTTTGTAGAGGCCGGATTGATATGTAAGATTGTGAGGAAGTATAAGATGTGGTCTTAGGAGGCTGTTTCTAGTAGTTGAGTATTAGTTGTATGGCTATATTTGGCAGGGGGTGATAATTATGCAAATGAGAAAATATGTTATGAGGGGCATACGAGTTAAGCTCGGGCGAGAGGTAACCTTTACCAGGTGGTAACTTACGTGATCAGGATTGACTAGTTGGATGTGATTATGGGTCTATGATAATAATAAATGTTTGTGTAAAGTTCTGACCTCACGAGAAGTGGTATGATATGGTAGGTTATAAAGTTGTTATTTGAATGTTCTGTAATGCATGTTGGGTACGGTAATTTAATGGAATAATGTTCAAAAGAGATAGTTTGGGTGATCTGGCATGGCTAGTTATACTGTTATGTGTGTCCATGATATATGTTTATTCGGTGAAAAGGTATGGATGATATTCATGAGATTCTTATCTGTTTATTCCCTATAATATGTTGTGTTGTCATCTAGTAAAGCAGTTTTGAGTACGTTTTCTTGTCCGGAAAGTTATGCTGAGTCAGTGCTTATGGGAATTTTATATGGTTGTGATGTCTATTGATGTGGTTGTTGTGCCGCGGGTGATGATCCGGGCACGGTATTTTGTGTTGTGATACGGGTATTTTCGCGCTCCGGTGCGGCTGTTGGTGGCGGTGTTGCGATGCCGACACTGGTTGTGGTGGAGTAGGCGGGATGTTTCTGATTCGAGTTTCGAGATTACATACCAGTTATACATAGATTGTTGTTTTGTTGCTGCTGTTTCCTGTGAGTTTTGGTTTAGACAGGTAGACGAATGTTTTGTTCATTGATATTTCTTACCAGTTCAGCTTAGGCATGAGGGTAGAGTATGATATGGAAGAGTGTTGTATATGTTTCTGTTGCCGGCATAGTGTAGCGATATTCTGTGGATGGGACACAGTTGTGAGAGGTTGTTACAGTAATTTTGATCTTGTTGTACTGATCTGAAAGCTGCAAGTGGTTCATAATCTTTTGTTGAGACAGTGAGGATATGGTGTTGGACATTGGTATCATGGTAAGTTGTGGATGAGTTTGTGGTAATGAAAGAAAAGAACATAAGGACCTAGTGTGAGTGTGTGTGTAATAATTGTGGATCGTGAGTTATGAGTATGGAGATAGGTGAATGTATAGAGGACTATGTCATTTTGGCGGTGATAAGGAACAATTGAAGTTTTGGTTAAGCTAAAGAGTTTGTGGTATAGGTTAGGTGGTGTGCCAAGTGAATTGAGGTATGAGAACTGTTAAGTAAGATAGCCTTAGATATAGGAATGGTGAGTGTTTAGATTATAGGTGGATATCTTTGACATGCGTTGGTGATGAGGATGATGAGAAGATATAGCTAAGGATTTAGTACTAGTGAGTTACGAGGATGTAACATTTATCTTAAGAGGAGTAGGATGCTATAAAAGAGAGTTTTATGGTTGTGCATGTTGTAGTATAATTGGAAGTAGAGTGTTCATGTAGCATAAAGGATGGATCTTTGTTGTGGTTGATATTGTTAAAAGGTCATGGCCGTGCTTGTAGTAGTTCGATGTTTAGGAATGGGAGAATATTTCGATAGTGTTGACAGTTGGATGATGATGGTTATGAGTTCGATGGAGTTGACAGTTTGATGGTGGTGTTATGAGCGTGAGTAAACTTCGAGGACGAAATTCCTTTTAGGGTGGTAGAATGTAACGTTCCATTTTATGTTATGAGTGTTTTGATATCGCATTTTCTAGTGGATAATATGATACGGAGCTAGCAGCGTTTGTGGATAGTAGTTGGTAGTGTTTGGAGTTGGTGTCGAGAGAGACTATGATGTAGTTGATACGATATCGTGATCCATGTTGTGGAGGTAGGCATAGTTGGTGGAGTTTGTGTTAAGAGTTCATGTTTGATAGGTTGGGGTTTTGTTTGAGACTTTAGTTGCGTTGTTGTGTCTTAATTGAGTTAGTATGTTTGTTTTGGGTATGGGTTGAACTTCGGGGACGAAGTTCCTTTTAAGGAGGGAAGACTGTAATACTACGGTTTTCTATGTCTATGGGTACTCTATCGAGTGGTACTTTGTTGAGTAAGCATGTTTTTATTCGAAACAGTAGTCAGCCTGATGGGTACTCGATCGAGTACGTGTGGCACTCGATCGAGTAAGGGGCACTCGATCGAGTAAGTCACTTACTCGATCGAGTAAGTGAGTCTTACGGGTTATTTTAGTCGGGTTTTGTTAATAACGCGTGATTAGTATAAAGGATTTCGTCACCTTTCTTAATCAGTTTTCATTTTTCTAATACATTTCAAGAGATAAAAAGAGTTATGTTGTTCTCCTTCTTCGCGTTGTTAACAAATCCGAAGGGCTAGGATCGTCGGATTGTCTTGTTCTTTACACCGTTGAGTTCGTCGCGTCAAGGGTAAGATTCTTGTATAATTTTTATAATGATTCGTCGAGTTTGTTCAAAACCCTAATTGGGTAATTTGGGGGTTTGGGGAGTATGGTTGATGTTAGATTGTGATTGTATGTTTGTGTGTTTATAGGAGATGATTTCGTTGAAGAACGATTGTGATTAGCTGATTGTGACGATCTTGGTGATTGCTTTCTAGGTAGGGTTTCCCTACTCTGTATTAATTCCATGATGTGTGTGGTGGTTGTATTGTTATTGTTGATTTATCATACTACTGGTGTTTGTGACGGTTGTTGATTAATATCATTGATTGTTGTTGTATCTGTCTGTGATATTTGGGTTGCGTCCCTGGCTGAGTGAAGTCACTTGCGGGAGTGGCTTCACGCCCTTGATTCGTCTTCTGTGGAACCCGCCACAGAAGGGATGTGCACATTAATGAACATGGGTTTATCGCTCGGATGAGATGAGCGGGCCTTAGGTGGGTACGACTGCAGTCCCCCACTGGCGGTGTGGAGTATCTATTGCGATGGGTACTCTGGCAGGACTACACACTTTAGTGTGTAGTTAGTGGTGTGGAGATTGATTATGGAGACTGGGGTTGATGTGACGATTGAGCTGTTTGGCATTTGTTTTGTTGTGATTTGTGTTGTGTAATTAGTACTGACCCCGTTGTTTGTTTTGTAAAACCGTGGTGATCCATTCGAGGATGGTGAGCAGTTGTTGAGCAAGTTTGATACGATGCATTTGGGCTAGCTGGGATGAGTCATCACTTGGCAATTATAAGAGTCTTCCGCTGTGTCAGACGATGTCCTTAGTTTTTCAGTTTTGCTAGCAGACAGTTTTGGTTTTGGATTGTATTTCATTTAACAGTTTTGGTTTGAGACATGTAATCACTCAAACTATATTTACTTTTAAAGTACGTTTCTTTATTGTCTTATGATTATCATTGTCTCGGGTAACCGAGATGGTGACGGTCATATACCTGAGTGGTCCTGGTAAGGCACTTGGAGTATGGGGGTGTCACAAGAAGCCCCTAGTAAAGAGGTATAAGATTAATTTTTGCAGCTGGGTGGGCGGCTTTTGAAGATTAATGCCGATGGTTGAGATTGAAATGAGTGTGCGGTTGTCCTTGTTGGGGGACTGCCTAAGTATTCGCGTGTTTGCGAAATCAAAGCAGATCGTAGTTATGAGATGGTTATTGAAGATAGAAAATTGGGAATGTTGTGAAAGGAGTATGCGGTTGTGTCCTAGTAATAGGACTGCCTACGTATTCGCGTGTTTGCGAAATTAAACCAGATTGTAGTTCTGAATGTGTGTGCCTAAGCGAGATGTTATGACTTTAATGTGTGCGGGTCACGACGGTAAATTCCGTTTGGTGACTCGAAAATTAATTTGAGAGCATTCTCCTCGATCATGAATCGAAGAGGTGTAATTTGTGAAAATGCTCCTTATCATGTGAGCACACTAAAAAGTGGACCCTAAGGGTATACTGGGTATGTCCCGTTCTCGGTAGCAGAGCATTCGAGGACTCCGTATTTGTGTCGAGGCGAAAAAGGCTTCGACATTATGGAATGTGGAGCTTGGTAAAAATTGGTTTGTTTGACAGCTAAAAATCTGGAGTTGAGGGTCGCGACGGTAAATACCGTTTGGCGACTCGAAAGTTGCTTGGAGAGAATTTCCTATTTATCATGGATCGAAGAGGCATAGTTTGTGAAAATGTTTCTTGTAAGCACACTAAAAAGTGGACTCTAAGAAAGAAATGTTCTTTTGAAGACTCCGTATCTGGGTCAGGTGAAAATGGCATCGACATTATGGAATGTGGAGCTTCGTAATGATAGGTTTGTTCGACAGATAAAAATCTGGAGCTTAGGGTCACGACGGTAAATTCTGTTTGGTGACTCGAAGGTTGATTGCAGAGAAATCCCTCATGATCATGAATCGAAGAGGCATATTTTGAAAAATGTTTCTTGTTATGTGAGTGATAGGTGATGTTGTCGGGTCACATCCAATCAAACACATTTATAATACTCAACGAACAACTAGTTAGCGGTAAGTCGAGGTCGATCCATGGGACGGTGTGCTTTGGGTTCTAAGTCTATCTATCTCAATTATGCTAGTGTCACAATTTTTTTGGGTTTGTAGTTGTGTCTAGACTAATGCAAGCAATATAATAAACCAAGCAATAAAAGAAGGATGTAAACAATTAATTAAAGATGCTAGGATATCATGGGGACATAGGGGGTTCATGGTGTTGATCATACAAACATGTTTACAATTATAAGCAAGCAATTAATGTTGTGGAGGAACCGAGTTGGTTTATATCTTACGGTTCTTAGGAAGGGTTGGGTCCCGGAGCCGAATCGATTAGATTGTACAACACCTACAAGTCGACTTACTTTCCTCCTAATCAACTTCTATGCATGATCTAACAAGACTCGAGTTGGTTTATATCTTACAAGTCAAGTTGAGTAGATAAGAGATGGTTGTAAATGCAAGGATTCATATTCTTAGCATTTCATCAAACATAATATGTGCATAGGTTGACATCACAACAAGCAAGCAATTTAATTATGAAAACATATTAGATTAAGCATGATTAATCTCATGTTGGTTTCCCCTAATTACCCACTAATTCTAGTTAAGAGACTACTCACTTATTATCATGGTAAACATGTCATTAATGGTGTCAATCATCACAACAAGTGTAAACATGATAATAGAATGAAGAAATGAACAATAAAGAGTAAAGAGTAAACGAATTATACCAACTTAGGAAGGATCCAAATATAAAGCAAAGAATAAAAGAAGAAAACTTGAGTGATTGATGAAGAGTTGTCAATTCTCCAATAATAACCCAATAATCTTCAATTACCCAAAAATAAACTTGAATAATAAACTTGAACAATAATTAAGGAGAGATTAATGTGAGATTTGTGGAAAGATTAAAGAGTAATCTATTCTAATCTACTCCTAATCTAATCTAAAGAAGGATTTGTTTCTAGCTAAGAGAGCTACCCCCCTTCGATTATTACCAATGGGGTATTTATAGTAAGGATTCATTAGGTTAACTAAGGCTAAATTAGTAATTACACTTTGAGTTTAGAGCAGGGAAACGCTAGTCTTTTGGAAGGATGAGCATCTTGGCGGAAGATATCGCGGTCCGTCCGTCCAGGGAGTAAGACGCGCGGATTCATGAGGTTGGGCACGGGCGTCTTCGTGGGAATCCGCTCGGATTCTTTGGAGGAATCCGGGCATCTTTGTTGCTTGGACGCACGGGTTGTCACTTCAGGACGGGCGTCTTCGTGGGAATCCGCTCGGCTTCTGTGACAGAATCCTTTTTCTTCACTTTCTTTTTATTCTTGTAGGATTGATCTTTAGTTCTCGCTTTCTCTTTATACTAGTCCATCTAATATCATCAATAAGCTTCCCAATATGCACGAAAGACGGGAATTTCCGCCTTATTATCTCCTTTTCTACAAAACATATGAAATGCGATAGAAAAGAAAATAGGAAGGTTTTGACGGATAAAATGGCCATAGAATGTTATAATAGTATGAAAAATAGGCTCAATTAGGGGACTAAATGTGCGCAAATAATGATCACATCAAACATCCCCAAACCGAACCTTTACTCGTCCCGAGTAAAGAGGTGACAAAAACTAGACCTTTATTTAAACTATCCGACTAATATAACCGATATGAGACAATTAGCGGGTCTCACTCCGCCCCTTCAACTCACAACAAGACAATCATGAGGTAGGATGCCTTCTTGCAAGGCAAGGTGGGGCTTGCCAAAATGGCGATACATCCAAGAATTAAAGCACACAAAACAAGTAATGGATGCATCTACAAAAGAATAGCCACTTTCCTCATCTAAGTGGCGGAAATTATCTACAAGGGAAGAAATTCAAGGGTACACACTCCTTCATAGATGCAATTTCTTCAAACTACTAATCCTAGAAGGATACCAATAAATCACCTCCAAGTTGTGTCAAGCTAGGGTACTTTTGTCCTCAATCGTTAAATGCTTTTGTCAAGAGTAGACTCCCTATGGTGTTAGAAACACTGGAGGATCGCGGAATTCCCTCTCTTTCCTAGACAAGAAGAAGGGTCGTCCCCTCTCTACCATGCACAAAAATGGATACGATGGATAAAGGGATCGATAGTATTTGAGTTTCATTTGGGAGTTTGCTTTTGTTGTTGTTTTTCCCCCCAATTTATTGTGGCATATAACATTTGAGAACACTTTCTTGCCATTTCTTTTTTATTTTTGGCATTTCAACACTTGACAACTTTCAACTTTTCTTTGCATTTCTTTTGAACATTTTCAAAGTCACCCCATATGTAGTGAGGGTGGCTTATATTTGAAGCTTTAGGAGCCTATTTTTGCTCCTCTTTTCATTTGATGCATTTTTGCAAACTTTCTTTTACTTTTCATTTCATTGAACTCAAACTGATTTCTTTTTGTGCCCATTCCCTTTGATGACAAAAATGTGGTAGAACATGGATGATGGATGGATGCATGGTTTCAAGGGTCACCTTGGAATAAACGGTAGCCAAGGAGTTATCACACCACAAGGTACTCTTGACTAGGTCTTAATCCATGGGTCAAAGGATACTACCATGACACATCCTAGGGTGTTTTACAAGTATTCTAACAAGCAAAGTCTTAAGAAAAAAAAGCATCTACTAGGGTCTATATACACTTGTCAAGCTTCCCAAGTAGACGGTTTCGCAAAAATTTTCTAACATGCAACTACATGTTATGATGCAACTAGCATATAAACATCCTAATGCAAATGATTCTACCAACTAATATGCCATATAAACTAAATGCAAGTCCTAGGTTCACATTGTTATACTGCATCAATCAAAATAAAGCCACATAGTCATTAACATAAAGAGGAAAAAGGAGATTGGAAAGATCATACCATGCGGTCTTCAATATCCTCATGTCTCGGATGTGGCGTAGTCGATATGAACAGGGATAAAACAAATACAATATATATACAACAATATATACATGACTACACTACAAAGGAAATGCACTTGTTTTTGGTTTTTCAATTTTTTCAAATTTTTTTGTATTTTGTTTTTATGAAATTAAAAGACATATTTTTGTGATTTTTCAAAAATTTTCAATTTTTATGCATTTTGGAATATAAATTCCCATCCCCCACTTTATTTGGGACATTGTCCTCAATGTACATGTAGGAGTAGGAATAAAAATGAAAGTACATGTTTTTGGATTTTTGATTTTATGGAAATTGAAGTACAAATGCAATATGATATGAATGAATTCATGCTCTAACTAAATGCAATTCTATATGACATATATAACAAATGAATGCAATCTAAACTACACTATATGATGCATGATTTCTAGTAAACTATGGTCACCTATGATCAAACCTCCCTAAACCGATTTAAACACTATTTCTAGGGTAGAAATGAATAGGTTTGGCCATTAGTAACTATGCATGAATTCTAATCTATATGCAACTAACTACATGAATCATGTGAGATATATTACAATGCAAACTATACTATATGAACTAGCTAATGCAAATGAAATATGATACAAATGCATGCGAAAGCTATACTAAATGCAATGTATGTACAAAAGAGAGAGGGAGAGAGGGGTATCATACAAATGGAGGTGGTGAGGTAGGCCTCTTTCACTCGTCATCCTCCTCATCTTGTTAACTGATACCTGTCGAAGTGAGTACCAAAAATAATATTTATAAATTCCAAACTACAACTAGCAAGCGGTAGTAAGGGTCGATCCGATGGGAGGTAGGGAGTTCTAAGTGTCTTATCTCAGTCTACGAATTTTCTGGGGGGTTTTGATTATTTCAACTGAACTAAAGAGACTAAGGAAAGAGAGATAAAAATAGAAGAAATTAACAATAGAGGGAAGGAACTAGGACTTCGGGTCATCAATAAACGTCAGTCAATTGCAGCTAAGGTCACAAATAAGTCGATGTGTCGGTCTTAGGGGCAACGAATATCTCCTTTCGGTCTCAATTCGCCCTAAAATGCTATTAGCTTAACTTTCGCCCTAACTAAAGCATCCTATTGTTCACTGCGGGTCTCCCCTATTCCAACCTTTCAGTCCAGGTCAAGGGTTACCAATATTAAAAGGCTAATTGTGTCGACTCAACTAGCAGGATACAGTTAAAGCAGCGATTAACAACATAGACTACAACAACAACGACAGATCTAATAACCTAATTAGCAACTAACATCAGTCTAATGAATCACCTAATCCTAGCAGAGGTATTTAGCTAGACATGAATAAGAGAGTAAGAACAAGGGAAGGGGGAATAATAATGATTAAATAATTAAGGAGAAAAAGGGAGAGAAAGAAGTTACAGTAGAAATAGATCCGGAAAAATAATAGAGAATAGCAGTAACAGTGTATTAGAAATAATAAGAGAGGAGAAGCAACGTCTGAGGTCCAAAAGACCGAGGAGTGAGAGAGAGCCTCCTTTAATGACATACTGACTTCCTATTTATAAGAATATAGGAATTATTAAACCTAATTGACGGAAATTAACTAAATAGTCCAAGCCCATAGCGAATCCACTCGATCGAGTGGAATAAAATCACTCGATCGAGTAACTAAAGCTTAAACCACTCGATCGAGTAGAAAATATACTCGATCGAGTAAACCATAAATTGAATCTACTCGATCGAGTAGAAAAATGGCTCGATCGAACATAAATCTACTCGATCGAGTACTTTCCAGCAACGATTTCCTGCTTTGCGCACTGAACTTCAAAGGGCTGCCATTTCTTCGTTACTTGGGCAAACAGGGCGATTCCGGTGGCGTTGGAAAGCTAAGAGGACAAACCTTCATCTCCAATTGGAATCACCAGAATATCAGTTGCAGAACGTGAGATATGGCTCTTCAAAATAGGCACTAGCAATTTGAAGTTCTTCCTTTGCTCGCCTAGCTATCTTTCTTCTTTGCGCATCTCAAAATAGCTACATTCCCGCTCCAAATTCACTCTTCCTCCAAATGCATGCTAAATGGACGGTAAAAGGCTTGATTTTACTACTTTCTGGTTCATTCCTGCAAATAAGACAAAACAAACCAAAGTAGCATATTCGGGGCATTTCGTAGCATAAACTACGATAAAAGCATGGAAATACGTGCATGAAAACGCCTAAAAAGTCTATATAAAATGCACGTATCAAATCTCCCCAAACCAAACCTTTACTCGTCCTCGAGTAAACTAAAATGCAAACTAGCTACAAATGCCCACTTAAACCAATTTAATGCAAGCAAACTAAACACTTATAGCAAGACAGTCAAATGCAAACGAGTTGTAGGATGTTTATAATAAAGCTGAACCGTCGACCTTGCAAGACCTTTAATAATGGACTCTCACGGGTCACTCTTCTCTCATGAAGCAAAGGGTAAGCATATATATGTAAGAGAGAAAGAAAAATAGTCGCTCACCTAAACTACGACCCACATAAACATGCATGCAACTAATATGATAGACAATTCTAGCTACCGTACACACATTCCAACCAAACGAGGTCCTGTCACAGCCGAGGGCTTACAAAAATATGGTAAAGTGAGGCAATGGGTAAGAAAAGGCAAACAATTATGGGAATGTGGAGGTATAGGCGGCCAAGCTAGTACCTAAACAGAACCATATGAGACATATCCATTTCCAACTCAATTATGAATTAAGCACATGCCCTTCATTTGGCATAAAATCTCACCAAACCAAACCAAACATACTCCTCAAATAATGTAAGATAGATCATAGGAGCAGAAACCGTCAACCAAACAACATTTTTTTTCGAATTTTTTTTCTTTTCTTTCTTTATTTTTTTTTCGGTTTCTTCTTCTTTTTCTTTGAATTTTTTCTTTTTTTTTCGAATTCCTTTTTTTCAACTTCTCTTTTTTTCTTCTTTTTCACGTCTTTTTTCATCATCTTCCTTTCCTTCATAAATTACCAACTCCAAGTCAACAGATACAAGCCAAAATTTGATACAATGAAATATATACCGCAAAACATACACTAAACTAGCTTGACAAGGCAGGCTAAATTTGGAATGTAGCTAAAGGCCAACTGGCAAATTTGGCTAATGTGGAGTTTATGGGTAAAAACGAAAGAAAAGGGAAATGTAAGCACCTCCCTGCATGTGACACCAACCACTAACCCGAATGTATGACAAAAAAAAGCAATTGAATTTCATATACGTGCAAATTAATGATACATGATATGCAAGGAGTAACTACTCACAATCCTACATGAAACTGGTCACAAATGACACCAGTTTATAAGGCTCTAAATCTTAGAAATTATAAGTAGGTTGCCAAAATTCCAGGTCAAGTCTATATGTTCAGCTAAATTAAACATTAACTCGTAGATTATGCAAAAGACAAAGCTAAAAGATAATAGTTTAATGCAAGGCTTAAGCAAAAAGAAAAAGGCGATTAAAGTGCAATTTCATCATTGAAATCTACCGTTCCGACTCAACCTATATGCTAAATTAAACGTGAAATTTTTTGAATTTTTAACAATTTTCTGATTTTTATTGAATTTTTTAAATTTAACGAAAATAAACAACAATGCAAACATAAATTAAATGTGATAACTGAAATGCAATAAAAACAATATGCAGACACAAATATGGATGCATAACCTCCCCAAACCAACCCGTACAATGCCCCCATTGTACCAAAACATGGAAAGGAAATGCAAACTGAAAGAGAAAGAGAGTAAATGCGGAAAACTCACAAGATAGCGCGAATAAAGGGACCTCCCCAAACCGACCATGAACATGGGAGGTTGCTAAAGGCCCGGAAAACCGTCTCGGGAAGCTAATCCAAGTCAACGAGTGAATGGGCATCCAAAACTGCTCGATCGAAGGGAAAAACTGTCGATCGAGTGGTTCTCTATTTGCAGGTGGTCAATCGAGTAAAAATTTCACTCGATCGAGTGAATCCATCAGCAAAAGTACTCGATCGAGTAGAAAAACTACTCGATCGAGTGATCCTCAATGTAATTCCTGCAAAACGCAAATAAAACAGTCGCAAACTAACAAGACAAGCATACTGAGATAGTTTATGGTATAAAAACCATTTATTACAACTGAAATGAAATAGAAAATAAAAATAAATCTCCGGGTCGCCTCCCGGGTAGCGCTAGCTTCAGACAGGTCCCAGCTCGACCTCTTTTTCTTCAGCAGCTTACTCTAATGGAGCCCAGTCAAAACAACTCAAGGCTCGCAGCAACCTGTCAAATAGCTGCGCATGTGCTACACAAAACTGTAAGTAGCACCATAAGATAGAAATAACATAGGAAATCAAAATGTAAAAACATTTAAGCTTAACAAATTTCCTATGGCAGCTCCTAAAATTGTTCACAAAATAATTCTGCCCTCCAGCTAAGGGCGGAATATAAAAGCTCAAGTTAACCACAGGTGGAGAATTAACGAACTCAGATGCATTCGACTCAAAATTAACGCGAGTAGAATTAAAATACTCTGACGGGTATGAAATGTGAGGTGGAGGAGTCTGGTCAACTAAGGGAGAAGGTGGATAATCGTCCCAAATGCATGGGATAGCAAAGTCAAATGGGTCAATGGGGTCTCCTAAAATAGGCTCATCATCGATATCATCATAAGTATCCCATTTAGCCTCTAGACTATCACTCTCCTCATCGCTAGACTCGTCAAGATGGAGGTTCTCAAAGAGAGCCTCCAAATCGTCCTCACTAACATTGCAAGAATCATAAAGGGGTTCTAGACTATCCTCATAAAAAGGATTGTCAACCACGCTAATGGTCTCCTCTATGTCTCGTCACAAGATTTCCTAGATTGGTTTCTAAGGTCTCACCCACCCCCTCATCTGAGTCAACATGAAGAGAAAAAGTAGGTTTAAGAGATTCAGCAGCAAACCAATTAAAGAATTCTAATACCTCAATTACGGGGATTCCTTCGAAATCCCACTTACCTATGGACTCGAGGTATGCTCGCGTAGGGTCATTCATATTCCGGAAAATGGTGCAGCATATTTGGAGATCAGAAAAGGCATCTCGTCTGGGCTCAATAAACTCCCAAAGTCTGGCTAAATAAGCACCAAATATTTCATCCTCTTCCGGTGGAAAACTCAGAAGGAATGACATGAGAACGGTCTCAAGGAACCGAAGTTCCCTGAGACTAAAGAAAGAAAGACTAAAATTAAAGACAACTAAAACTAGCGCTGCCTCCCCGGCAACGGCGCCAAAATTTGATACCTGTCGAAGTGAGTACCAAAAATAATATTTATAAATTCCAAACTACAACTAGCAAGCGGTAGTAAGGGTCGATCCGCAGGGAGGTAGGGAGTTCTAAGTGTCTTATCTCAGTCTACGAATTTTCTGGGGGGTTTTGATTATTTCAACTGAACTAAAGAGACTAAGGAAAGAGAGATAAAAATAGAAGAAATTAACAATAGAGGGAAGGAACTAGGACTTCGGGTCATCAATAAACGTCAGTCAATTGCAGCTATGGTCACAAATCAGTCGATGTGTCGGTCTAAGGGGCAACGAATATCTCCTTTCGGTCCCAATTCGCCCTAAAATGCTATTAGCTTAACTTTCGCCCTCACTAAAGCATCCTATTGTTCACTGCGGGTCTCCCCTATTCCAACCTTTCGGTCCAGGTCAAGGGTTACCAATATTAAAAGGCTAATTATGTCGATTCAACTAGCAGGATACAGTTAAAGCAGCGATTAACAACATAGACTACAACAACAACGACAGATCTAATAACCTAATTAGCAACTAACATCAGTCTAATGAATCACCTAATCCTAGCAGAGGTATTTAGCTAGACATGAATAAGAGAGTAAGAACAAGGGAAGGGGGAATAATAAACATTAAATAATTAAGGAGAAAAAGGGAGAGAAAGAAGTTACAGTAGAAATAGATCCGGAAAAATAATAGAGAATAGCAGTAACAGTGTATTAGAAATAATAAGAGAGGAGAAGCAACGTCTGAGGTCCAAAAGACCGAGGAGTGAGAGAGAGCCTCCTTTAATGACATACTGACTTCCTATTTATAAGAAAATAGGAATTATTAAACCTAATTAAACGGAAATTAACTAAATAGTCCAAGCCCATAGCGAATCCACTCGATCGAGTGGAATAAAATCACTCGATCGAGTAACTAAAGCTTAAACCACTCGATCGAGTAGAAAATCTACTCGATCGAGTAAACCATAAATTGAATCTACTCGATCGAGTAGAAAAATGGCTCGATCGAACATAAATCTACTCGATCGAGTACTTTCCAGCAACGATTTCCTGCTTTGCGCACTGAACTTCAAACGGCTGACATTTCTTCGTTACTTCGGAAAACAGGGCGATTCCGGTGGCGTTGGAAAGCTAAGAGGACAAACCTTCATCTCCAATTGGAATCACCAGAATATCAGTTGCAGAACTCGAGATATGGCTCTTCAAAGTAGGCATTAGCAATTTGAAGTTCTTCCTTTGCTCGCCTAGCTATCTTTCTTCTTTGCGCATCTCAAAATAGCTACATTCCCCTCTCCAAATTCACTCTTCCTCCAAATGCATGCTAAATGGACGGTAAAAGTCTTAATTTCACTACTTTCTGGTTCATTCCTGCAAATAAGACAAAACAAACAAAAGTAGCATATTCGGGGCATTTCGTAGCATAAACTACGATAAAAGCATGGAAATACGTGCATGAAAAGGCCTAAAAAGTCTATATAAAATGCACGTATCAGTAACCATATTGGTGAGAGCTCTCGGCTTGGTTATACCCTCTTGCTTGGCCCCAATACCTTCCTTGGTCGAACTCTCCTCCTTGACCCGAGTACCCTCCACCTTGGCTAGAATGTTCTCCGCCGTCGCGATCCTAAGCTTGGTTCCCTTGATTAGGGAACAAGTGTTGTGGTTGTGCCCAAGAGGGCTTAGGACCATTGGGGTCAATATGCCCTTGTTGAGTCATATTATAGTATTGGGGATAAAGGGCCAAGTAGTTGTCGACCCTCCCTTCATGTACCCCGAGGTCCACTCTATTCATGAGTGCCATCAAATCATTAATACCCGGGGTATTGGGGTTTTCCGGTTCAAATTTGGTATGAGGGATAGGGTATGGTGGGATAGGCACATAGGAAGGTGGGCGAGTAGGCCTTCCCGGTACCCCACGAGGTACTTGTTGTTGGCGGGGTGGCTTTTCCCTTTGAGGGGGATTGTCGAGAATTTGGATATCAAGGAGGTAGCTTGGTGGAGGCGAATATGGGCTCAATCTTGGGTCGATGCCCGGTATCCTCCAACCCTCAAGGATGATTGAGGTGCATCCTTTGGTGTACCATTCTACACTCCCTTCTTAAGTGTAGTTACACCACCGGTGATGGTTGAAGACGGTGTGCTCATCAATCAAAGTCCTCCCCTCAAGAGGAGTATAGATCCCACGGGCATTGAACCCGGGGCAAAGGTAGTTGGCCAAAATAGTAATTAGACCTCCCATTACGAAGGTCTTGTGTTGGGTGGTCCCTTGAACAAAATCATGAAATCTAGTAAGTATCTCAAGGAGTGTGTTGAAGTTATAGCGCCTCGTCCCTCGAACATTCAAATAGGACTCAAGAAAAGTTAAATCAATGAGAGTACACCTATCTTGTTCGTACCTCCCATTGATGGTACCGGCCACAAAGCGCTCGGTGATTCGAATCACCGGATGTTGGATGGCGAAGGTATAGCATTGCTTTAGACCGGTAAAATTCCTCCCGGAAATAGCCCTCCAAAGTTGGTCCACATCGAAATTATCGGGTTTATCGGTAAAGTTGGTGGGCACTTCAAGACCGAAAATGTAGGCAAATTGATCAAGTGAAAGACTATGGTCTAGGTAGCACAACCTAAACTCCATGCCCACAGTTGTTCGAGTATTCGTTACAATGCGAAGGCTACTCAAAAATTCAAGGGTGAGACTAAGGTCCGTCTCCTCATGGGCATGGAAAAGTTTTCCAATCCCTAGGCCATCAAAGAACATCTCGGTGGGGTACCTTATCCAAAGGATTTCCAACACCCTAGTATCTATGAATTGAGTGGGTTCATAGTTCTTACCTAGCAATTTGACAAAGTTCTTGCGGTGGTCATCGGATTCAAAAAGCACCTCTTGGAAGTACTCAAGTTGTTCAATTCCTCCCCTCATTATGGGGCGGAAGTTTCTTGGTAGCGCTAGCTCTCGCGGAGTTGAGGAGGATGATCCCTTGCGTTTCCTTCCGGTGGATTCAACCAACTTCTTTGCCTTGCCCTTGAGGTTCCTCATCTTGAAGTTGAGGAAATGGAGGTTTTGTTGGCTTTTGATGTGAGGGGAGTGTTTTGGAGGATGAAGATGAGTGTTTTAGGGTTAGATAAGGTGAGGAAATGAGGGAGAAAGGGGGTGATTTTATAGAAGAAGAAGGGAATCCGGGCATATAAGAGTGGGACCTGGCCGGTTTGTCCGAGAAAAAGGGCCCAATCCGGGCGTCTTCGCTGCGGGACGGGCGTCTTTTGCTTGTAGAAGACAGACGTCTTCATTCAAATCCGCGCGGATTTTAAGACAGGGCTTCAGCTAATTTTGGAGCAGGAAGAAGACGGGCGTCTTCTGCGTTGGGACGGGCGTATTGCTCGGGACGGGCGTCTTTTCAAAAATCCGCTCGGATTTCCTGGTAGTTTCAAAATCTTGTTTCAGATGACATTCAGGACGGGCGTCCCGTGGAGAATACGAGCGTCTTTTCTCAGGACGGGCGGCTTGTGCTGAATCCGCCCGGATTCTGAGACAGTGCCAACCAGTTATGTGACGGGGGTCCTGGAGGGGCGTCCAGGCCTCGGGACGGGTGTTTTCAGCTTCTTTTCTTCTTTTTCTTTCTTTTCCTTGCGATATCATACCCTTTCACCGATTTGCTATTCCTCCTTATCTTTTTCTGAAATTTGCTCAATAAAAATGTAAGATGACTCTCTCTCTCACCACTCTCATGCAAGAAATCAAATGCAAATTAAAGGATGTACAATATTATACAAAGTAAAAGGTCCAAGAAATATCTTACAAATGGTGGTTTAAGATAGGACTCCACCAAACTAGTTCAAATTGTAGAAATTCTTGTCCATATAGTGGTAAGTATTCCCGCCTGTCACGCGGGTGACCCGGGTTCGATCCCCGGCAACGGCGCCATTTTGATGGGTGATGTTGTCGGGTCACATCCAATCAAACATATTTATAATACTCAACAAATAACTAGTTAGCGGTAAGTCGAGGTCGATCCATGGGACGGTGTGCTTTGGGTTCTAAGTCTATCTATCTCAATTTATGCTAGTGTCACAATTTGTTTGGGTTTGTAGTTGTGTCTAGACTAATGCAAGCAATATAATAAACCAAGCAATAAAAGAAGGATGTAATCAATTAATTAAAGATGCTAGGATATCATGGGGACATAGGGGGTTCATGGTGTTGATCATCCAAACATGTTTACAATTATAAGCAAGCAATTAATGTTGTGGAGGAACCGAGTTGGTTTATATCTTACGGTTCTTAGGAAGGTTTGGGTCCCGGAGCCGAATCGATTAGATTGTACAACACCTACAAGTCGACTTACTTTCCTCCTAATCAACTTCTATGCATGATCTAACAAGACTCGAGTTGGTTTATATCTTACAAGTCAAGTTGAGTAGATAAGAGATGGTTGTAAATGCAAGGATTCATAGGCTTAGCATTTCATCAAACATAACATGTGCATAAAGTTGACATCACAACAAGCAAGCAATTTAATCATGTGAACATATTAGATTAAGCATGAATCAATCTCATGTTGGTTTCCCCTAATTACCCACTAATCCTAGCCAAAGAACTACTCACTCATTATCATGGGAAACATGTCATTAATGGTGTCAATCATCACGACAAGTATAAACATGATAATAGAATGAAGAAATGGCCAATAAAGAGTAAAGAGTAAAGGAATTATACCAACTTAGGAAGGATCCAAATATAAAGTAAAGAATAAAAGAAGAAAACTTGATTGATTGATGAAGAGTTGTCAATTCTCCAATAATAACCCAATAATCTTCAATTACCCAATAATAAACTTGAATAATAAACTTGAACAATAATTAAGGAGAGATTAATGTGAGATTTGTGGAAAGATTAAAGAGTAATCTATTCTAATCTACTCATAATCAAATCTAAAGAAGGATTTGTTTCTAGCTAAGAGAGCTCTCCCCCCCCCCTCTTTTATTATTACCAATGGGGTATTTATAGTAGGGATTCATTAGGTTAACTAAGGCTAAATTAGTAATTACACTTTGAGTTTAGAGCAGGGAAACACTAGTCTTTTTTGAAGGATGGGCATCTTGGCGGAAGATGTCGCGGTCCGTCCGTCCAGGGAGGAACACGCGCGGATTCATGAGGTTGGGCACGGGCGTCTTCGTGGGAATCCGCTCAGATTCTTTGGAGGAATCCGGGCGTCTTTGTTGCTTAGACGCACGGGTTGTCACTTCAGGACGGGCGTCTTCGTGGGAATCTGCTCGGCTTCTGTGACAGAATCCTTTTTCTTCACTTTCTTTTTATTCTTGTAGGATTGATCTTTAGTTCTCGCTTCCTCTTCATACTAGTCCATCTAATATCATCAATAAGCTTCCAAATATGCACGAAAGACGGGAATTTCCGCCTTATTATCTCTTTTTCTACAAAACATATGAAATGCGATAGAAAAGCAAATAAGAAGGTTTTGACGGATATAATGGCCATAGAATGTTATAATAGTATGCAAAATAGGCTCAATTAGGGGACTAAATGTGCGCAAATAATGATCACATCAGTGAGCACACTAAAAAGTAGACTATAAGAAAACAATGTTTTTTTTAAGACTCCGTATCTGGGTCAAGGTGGAAATGGCTTCGGCATTTTGGAATGTGAAGCTTGGTAATGATAGGTTTGTTTGAAAGATAAAAATATAGAGTTTGTATTTTGTGGTGTTTAGGTCGGTGGGTTACGGCTTGTAATGTGGTGCGGAATGGGGTCCCCGGCATGATGTGGCTTGAGCACGAAATGGTTGGTAAACAAATGTGGTTTGAAAACTGATTTCGAATTTTTGAAAATTCGAGGTTAGAATTCGTCATTACGACGGCGTAAAAGGGTGCTTTAAGAATGCCACGGTCGGCGATAGACCGAGGTTTGAAATGGCCATTATGACGACGTAAAAGGGTATTTTGAAATGGTTTGTGAAAAACCAAGATGACGACATAAAAGGGTATTTTGAAATGGTTTGTGAAAAACCAAGTTTGAAATCGTCATTACAATGACATGAAAAGGTGCAATTGAAATGGCTGTAAAAAACTGAGTTTGAAAATCGTCATTACGACGGCCTAAAAAGGCGTGCAATGGTCCGCAAAAGACCGAGGTTTGAAACGGACATTATAACGGCGCGAAATGTCTTTTTGAAACGGTTGTAGAAAACTGGTTTTGAAAGTCATCAGTTAGACGGCATAAAAAGGGTTTGCAACGATCGGCAAAAGATAGAGGTTTGAAACGGCCATTTTAACGGCGCAAAAAGATGTTTTTGAAAGGGTGGGTTACACACCAAGCAATCAAACCCCGATTTTTGAGAGGTATTCCAATCCAAACAAAATGTGTAAGGAGGGTGCCCTGGCCTCGTGCTAGAAGTTGATGAAAGCTCTTTGTCGAAACATAAATGTGTAACGTCAACGGTATGCTTGACTCAATCGGGATTCAAAACGCGGGGATGAGAAAACTCACGTCGACGAGACGAGCCAATTGGTCGGTAAAGGTTAGGTTGTGGGCCCGGACAAGGAACCCGACTTATGACCGTAATATCAATTAATGCACTTTTAACCACGACCTCATTCGAGTTTCACCTCTAAGGATCACAAAGACACAACTGTCCTAGTTTTCCCCAGCGGAGTCGCCAATCTGTGGACATGGGCCACAAGCCGGTTTGCGGGCGCAATGCCACCTACCGGTCCGTAGTCACGGGCCACCGGCACGCCAAGCTTAATTGTGGACATGCAGCGGTCTAGAAAGCCACGCTCGGTAGAGTTAAAATGCTTTCGACTGGGGCTTTAGATCGGTCGGTTTCATCTCGGTAAAGGTCTCGAAACGATGCAGAGATGTTTGGAGTCGCCACGAAGCATTTGTGGGATGCTTGGAACCCGTTCAAATCCACTTTATACTTAGGTCTATCAAGGCAAAACGCGGTGCTTGACATAGGCACTAAAGATAAGGACTCGTTCCCCTTTTAGCATTCTATGCCTAAAATGACTCTCGTACGCCCTGGATAAGGCCATCCACTATCCACAGGTTCTGAGTAAGGGCTGAGGGTACGTATTGGGAAGCCCCTTCACTGGATACCCAATCCCGGCCGCGTTAGCTGCCTCTACTGATCTATCGTGGTTGTTTAAGTGGAAAAGTTGATAAAACGGTTAATGCATGAATGCACATCCAAAAGTTTAACCTAACATGTGAGAATTTCCTAAGAAGGTTTGTTTATACATCTACCAAGAAATTAGTGTCAAAGTTGGATTTAGATTGATTTGCATGTGAGAACAGAAATTAAACATCCATTTACGAAATGCGGGTTATGATGCTTAACACGATCCATTTGTTTGAAAAAGGGTGTCAAATGACAAAGTATAAAAACGTAAACTTGTCAATCTGATCCGTCACGTATTCGGGTTAACCGTAATCGGGATCGTCCTAGACAAGAACTGAAACGGGACAGAACAATGCCACGCAGCCCCATTGGGGCGCGAGCCTATTGGCGAGGGAAGGGGCTCTGCCCAAGTTTTTAAATGATGAAAACAGGAGGCCTTATGGTGCGAGCCATGAGCCGAACCAAGAGGCATCTCCTTGTTGTAAAAAGGTTGCTTAAAACGTTGTTGGAAGGTTATTTAAAAACCGTATTTGTGACGAATGATTGCAAATATGACTTGCATGACTCGGAATAATTACTATTGTGTTAGTAATATTCGTTGTCGGATTTGCATGTTTGAAAAGCATAGGTTACACAAATAAAAATGTAAAATGTTTGATTTGAACTAAATATGTTAAGTTCATTTCTTTGTAATTAGTCAGGTTTGTCATTGTACTCGGATTAAACCGACATGGTAAAAGAACCAAGGATGATTATGAATTATGACTAATATATTTAGAAGTGTAAATAAATGAGAAAAATGGTAAATAAAAGAAAAGAGTGTTAAAATACCCATTAAAATGTAGTTAACCAATAATATCATCGAGTCGTGGAATAAACCATCACGGTATAAGGAACCAAGAATGATTTTTGTAATGGTCAAAATATTTGTCATAAAAATGAATTAAAATGGTAAAAACCGGAAAAGGAAAGAAGTAAAAATAAAAGAAAGTATTGAAGGAAAGACGAACTCAAACACATTTGAGTCAGACCTGGACACCCACAAGAGGCGCCAGCCTCTCTGCATGGGAAGGAGCTTCTGTCTCTGGCCAAAACTCGGGTTTGGCTCGTCTAACCTATATTTGAATCCTGTTATGCATTGTTCATGCTCATAAACTCATAAAAACAGTAGAGACATGAAATAAGTGAGATATTTACACCGTTAAACTTACGCATACTGATGTTTACAAGGTAGACGACTTTAGAGACAGTTTTCTCGTAGCGACTGCTCACTATCAAAGAAGTTTAAAAGAGTGCCTTAAAAAAGGATTTTGTTTTGAAAATGAGTTGAAAATATGTTAATTAAAACATGTTGATTGATGAATTGAGTTGGTCAAGTGGGTCGGTCGAATGCACGGTGACGCTACCAAACAAAATCTGTAAGGCTTGTGTTTACGATTGGTAGGTCGTAAACACGTGTCGATTTTGTGACTTAGGAAGTCGTGTCTATAAGTTTAAGAGAGAGGTGAGGGGGCGGACACTCGCGCAAGGATTATGGTGTGTGATGGTGGGTATTTATAGAGAAATGTGGGGTGGTAGGTCGGTTCAGTTGCTTAGAGGCTAGGCAGACAGCTCATTTAGGCGCGAGGCACCTAGTGATCCAAATGGGTGTACTGTCCTTTTCGCAAATTTGGATTTTCCATTTGTTCTAACCAATGTTTAGTTGGTTGTCATTTGTTGTCATAGGTGATTTCTTAGCCGTGTAAGCTTGATCTTCGGTGTTATTTGGGGTAGGTATTTTGTGTCTTGACTCGGGATTGACCCGTGTGAGTTGGGATTTGAATTTCGAGTCAGTTTTTGGCCCGGTGTCGATTTAGACTCTAAATAGGGTCATTTTAATGGAAATGACATGATAAAGACATTCGTGGCATTATTTTAGACATTCAATATTTGGGTTGACTCGGGTTGACTCAGGTTGACTCGAGTTACGGGTTTTTGAGTCGGTTTTTGGTCCGAAGACGGTTTTAACTCTAAATAGTGTTATTTTAATGCAAATGATGTTAGAAAACCATTTATGAAATAATTTTTCATATCCGAGTAGTGCATTAAACCGTCTCATGTATATCCGATCCACGCACGCATATCAAAAACACGTTATAGTCCTATCATCATCGGGTGGTTTTTGGAAGGTGTTGATACTGGGTATCTACGGATGCTATGCAAGGAGAAACAACAGGATGGGGAGTGACGATAGAAGAAGACTCTCTAGTGACTTCCCTCGACTCAGACTCTAACTTCGACTCTGACCCCGACTCTGAATCGAATTCGTTGCCTTCGGGTTCTTCGTTCTTTGAACATCTCTCCTTCTCCAGTAGTGATCTTGAAGAGCTTTCCTTGGTTGTTGGTCCATTTGATCGGTTTTCTCCATCCTTTCTGCTGATTTGAGCTGTTGTAAGTGATTAGTACTGTTGGGTTAAAATGGTCCTATTGAAGTATCATGGTAATGATCTCATCCTGCGCTGCTCTGAAGAATCAGTCTTCTCCAAACAGAAGGCTAACGGCTAGTTCGTCTAGACAAGGTGTTTGACTAGTTTTGACGGTAGTAACCGTTTCTGAAGGGATGAAGTAGCAATAGTGTAAGACCTCGATTCCAGCTAGTCATGTTCCCTTATAATGCCAAGGTTCGGGAAATCCGTTAAAGTACACATGAATCCCCTCCCTCGTGAAGTATCCATTTAGGGTACGGAGATTAGATAACATCTGGATTCCTTTGTCTTTACGGTTTTGGATGCTTCTGCTTTCGTGGGCTTGTATCCCAAACCTAATGGTATTCTTTGAGAATTTCCTTCTTTATAAGGTGCAAAGGTATTCTGCTTGACAGGGTTTATTGGCATTCCTAGGAAGTATCCCTGGGACTTGAGTATGTGGTATACCACTAAATTGGAGTATGGGTTGAAGTATAGAGGCACCAGTTCGCTTTATATAAGATTTATGCTCTGAAATCCCCCAAGCTCGTATACTGGGTCTATGACTACTTGGTTGCTTGACATTTTCTCTATCACAGCCTTGATAGGTGACGAAGTGATCGTCACTACTTTGCCATCTAGAGGAATCTTGATCTTCGTGTGCAAGGTGGATGTTACCGCTTTAGAAGCGTGAATCCAAGGACTTCCTAGATGTATATTGAAGGATGCCTCGATGTCCACTATCTGAAAATTAACCTTTCGCTCGATCGGTCCTGTGGCTATAGTAAGGTTAATTAGCCCCACTACTTTACGTCGTTTTCTATCGTATGCTCGAACACCTTGGTTGGTAGGAGTCCAATCTTATTCTTTCATGCCAAACTTGTATGCTGTCTTTAGTGGTATGACGTTGTCTGCGGAGCCATCATTCACCAAGTTCATTGGTACGTTTTTTTTTAAGCATGTGATTGTAATGTATAGGGCAAGGTTATGACTGGCGCCGAAAGGAGGCAAATCCTCATCTGAAAAAGTAACTGGGTTACTTAGCTTAACTGAGTCTTGGAAGACTAGGTTGACAATGTCATCAGGTGTAGAATCGTGCGCTACGTTCAGTTTAGCCAATGCTTGCAGTAATGGTTGACGATGGGGAAATAAACTCGCAACTAATTGCCAGACTGAAAGATTAACCTTGGTCTTCTATAGTTGTTTTAATAAATGGTCCGCAGATGTATCTTCGCCATCATTTGGTGTGATGACATTGGTGTTAGTAGCTAGATCAATAAAAGTAGGACAATTTTGAGGGACATTTTGATATGGACGTCCTGAGTGACTAAGGTTGTCTATATCTTGACATTCGCTAGCCTTGACTATATCCTCACTTACCTTGCCTAGATAGTGTTCCGTGAGGTATTCGTCTTCATCGTCGTCTGCCCATATTCCATGGACGATACTGAGCTCTCTCAACTTGATGATTTCAACTTCTAGACTGATTATTTGCTAGACTAGATTGTCAATTACTGCAATTACCTCTTGCATCGTAGATTCTTGAGATAGAATTGGGGTCAGTGGCATGTTTTTTCTTAGGTGTGGTGCTTTGATTGCGTAGGGATGCCACTACACCTTCCAGCTCTGAAACTTGCCTACTTACACTCTTTGCCCATGCGATAAAATCAGCAATGGTAGGAGAGATGGTGGAATAACTACCCTCGTTTTCTAGTTCATGAATCTCGTCTTGGACTGGAGAAATGAGATGTGAACAATCCAAGGTGGATTCTTCATCTGTGATTGTCAGAACTTCAAGAGGATTATGAGTATTGTTAGGCTTGCTTGCGGGAGGTATGGGAAAACGACCATCTTTAATCATATCCTGAATGACAGGTTTCAATTTGAAGAATTTCTCCGTATCGCGTCCCTTGCCTATGTGATATTCATAGTATGCGTTCTCATCCCAGAATTTAGACTTCTTCTCTGGGTTAGGTGTAGGTCCTATGAGTTGGACCTTACCTTGTTTCATCAGCCTTTTCAGAGCAGTGGAATATGATTCACCAAGATAGGTAAATTTCCTCTGTGGGTTATTCTTCTTAACAGATGGTTCGACAAGGTTAACCTCATCGGTCTTGCTAGTGGAGCCATAAGAACGATTCGTTGAACCCTGATATCCACGACCTACCGTTTTGGACAAGAGCCCTTTACGGATGTCGTCTTCAATTCTCGTTCCTATCACAGTCAAGTCTTTGAAAGACTTTATATTTTGGTACCTCAAATGGTTTGCATAGATGGGTCTCAAATTATCAACGAACTTTTCCACAAGAGTGGCTTCGTCTGGGCGTTCAACGAGTTGTGTGCTAGTCTTTCTCCAC
Organism: Silene latifolia; assembly: GCF_048544455.1. Classification (NCBI taxonomy): domain Eukaryota; kingdom Viridiplantae; phylum Streptophyta; class Magnoliopsida; order Caryophyllales; family Caryophyllaceae; genus Silene; species Silene latifolia. The sequence continues at coordinate 50,152,785 of NC_133532.1, read as the reverse complement.
CTACTTAGGAAGTCGGTGAATCCTTCTTTCTCGTTTTGGGTAAGAACATATAGAGTGCGCATATTGACTTGGATATGGGCATTATCCGCGTATTGTTTATTGAACTAAATTGCGGAATCATCCCAGGTATCAATTTTCTTGTACTCCAAAGAGTAAAACCACTGCTTAGGGATGGTATCAAGAGATGAAGGAAAGATCCTTAAGAACATCGCTGGTTTAATACCTTTGATAGACATGTAATCTTTGAAGGCACGGATGTGGTTCAAAGGGTTTTCATGCCCCTTGAACTTTGGAATGTCAGTCATGTTGAAGTTGGATGGCAGTTGAGCATTTACCGCCTCATACTTGCGATTATTCTCCCTGTAGATATCATCTCCCTTAAGGTACATAAGTTGGTTCTCCAAGTATTGGAGTTGCTTTTCAGCTTCAGTGAGACCTAGAGTGGTTTTTGGTTGTCCAACAAAAGGTGGAGGATTATCATGCAAGGGCATCACAGAAATAAGACCCTCTGCGGGGGGAAGTCTAAATTCTACAGCAACAATGCGTCTTTCAATGGCGTTGAGGCGAGCGTAAGCTTGGTCTTGGCTTGTTTGGAGACGAATGAGCGCAGCTAGGATTTGGTCATTACCATTTACAGGTTGTACGGATCGACCATTAACGCTTCCGTGACTAGTGCCCACCGTCTTGGAAACTGGGAATAAGAGATCGATGATGAATCAAAACACTATCGACCAATTTAGCACACTTACTCGAAAAGAGACACGACTCGTGAAGTGGGCGTGTGCCACTGTGTCAAGTGAGATTTGAAAATGACAAATTTTGAAACGTTTGTCCTAGGCCACTGTAGTGTAGTTGTAGGAGTGCCGACTCGAGGTGAGGTTTAAAATGGGTTTTGAGGCCCAAATTTTGACTGGACATTTGGATAGAGTTTCGACTCGTTTTGCGCTATCTTAGGCTACTTTTGAAAATGTTTACATTTTGAAAAGGATTTTATTTTACAAAATTTTGCATGGTTTTGTTTTCAAAATGGTGATCACGTATATGGTACAAGTATTCATACAGGCATTATAACAGTATGCTGAGTGCATTTAAAGGGTTTTGGCTTAAAGGTGGGTTGCCTTACCAAGCAATCTAACCCTGGTTTGTAGAGAGGTTCGTGCCAAACAAGAGTAAGGTCGGTTCCTAGTCCATTTCCTCGAGTAGTGAAAGCCCTTGATACAAACAAGAGTATGTACCACAGTATGGTTGACGTCAATCATTATCTATCTTTAGGCCCAGATAAGAATTTGGACCGTCCAAACGGGACGATTGGTCGAATGGGTTGGGTTAAGCCTAGGAAGGCCAAATAAAACGACCTAAGAAGGTCGAGTAATGAAAATCGAAGACTGTCTCGTATAAACTATTCCCTAACCTCGTTCAAGTTTCACCCTGGGTAACACGTAAGTGTATCATCCCCACAGGATTCGCCAAACTGTGGACATGGGCCACCCGCACCGCGCGCACCCGCGTGTTGTGATGTTTGAGGCGGTCGACACTTCTCCCACGGAAACTTGGTTTTCCAAAGCACATCATGGGCCGCTACCGATTTGAGAGTCATTGAAACCGGTGAAAGGTTGAATGAGCCTGCATTTGTGAGTCGCCACCAATTTTTATGGAAAATCGGAACCGTTCGAATACCCCGTGTCATCTCAAGATACAAAGTAGTGACATGAACATTAAGAACTCGTTACCCTTAGCATTATATGTCTAGAATGATTCTCGTGGATGCCAATGAACACGAATGCTCACAAAGATCTGGAGTAAGGGGTGAGGGTACATATTAGGAAGCTCTTTATTTGAACCCTAATCCCGCCCGCCTCGATAGCGGCCTCTACTAATGATTAGGGAAGATATTTATATTTGATATGTCTCCGATTAAATGCATGCAATGCAACATCCACAGATTAATCCTAGCATGTGAATTAAACTATGTCGGTGAACAAATAATTAGGCAATTATTAATGTCAAATGGGATTTAGAATTGATTACATGTGAAAAATCAAGAAATTAAATCATACATAAATAATAAATACGATTACATGAGATTTAGAATTGATTACAATGGTTTAATCGATTTACGACAAAAGTACACTTAAAACGGAATTTTGAAGATGAAAAAGAGGAAAATAAAAGGTTAGGAATTAAAGCAATAAAATAGGTCAGATTAGGGGCGATATTATGATTATTAGTTAATTAAACATGTAATTATAATCTACGTCTAAGCGAGAACGAGGTTCAGGGACAAAAATCACCTCAGAACAGGCGCAGTATCTCCTACGTCCTCTGGAAGAGGGGCAGCTCCTCCTGCGTCTGTTCTTGAGTTGAGCTCTGTCTGTGAAGTCAGATCCACGGTCTGTTAATGTTCATTGGTATATTTTAGATAAATTATTGATATTTATACTCAAGTGGATGTGATTTAGCAGGTTGTATATATCTGTAATCGTCATAAAAGCGATAAAAACGGATTAAAACGAATTAAAACGAGCTAAATTCATTTACGGTGTCGGAATACAAAAGGGACGAAATTTGAACTCAAAAATAATTTGATAAACTGAAATCAAATAAATAAAACTATATACAAAAGACGAATCCCAGAAACTTGATATGGACAAATCGAGTTTCTAAAATCCGGGTTTGATTTAGTGACGAAAACCCGCAAATATCGAATTATGAGGGATTTAAGTCAAAATAAAATGTTATTAAAAAGGATTATTAAAACATGATTTATATACTGAAGAATGAAAGAAAATAAGAAAATAAGACGTAAAAGAACAAAACAATGGAAACCGAGTAAGAAGAAGAAGAGTATGAGCAGCAAGCAGCCTTTGGAAGAGGCGCAACACATGCTGTGACCCTTCGAAGAGGCGCATCTGCTGCTGCGTTTCTTCTCGACGTCTGGTATCCACTGCTGCGTAAAAACAGTTTTAAAGAAAGGTTTTTTAATTCGGTTTTAAATATACTTTTGACGTAAACTTTACATTAATTGGTATAAAAAAAATAAATAATAAAAGAAAAGTGGGATTTATACCCTTAGATTTACATGTTGGATGAAACGAGATTAACTAAGTTAACATTAGTGATTGCTCGACTCAGATGTATGTAGAAAGTGCCTTCGTTGGAGGATTTTAGATTATTTGATTGATTTGTAATGGTCATATTGGTCGGTCATGCAACGTAACTGGTACTCAGAATGATCTGAGCTTACATGGTCGATTGATCAACCACGTAGGCGTCGAAAGATTAGAGCTAAGTCTAGAATGCAAAGAGAGAAGAGAAAGGTGGACACTCGCGTGAAAAATATGGAGACCGAAGATCTCTCTTTATACCAAAAAATGGTGAAGAGTTTTGGAAGAGGCGCAACAGCTGCTGTGGTCTTTCCAAGAGGCGCAGTACCTGATGCGTCATTTCTCCAGAGGTTTCCTCCTCCGGAAGAAAGATTTCCGCGTTTCTATTATGGAATTGCGGTAGATCTATATTTCCTTATTCCGTTAAATATGATATACGGAAGATATTTTACCAAAAGATATAAAATTTGATTAGGAATAAATATCTGGAACATTCTAGAACATTTCGACTCGGCATTTTAAACTATTTCTTAGAAAATGAACCGGTTTTTGACCCGGACTCCAAATGAACTCTAATTACTGTCAAAACGACCGTATCATTGCATAGATGATGACTAAGGGATAGACTCGAGTGTTTGAGCTACCACCTGACACGGACTGTCATAAATCGGTCCGCATACTAAACATGCATCCCAATCATCACTGGGTGGTTGGCGGAAGGTGTAGAAATGAGGTATCTACAATTATATGTAGAAAGTTAGTCCCTCCCTCTTTCAAAAAAAAAGGCTAGTCCTCCATTAATTTTCCACATCAATTATGTAACACCCCCATCTACCAAGGAGGCTTAACAAGACCTTCACCAGCAGATAAGGGCGTTACCATCTCGGTTGCCCGAGGAATAGTAAATATCAGACATTAATAAAAGAGCAATTAAGTTTATTACAAGTTATCTCAACAAAGAAAAGGTACAACTAATAACAAACTATCAACTATGCTATACTATCCATGCCATGACTCGTGATAGACTCGTCCGTCCAAAGCACCAAGTCAAGCTCCACATATCAACACCTGCTAAGACTGACTGTTCACCACAACTGATCATGACAGATATAACAAAAGAAGGAACAGAGACAACACCACACAAGGCCAGTAACTGAAGGATAACACAAACACTAATTACAGCATACATACGTCCAACAGCACTTCCAAACACCCATCTCGCCTCTGACTACCCGAAGGTCAAGTTCTGCCAGATTATAGCCGCAACCAGTAATCCAGACAACCAGTGGGGGACTGGAACCGTTCCCACCTAAGCCCCGCTCATCTTTACCGAGCGCAAACCCATGTTCCTTAATGTTCACATCCTCTCTTGTGGCGGGTTCCACAAGGGGCGAATCAAGGGCGTGAATCTACTCCCGCAAGTGACTCCACTCAGCCGAGGGCGCACCTCGCGAACCAGAGACAAACAATAACAACTGATTTATACTACCAATAACAACACCAAATCCAATTAGACAACACAATCGACATGCAAAACAATCAACAGTACTGAGTAGAAAAACCTAACTTTAGCAATCCGCAACGACACCGCATATGACCGTATAACGATAAGCAACCCCCATTACCACCTATTACAAACAGTATGGCAAACCCTATTTCTACTACCACAACCATAACCAAAACTAAGGAAAACGATGATGATGATGACGAGTTACCTATACACGGTGTTCCGGTAACAAGACCGCTACCCAACTCATGCTTCCCATCCCCATGGTGTCTCAACTCACAAAGGGCTCCAAAGGATGAAAATTAGTGAAGGAGAGAGATGTGTCGGCAATTAGGTTTAGGAGAAATGAAATAAAACTAATTTTGGTTTCACGACTTCACGATTTATATTTCACCGCTGAACTCCACTTAATCGATCGAGTACGAGACATACTCGATCAAGTGGCTTCTACTCGATCGAGTCACAGAGCTACTCGATCGAGTTGCCCCAGCTAGATCGAGCTTCCTAAACTCAAAGGTTACTACGACGCAAGATCGAGCTACTAAGGCTTACAAAGGTCTAGACATGTGTCTAAGGTCTCTTAACGACGGTCAACGGGCCCCTAATAGGACGGGTATTTCAGTCTTCCCCCCCTTAAAAAGAACTTCGTCCTCAAAGTTCAACTCATCGTCTCCCACAACACAAGGTGTAACATGAACTAAGGTAACTGACGACAACTTATCCTGACAAGAACAATCGTAACTTTTCCCCGTATACCACTTACCTGTTTACGCCGACTACTCGTCATCATCATCTACCTCTACGAACATTACCATCAAATACGACTTCCTATCGAGTCATCAACCACGTATCACACACGAAAGGACATACTATCACAACTGTTACTTCCATCCTACCAACCAAATTTAACACCGCACAACTCCATACACCACACATAACATACATATCTGGCACAAACACTCTATTTACTCATCCAACAATAATCAATAACATCCAATATATAGTAAATTACCAGTCAATTATACAACAATTGATTCAACGTTCAATTAACTATTTACAAAACACTTATTACACCACAATTTAGCAATTTTAATTTACTTACTAAAATTCACATAACAATTACGTACATTACCTTCACGCAACCAAGGTTTAAATTTTAAGTTAAAAAAATTGAGTACAACATAATAAACTTTTACCAACAATCTACTAAAAAAATGATATTTTTGTCATTTTTCTCATGCGACATTACTTTTCCCCTCTTAAAAGGAACTTCGTCCCCAAAGTTCACCTTCAAGACGAGATATATATACTACACGAAATGATATCTTAACATAATCTTGACATTACGAAATAATTTAACGTATTATGAGACCAACAATTACCATCTTACCTCATTGACATTACTTGTATAACATGTATGCATATGTGTACACCAAGTGAAAACAACCCAAAAATGAGTTCATGAGACGCAGCGTCACAAAACCAATGTATGTGAAAATTACGTACTTGTTTAAGGTGACATTAGAAAACATGACTATTCAACATATCACTAGCTTTGAAATTACCATAATCGGCGATATGAATTACCCACCATTCGAAAAGATAATCAAGGAAACCAATTAAACACACAGGATTAGAACTAGTGTAAACCGCCTTAATATCACATGAGGTGCAAAATGAAATATAAAAGCGTGATTATCAACCATGAATCAAAATATAATCAACCAATCCTCCCATGATCCCAGGGAAACGGAGTACAAGGGTTAACAGGGAAACTCGATCTAGTTGATAGCTCTCGATCGAGTCTGGGTTAGGCTACTCGATCGAGTGAGGCATACTCCATCGAGTACCTACAGGTCATAACACTCCTTAAGTAGTCCACAGTAGGTACTCGATCGAGTATCTGCAGGTCAGGTCACCCTCCAAACACAATATGAAGCTACAAAAACATATCCAATCTTTGGGGTTTCACCCCGACATCACACATCTGCATACAAGTTCAGAAAATTAAACAAAATGCGGCCTTATGGCCAGATACAACCAACATTATGCCAAGTACGATGAAACGAATATAACAAGTATCATAAGTCTACTAAACAACAACAACAACAACAACAAGGAAAACACTCGAGGTCGCCACCTCGGTCCTCCTCGATCTCCTCATCTGCTCCTCCTCCTCCAGATATGTCGACTCCAGACGTGCCTCCTCCTGTGGTTGCTCCCGTACCTGGGTCTCCTCCTGCTCTCCATGGCGCCATACAACCGAAGGGATAACTCTCATGGACTACCCTTGTGGCGGGTCTACTACATAAGAGTGAAATACCCCACTATTGTTTCGACACCTCGCCACCAAACTGGTTGGGCCAGATTGGTCCCAATGCCCTGCAAGTATGCCATCTCATGAAGGTTCCTGACCACTAAAGTGTTGAAACTTAAGAAGGTAAGAATTGGAAAGTGGAAACGGTAGAAGTTAAATAAGAATCGGTTCGTTGTACCGTGTTAAACATATAATCTAACAACGGTTATCCACAAAACCATTTTCCAATGAGTAAAAACGCAACGGTTTGACAAATCCCGTTTTAAAATAAATTATCAAACAATGTCATCAAATTATCAATTTAATTATTTATGATTTTCTAGTGTTTGTGATTTGACTAATGCATGCCCTATAATTTTTACTTTTTCTGATTCAAAGTTACAGTATTGATTGTTTGACCATATGTATAACACAAAATGATAACGGTTCTTTGTGAAGCCGTTATCATATTACATATATCAACAACGGTTATTTTAAAGCGGTTGTCATATTACAACAATAAACAACGGTTTTTCTTAAAACCGTTGTAAACACAGATCCACTGTGAAAACTGAAAAGTTTATGATTTTACCTATGCATGCCCTATTATTATTGGTTTTTTTATCATTATTCACCTCATGCATACATGCAGAATTAATACAAGTTTGAATATAACATATAGATGAAATTAATCTAATTAATTATAGCTTTATACTATAAATAGCATCACATTTGCAGTACTAATAAGAATAAACTATAAATAGTGTCACATTTGCAGTACTAATAAGAATAACTTTATTATTACTAACCTATTTACTTCACTTTTTAAATAATATACATATTTATATATATCATAATTAAAATATTGTCTTCTTTATCATCCGCAGTCACACCTCCTCAGCAATCGGTAACCTGCTATATCAATGCGATTACGTGCATAATTCACAATCTCCCAGTCACACGCGATGCTGCTGGGAAGCCAGCTTCAAAGAGACTTACCCCGTTGAGAGAAATCCTCATTGAGAATGGGTTTTCAAATGTTAGGGCAATCCACCCGGCTTGGATTTCGAGTCGTGGGTTTCTGGGATATGCTCTGATCGAGTTTCGAGGGATGGTCTTAACGATTTTCGCCAACCAAAACAACTCGCCCCAAGGTATGCATCACGTGACCATCAAAGGGGCAAACATGATTTTTATGCCGATGACCCTAAGAATCGTTATGTACACGATGGGCCTTACTTATGGGTTACCACTGCCAAGGACGCTCATCGGCTGAGAAGGTTTTCTCGGTACAGTATTATTACTGTACCGAAATCATGGGAAGACAAAGAGTGCCACATTTTGACTACTTTCTTGATGCCGATGTAGTAAGATTGATTTATAATCAAGTTTTTTCAGATTACTCCCCCCCCCCCCTAGGCAAACTCTTGTTAAGGTGTTTAATTAATTTAATTAGCAAGCTGTTTGTTTTTGTGGGTTTTGTTTTTATTTTTTATTGTGTTTCTTTTTTTTCCTTGTTGTACTGCTTTTTTTTTTCCATTGTATGATATTCTCATTTTAATATATAGTTCTACTCTTAATTATATGCAAATACTTGTTAACATAGATTTTAAGTAACTTGCAAACAGACAAATGAATGAAACAAAAATAATAATTTAGGTTACATTAATTACAAGAACAAATAAATATTCAATCAAAAATTAAACAATCAAAGTAAAAATTTTCATACTTTATATAATGAGTTTATAAACAAAGTTTATAAACAAATTTAATAATAAATGGAAATTGAAAGATAAGGAGTATTAATAATATAATGACAACGGTTCTCATAAGAACCGTGTTAGAATATAAAAACCTCAAAAAATAAATGGAAATTGGAAGATATTAATAATTAATTACAACGGTTCTTTTAAGAACCGTGTTCGATTATGCAACACTAAAAATAAATGAAATTTGAAAGAAATTAATACTAGAATGACTGATGGTGAACAAGTCATCTTTGCCATCATCGCCGTCATTAATCTTTATAGCTTAAAAAAGGTAATCTCATTTTCATAACTACTGGTTTATATATGGGTCGTACTTGGATGATTGATGGTGAAATTGGTGATCTCATTTATAATGATGGAATTGCTGAATTTTACAATTTCGTTAGTGAAAATTTCCATCTCCACTCATCAATCTCCTGCCCTTGTAATAGATGTGGTAATATCAGTGTTTTGCCTATCCCAAATGTCAAAATACACTTAGAAAAGAATAGTTTCAGTAGAGATAATTATAGGTGTTGGATTTTTCATGGGGGATTAGAGGATGAGGATGGGAATCTGATGTAGAGGTAAATAATCATACACCTGAGCTACTGGTTTAGATATAGAGGATGAGGGATATGATGTATATGTAAACAATCGTTCACCTACACCTGAAGTTGGTGGATTCAATGATTTTAAAACTACCGGTTATGGGAAAATAAATGCTGATGATTAAATTGAGAAGTTGAGTGGTCTGTTGTTCTATCTTGCCATCGCCGAATTCCAGATGATGAAGACATTGAATTTGAAGGACTTGATCAAAGTGTTATATCGCAATTTTGTAATGATGTTGAAAATGTTAACATTCCAAACATATATACACGAGATGATCATGATGAAGGTATTTTGGTTAATGAAGAGACTGGCAAATCCAAAAAACGTTCCCAACAGCTGTGAAAATATCAGCAATCCAAACAAGATATTTTACATCATCGCGTAATTATTGTCTTACTGTTATATATCAAGATGCTATTGTAAACTTTTTCTGCCGTTGCAGCAGGTTAGGAAAAAATCGTACCATTGTTCAAGTCAAAGGGTGTAAAATACATATCTCAACATAAGTTTAAAATAAGGATTTTTTTTGCCGGGAAAAAGCGTACCAAATGAAATATCAAATATAACAGTTATACCTAAACCGTTGTTCAGGACGTATACAGTTAAAACAGTTTAGGCGGTTGTTATCTATATAGAAATGATGATTTATTTATTGGCAGTAAAATCAAACAAAATGAAAAGCTTTAAGACAATGGTTATTTACAACCCATTGTAGATAATACTAATCAATTACGGTTTCAAACAAAACCGTTGTCTGTTTGGAAACAAAATACAATGGTTTTTCTTATACCGTGTTTATTACTTTCCATTAAACAAGGTCTTGCAAGTGTTGTATTAATCACACATATATACTCTGAGCTTCCCCTCGCCCACATAATATCCTCAAAACACTGAGCTTCCCCTCAACCACCAGCCTACTCCATCGTCGTCGTCGTCATCATCGTCATCGCCATTGCCATTGCCGCCGCCAGGTCAACTAGGATTCTCCTCTTTAAAGATGTAATAAACCCTCCTCTCTAGAGATTTGTTTGTTATTATAAGTATACATTGTTATTATTTGTTTATTAATTTATGATTTAGATATGGTTGAAATGAGGAAAAGAAACAATGGAAATGTGTCAGGCGACGACTCGAGTGATAAGAATAATTTGCAACGCACTGTGGGTCGAATGCTCCACAAGGTTTCCCTAGAAGCAATAAATTCAAAGATATATAATCCTTGATAATGGGATAAAGATATAGGGCTGCTGATACCGTCGTAGAGTACCAAAGATAATATTTATAATACCAAACTACAACTAGCAAGCGGTAGTAAGGGTCGATCCGCAGGGAGGTAGAGAGATAATAGTTGCTTTAAATTTTAGTCTGTCGGGTAACAGTTGTGGGGGTTTTGATGTGATTTAAATTCTAAAACTAATAACATAAATTAAATAAATAAATAAAAGTTGCAAAAGGTGTAAACTATGATAAAAGAAATGCTAAGACGGTCGGTTCACTATAGCTACGATGGCACATAATCCTAGGTAACTTCGAAATACGGTCGCGAAGGATGGGGGAAAACAAGTCCTCTCGGTCCATGTTAAATAGTAGCTACCTCTCGGCCTATGCTACTATTCCCTAAGTCTCATTAATGCTAACTCTCGTTCTTGATTAATGATTCCTAATGCAAACTAAATCACGTTATCTCTCGATCTTAGCAACTTAGTCGTTTTAATTCGTTAATTATTGTCCATTCCTATCTCTCGATCTATGGGATGGTCAAGTTTAAGCATCTATCAAGTCTCCTCTCGGTCTCATTGAAAGATAAAGCACTTAACGAAACAAACAAAGCAAAACCAGACACGAAGTCAGTCGATCGACCAGCTATCCCAGTCGATCGACCAACCGGCTCAGTCGACCGACTGGTTAAGCCCGTCGATCGACCAAGCCCTAATGCGAGGTCACCTATTCTAATGCCATCTACGCCATAGATCCCCTACATCTTAGCAAAGGGTACTTAGCTACTCATACTAGAAATAATGGAAGCAACAAAATCAACAATTAAAGCTAACGAATTCATGCTTGAATTAATAAAATGAACAATTAACATAAAACGATAAATTTGGCTTCGGGAGATCTAACCTAGCAATTCTTATACTACGAAGGAAAGCAGTAAAACTGAATAAAGGAACAGAGGATACCGTGTAAAGGAATTGAAAGGAGAAGATCGAAAACAGAATGCGAAACTAGAGACTTTATTAATTGAAATAATCTAAACTAAAGTATCTGTAGAACTTGATGATCAAAACTGAATGCCTATTCTGAAAACTAAGGATACATTATATAGAAATAATCCTGCGTAACCTTTATTCCTAAACCTAATCACAATGGGCTTTGGAATTCTCGATCTTTTATTTTGCGTCAGACCCGTGGAGTGGTCGATCGACCACTATGGCCAGTCGATCGACCAAAGGTGCTGAACAGAATTGCATTCTGACGATTCCTGCAGCGCGCACCGATCTTAAAACAGCTGCCATTTCTTCGTTACTTGGTCAAATCAGGCGTTCTACGCGGCGTTTGAAAGCTAAGAGGATAAGCTTTCACCTCCAATTGGAATCACTCGATTATCTACTATAGAACTCGATATATGGCCATCTTAACGAGGCTGCAATATCGTGAAATGCTTCTTTGCTTGTTAAACTCGTACGCACCCTTGCTTTTGCAATCTTTAGGCCTTGAAACGCGCACCAAGCTCATTCCTCGAGTCAATACTCCATGTCAAATGCAATGCTAAGTACTTAGGGACAGTTTCGGCTTAATTTCCACTGAAATCTTCATATTCCTACAAAATCACAAGAAAAGGAAGAAATACACGAAATAAGGGAAATAGTAGCATAAACTACTCAATTGAGCTCTGAAATACGTGTAAAATAGGGTGTAAAACATCATATAAATGACACGCATCAAACTTCCCCAAACCAAACCCTTGCTTGTCCCCAAGCAAGAACTAGACTTGATCCTAAAACCTAATGGAACGAGTTCAATCTCAGAGCGAAATGCAAACTGTCAAGCCTAAACCAATTTAATGCAATAACCAACAATCAATTAGTAATGCGAATCATGCAAACGAGTTATAAAGTCATTAAAAACTGCTGAACCGTCAACTGTAGAGACTTATCAAATTAGACTCTCACGGGTCGCTCAAATCACTCAAATAAGCACAAGGTGAATATATATAAAGATAGAAAGAAGTAATTTTGTAACGACACTCACCTAACTACGACCTATAAGAACATGCCTGCAATCTAATATGAAAATAATCTCTACGACCGTACATATGCATTCCAACCAATCAAATGACCATGACACATGCCGAGGTAAATATGGATATGTGAGGTAATGGGTAAGAAGGGAAAAACAATTATGGAAATGTGGAGGTATAGGTGATCAAGCTAGTACCTAAACAAAACCATATGACAACATCCAACTTCTTGCTGAAAATCAACAATGAAACCCGGTGCTAATTATCAAGCACAAATCTCGCAACTTCCATAAAAGTCAACTCCCCAAAGAATATAGATGATAACATGGGAGTGAAAATCACCAAATCATAATAATTGAAACATGTGATTTTTTCTTTCTTTTTCTCGGGCTGCAGTCGATCGACCAAAGGAAGCAGTCGATCGACCACCCTCTTCAGTACAGCACACTTTTTTTCTTTTTCGAATCATTTTTTTCTTCTTTTTTTCTTTTCTTTTTTCTTTCTTTCATTTTTCAATTCTTTTTCCTCCCTCATTCGTTTTCCAACATCATCTCAAGGAGAGCATATAACCAAACCGCAATAAACAAATTCCCAAAAACTAAGACTACTAGCTTGACAAAGGCAGGCTAAATATAGGATGTAGTTAAGGGACAAAAGGCTAAATTTGGCTATGAGGGGCTCATGGGTGAAATGAATAAAGGGAAACCTCTACCACATGTGTCAACAAACCACAAACCGAATGCATACAGGTATTAGGCAGATTAAGTTCATATTTATGCATATTAATGTAACATGTCTCATAAGGAGTAACTACTCACAATCCTAGATAAACTGGTCATGAATGTCACCAGTTATAAGCTCTAATCCTCAGAATATGATGTAGCTTGCCAAAAATCTAAGTCAAGTCTCAAGTTCAGCAAGAAATTTAACGAAAACTCGTAGACTATGCATATAATTTTACTAATAACATGTCAATTAGCAAGGCTTAGGCATAAACAGATGAAAATGCAATGTCATCATAGAAATACTACCGTTCCGACTCAACCTACAGGCTAAAAGAAACGTGCAAATTTTTGAAATTTTTGAAATTTTTGAGTTTTTTGATTTTGATTTTGTATGTATAAATGTGAAATGAACAACAATGCAAGACAAAATGTAAACGTGAATGCAAGCAAATGAAATGTGACGCAAAACCCTTCCCCAAACCAAATCGCACAATGTCCCCATTGTGCAAAATCATGTAATGAAAATAGAAAAGGAAATGGGATTTTGCGGTAAAATAAATAAAAGACATGAAATTTAACTCGGAAACTCACAAGACTTTAAGCGCAGAAAAAGGAAACCTCCCCAAACCAGCGTGAGCTAGGAGGTTTTGTGAGTGATGCTACCAAAAAGTACCTGAAAAGACAAACAAGTACGCGCGTAATTTCGAGAAAACAATGTTGAAACGCAAAATTATGTGCAAGAATAAGAAAAAAGAAGAAATCGAGAAATTAAGCGAGAGAATAAAGTGAAGGGAATACTCCCTTAACTCCGCAAATCGATCAAACACAGCAGGGGAATGATCGATAACAGTCTACAAAGAACGTAAGGCGGTCGATCGACCATAGCAGCGATCGATCGACCAAGTTGACACGAACGAAGCTCCTCGTAATCAGATCGATCGATCGACCAAGAGGGCGTCGATCGACCGAAAATCTTTTGTAAGTTCGATTTCTTGAATTAGCTCAATAAATTGAGCCATTATGGTCTATAAACCTGCGAATGCACATAATAACGCGCCCAAAAATTGCGCAAACCCAAAAACACAGTCTAAAGTTTATAAAAAACCTAAGCAAACCAAACTAAGCGAAGTTTCGCGCACACGAAAAACGATAAATAGTCTAAAAGCAATAAATAGTCTTTAAAAAGGTCCAAAAAGCGAATAGATCAATGGAAATTGCGGAAAATCTCCGACCAAGGCTTCTGTCTACATGAAGTAGCTTCTGCAGTGTTCATCTCAGAAGCTGGACTCCATTCTACTCCGACTGGGATGCTCAACGGATCATCTCTAGCATCTTCCCAAGCATGGCCATCATCTTCTAGCTCCTCTCATTCAAGATCCGACTCCGAAATTTTGACTGGCTCCTTCTTCTTGGGCTCCTCATCTGGCTCCTCGCCAGGGCCATAACTAAGACATCCTAGACCGCCTCTCTGAATAATTGGCTCCTTCACAGATGGAGCAATGAGCGGCTTCTCCTTCCCCAAACCAGTTCCTGCAATATTCAAAACAGAAGAATCTTCCTCCAATTTGCTCCCAATCTGGGGCGGAGGTGGCATGACAGGAATAGGTACAGGTAAGGAAGTGGGAATGTCAGAAAGCACAAAATAAGATTTCTTCTCAGAAATCATATTACAGGTCATGGGCCACATGGGGTCTTTCTTCCTAGGGGACTGGGCAAACATAATAGAGTGCTTCCCCACCTTAAATCTCAAAGTTCTTTCCCCTACATCAATTATTGCACCAGCAGTGTGCAAAAACGGTCTTCCCAAAATAATTGGGGTGTTGACATCTTCAGGAATATCCAAAACAACAAAGTCAACAGGGAAAAAGAACTTTTCAATTTGAACAGGCACATTCTCTAAGACCCCTACTGGCTGAACTGCAGAACGGTCAGCCATTTGTACAGTCATGTCAGTAATGGCAAATCTAGTCAATCCCAACTTCATAGCCAGACTCAAAGGCATAACACTGACACTAGCCCCTAAATCACATAATGCCTTCTCAATTGAGAAGGTACCAATGCTACATGGGACAGAAAAACTACCGGGTCGACAGGTTTTATGAGTAGTGTGAGTTAAGTACGAACTAGACTCTTCAGTTAAATGCACCGACTCCACGATATTCAAAGACCTCTTCTTAGCTAGCAACTGTTTCATGAACTTCGTATATGCCGGTATTTGATTAGCTAGCTCTAAGAAAGGAATTTGCACGTTAAGACTACGCACGACATCTTTAAATTTATCGAATGTTACCTCATCTTTGGTCGGCACCAGTCTTTCTGGATAAGGGACTGTCAGAAGTAGCTTTGCCCTCTCCTCTAGGTCTCTCACACCGGCATCAGTGGACTTAGTCTTAAAATCCACCACTTTCTCCTTGTTATAGCTTGACCCTTCTTCAGACCGTCTCAGATATGAAACGTTAATCGACATCGGGTCATACTTCGGAACCGGGACTGACCCATCAGCACTCGGGTCTTGCCTCAATAATTTCGGAGTCGTCTCATCCCGAAACAAGAAATCCCTCAAGTTATCTGGCATTGGAGGACGAATTGGCTCATCATCAGCAGCATCATCAGTCGATCGACTGACTTCTTTTTTTACAGAATGAACAGAAAGATCAGAAGGTGTCTCTGAGGATCGCGGAGTGGTTGATCGACTAGGTGATGCGGTCGATCGACCGGAATCGCTGCTGTCCGTCTTTTTCTCGCTCTTTTTCTTCTTTCCTTTTCCAGCAGCTTTCTTAGGTCCATCAAGAGCGGACCCGCTCCTCAGGGTCATTGTATGTACGGTCTCAATACGCTGATTCAGAGAGTGGAATTGACTCGGTATCTCAGCTGCATTCTTGTCTAATGTAGCAATTTGAGTTCGTGATTAAGGCCTGATTCGCCGCATTGCTTTTCTGTACCTCCACCATAAGCAGTTGCACTAGACTCGTCAACTCTGCAACTTCGTTTTTCAACTCTTGCTGTGACGGAGAGGATGGTGGTGGGGCTTCATAAGGAGGTACATATGGTTAATGCGGTGAAGTAGGAGCGTAATTATAAGAATTGTCGAGCTGAAGTTGATGAAAAGCAAACATCTTCTCATTAGGGTGCCTGCATGCCTTAGGTGTGTGTCCAAATCCGCCGCATCTCCCACAAAACAGCACCTGCTGCTCCTGAGAATGGAACATGAGTGGACTCTCCTGAAGTATTGCAAATAAACAACACTAAAGAAGAAGATAAGAACTGCCTCAAGGTACTCAGTCTTCCCTTGAGGCGAAAAATAGACTAAAATGAAAAACAACTAAAACTAGCGCTGCCTCCCCGGCAACGGCGCCAAAATTTGATACCGTCGTAGAGTACCAAAGATAATATTTATAATACCAAACTACAACTAGCAAGCGGTAGTAAGGGTCGATCCGCAGGGAGGTAGGGAGATAATAGTTGCTATAAATTTTAGTCTGTCGGGTAACAGTTGTGGGGGTTTTGATGTGATTTAAATTCTAAAACTAATAACATAAATTAAATAAATAAATAAAAGTTGCAAAAGGTGTAAACTATGATAAAAGAAATGCTAAGACGGTCGGTTCACTATAGCTACGATGGCACATAATCCTAGGTAACTTCGAAATACGGTCGCGAAGGATGGGGGTAAACAAGTCCTCTCGGTCCATGTTAAATAGTAGCTACCTCTCGGCCTATGCTACTATTCCCTAAGTCTCATTAATGCTAACTCTCGTTCTTGATTAATGATTCCTAATGCAAACTAAATCACGTTATCTCTCGATCTTAGCAACTTAGTCGTTTTAATTCGTTAATTATTGTCCATTCCTATCTCTCGATCTATGGGATGGTCAAGTTTAAGCGTCTATCAAGTCTCCTCTCGGTCTCATTGAAAGATAAAGCACTTAACGAAACAAACAAAGCAAAACCAGACACGAAGTCAGTCGATCGACCAGCTATCCCAGTCGATCGACCAACCGGCTCAGTCGACCGACTGGTTAAGCCAGTCGATCGACCAAGCCCTAATGCGAGGTCACCTATTCTAATGCCATCTACGCCATAGATCCCCTACATCTTAGCAAAGGGTACTTAGCTACTCATACTAGAAATAATGGAAGCAACAAAATCAACAATTAAAGCTAACGAATTCATGCTTGAATTAATAAAATGAACAATTAACATAAAACGATAAATTTGGCTTCGGGAGATCTAACCTAGCAATTCTTATACTACGAAGGAAAGCAGTAAAACTGAATAAAGGAACAGAGGATACCGTGTAAAGGAATTGAAAGGAGAAGATCGAAAACCGAATGCGAAACTAGAGACTTTATTAATGGAAATAATCTAAACTAAAGTATCTGTAGAACTCGATGATCAAAACTGAATGCCTATTCTGAAAACTAAGGATACATTATATAGAAATAATCCTGCGTAACCTTTATTCCTAAACCTAATCACAATGGGCTTTGTAATTCTCGATCTTTTATTTTGCGTCAGACCCGTGGAGTGGTCGATCGACCACTATGGCCAGTCGATCGACCAAAGGTGCTGAACAGAATTGCATTCTGACGATTCCTGCAGCGCGCACCGATCTTAAAACAGCTGCCATTTCTTCGTTACTTGGTCAAATCAGGCGTTCTACGCGGCGTTTGAAAGCTAAGAGGATAAGCTTTCACCTCCAATTGGAATCACTCGATTATCTACTATAGAACTCGATATATGGCCATCTTAACGAGGCTGCAATATCGTGAAATGCTTCTTTGCTTGTTAAACTCGTACGCACCCTTGCTTTTGCAATCTTTAGGCCTTGAAACGCGCACCAAGCTCATTCCTCGAGTCAATACTCCATGTCAAATGCAATGCTAAGTACTTAGGGACAGATTCGGCTTATTTTCCACTGAAATCTTCATATTCCTACAAAATCACAAGAAAAGGAAGAAATACACGAAACAAGGGAAATAGTAGCATAAACTACTCAATTGAGCTCTGAAATGCGTGTAAAATAGGGTGTAAAACATCATATAAATGACACGCATCAGCTGCCATATGGTGAAAATGTCGGGTATTTTGCAAGTTGGATTGGTTGTTGTGTAAGACAGTATATGCCTCTCGGTATGCCGCGTATCAATGAACTGAGTAAAATACGGAACACCATGCTAATAAACAGGATAAAGGTATGTATATACAATAATAAATGTTTTAGCTGAAATTAAGTTACTACTTGATATGTGTATTAGAGAAACAAACCAAATATGCTCATCATATATGCAGTTACTTACGTTGTCCTCAAAAAGAATGATAAGTACTTTAAAAAAAGACCGGGGAAGCCCTCGGATCTTGGAAGTCAAAGATTACTGAGAACCACTTGTTCAACAAGGAAACCAGAGAGATAAACAAGAAACCACCAACAAAGAAATATCCGTATGTCAGTCAGAACCATTGGGAGAGCTATATCGCTTATATGCGGCCTGAAAAGTTTAAGGTAACTTAATAAGCAAAGAGGTGTACTTAGTTTAGTGTTTGGTCATGCTTACGTTTCTAGATACAATTTATTTGATGAAGGCTATGAGTGAGAAGAACAAGTCGAACATTTCAAAGAAAAACATCGTCTTCTATGGCTCCCGAGGTGGTTATACATTAATTAAGAGGAAACTTGTAAGTACATAATTCTTATAATATTAGGTGTTTTAGTCGGTTGTTATATATGTTCATAGTAATCATGCATATTTTGAGAGGATATCAATGTGATCCATGAATTGAAGGCAAAGCTTGGAAAATTCAATCATCACGACGCTTAGGTGAAAGGTCACACTCCTAAGAATGAAAAGACGAAAACTGACTACGATAAGAAAATTAAAGAGAAAATTGTAAGTTTGACTTAATATGTCACTCCAACCAATGGTGGTCGGAGTTATATAATTGTGAGTTTAAATAAAATTTAGTTGCTTAATGGTTTTTCGTGTATGTAGAGGATCTGTGAGAAGGATGTAGAGGAAGGAAAATGGAAGCCTCAAGGACGTAATGACATTCTTGCTAGGGCAATAAGCATAGCAAAGTATCCAGGTCGTGTGAAAAGGGTTTCGATGCATGTTGGTAACATTAAGTATTTTGGGAAAACTTCTCAAAGGATGATTAGTGGTTATGACTCCAAAAAGGTAATCATATAAATACTGTATTTGATTTAACATAAATTATAATTATACATGTAATACCCGTCCTTTTAGAGGCCCGTTGATCGTCGTTTACTGACCTTAGACACCTGTCTAGTCCTTCGGAAACCTTACGAGCTAACCTTGTGACGTTATAATCCTATGAAGTTTCGGTTACTTGATCTAGCGGAGGCTACTCGATCGAGTAGCTTAGTCCCTCGATCGACTAGAGGTCACTCGATCGAGTAAGTCGTTTACTCGATCGAGTAACGTGAGTTCAGCGGGGAATTATAAATCGTGTTATCGTGGAACCCAAATAATTTCTCCACCTTTTTTCCTAAACCTAGATGCCGTCATATCTTTTCTCCTTCACCTTGATTCATATTGTTGGAGCCTTTGAGAGGGGATACACCATGGGGATAGGATACTTGCGTCAGGTAGCGGTCTTGTCGCCGGAATGCTATGTACAGGTATGTTGTCATCATCGTCATCGTCTCCCTTGGTTTTAGTTGTGGTTATGGTAGTAGTAATAGATGATTATGCTGGTTGTTATAGGTGGTTATGGTGATTGCTTGTTGTCTGGTGGTCGTGCGCGGAATCGCTGCGGTTTGCTAAAGGAAAGTTTTCCTACTCAGTACTGTTGGTTATCTAGAGTGTCAATTGTTGTTGTATAATTAGCTTAGTGTCGTTGTTGGAGGTGTAGATTGGTTATGGCTGACCGTTGTTGTTGTATAAAGTGGTTGTTGCAATTGTTTTTCTGTGGTTCTCGAGGTGCATCCTCGGCTGAGTGGATTCACTTGCAGGAGTGGCTTCACGCCATTGATTTGCCTTCTGTGGAACCCGCCACAGAGGGGATGTGCACATTAAGGAACGCGGGTTATCGCTCAGATTAGATGAGCGGGGCTTAGGTGGGAACGGTTGCGTTCCCCCACTGGCGGTGTGGATTACTGGTTATGATTGGTAATCTGGTAGGACTGGACCTTCAGGCAGTCAGAGGTGTGTGGGTTATTGGAGGAGGTGGTGTATGCATGATACTGAGTTTGTTGTGTCTGCCTTGGTATTGTTCCTTTAGTTACTGACCTTGTGTGGTGTTATTGTGTTGTCTTCTTTTATTGTGTCTGTCGTGATCCACTATGGCGAGTAATTAGTCTTGCCAGGTTGATGTTTGGATCATAGTTAGGTGCTTGGAGGGACGAGTCTACCACGAGTCTTGGCAGAGATAGTTTCACCTAGTTGGTAGTTATTACGAGTTGTATCTTTTATTTTATTAAAATCACTTGTAATTTAGTATAACTGTTCTTTTATCGACATTTGATTATTACTGTCCTCGGGCAACGGAGATGGTAATGTCCGTATCTGCTAGGGAAGGTCTTGTTAAGGCTCCCTGGTTGATGGGGGTGTTACAAAGTGGTATCAGAGCGACGATTTTGAAACCTATAACTAATTAGCCCAATGAACGTAGTGTGTTTAATAATATGAACCTGGTGTATGTATGTTGGGAGCCCCAACAGATGCTTGATTTTGGGTGAGAAGGCGCCCTCATTTCAAAATTATGGCCCCAATATGCACTACAACAAAGTGTCACTTGCGCCACGAATTATGCCACGAGAATTTATTCATTATTTTGGAAAAAAGTTTTATGCCACGGGATAATTTTTCCCGTGACAAAAAGTCACTTGCGCCACAAAATAGGCTACAACCGTGGCAAATAATCATTTTAGCCATGAACTATGTCACACTCGTGACGATATTTTAATTAGCCACGAATTGTTCTGTGGCAAAACAAATTTTAACCACGAACTAACAAACTCCCGTGGCGAGTATCTTTTTCGACTTAAATTAAGATATTTTCATGTTATGGCAAACTTAAAATCTAAAATAAATTTAATCGAATATAAATAATATGAAAATGCATTTAAATATAAAATTTTGCAAACACTTGGATTAATTTAATTAATATTTTTTTATTATTTTATTTACTTTAATAAGAAATTTTAAAATTTTATAAACTTATATGCAAGCAAAGAAAAGCTTATCGTCTAAATTTTTTTATTCTTTTAGAAGTCGCAGTTACGTTTTGCAGGTTTTTCAAAACATTTCTAATTTAAGAAATTTGTTTTAATATATAATTCTGTTTATTAGAGTCGTGAATTTCTTTTAATTTTTTAATTAAAATATTATAATCTTGAATAACAATCTTAAATGATCGTATCACATTTAAAGACATGGCATATAAATAAATAAGTTATTTATCATCTATCTTTGATAAATCTAAAATTAACATACTGCCAAATTGTTTCATTCAAAATTTGATTTACAACTTTATTTGTAAGATATTTATAGAAAAATTTGAATTTGATATAAAATTTAACTTGATGAGAAAAAAAGTTTAGGAAAATAGTTTTTAGGAGTGAAAAAAATGATATTTAGATTAAAAAATTGATTAAATAAAATAAGTGTGTTGAGAAATAAAAGCAAAAAAATGATCTCCCACAAATAAATTAAGAAACAATATATCGGAAAAATTATCAAAATAAAAAATTCAAGGGTTAATCGATAAACATTACTAATATGAGGACCCTTTTCATAATCAGTACCAACATAATCAATAATTAGTAATTAATACCAAAATATTAACTTTTTTCTACGATCATTACTAAGTCGCCTGAAAATCTAATCTCAACCTACTTGAAAAGGTCCAAAAAGCCATCATTCAAGTACAAATGTCCACTCACCCACTTCCAAAATCCCTCTCTTAGATGAAAACATCATTAAAGTAGGAAACAAAATCAGAATAAGAATGCGACTTGGTACTTGTCATAGAAAAGAGTTAATATTTAGGTAGTGATTACTAATTATTTGATTATGTTGCTAGATTATGAAAAAGATGACTAAAGTTGGTAGTTTTTATCAATTTACCCAAAATTCAATATGGAGAAATTTTTTTCATTGAAAATGAGCACATCACAAGGAAAATATAGAAATTATAATAATTTAAAGTCACATGTGCAAATAATGTCAAAAATTTGAGAAAAAAACGATAAATCATGAAAAAGAGAAATCAGTTTAAGAAAACAAGTGATTCTGTTGTACGACAATATTTTTCTTGTTTTTTGAGTAAAAAGTGACTACTTTTCGGCTAATAGTGACCACTTTGGGGAGGAAAAAGACCTTAAGTTATAAAAACTTGTCATTATTTTACCAAAAAAAATGGTTAATTCATCATACCGTATGTACGACGGTCATACAATAGCATTTGCGTAAAAAAATTTATGAAAAAATGAGTACAAGAGAAATGAAAATAAGAATGTCAATAAACTAAAGAAATAAAAAAATGTTAGGAAAACACGATTAAGTTTACTTTTTAGAGAAAAGGGTTTTGCTAACTTGGTCAAAAAAATGACGTCAAAATAATTAGTCGGGAGGGTAACATCGAAAATTTGATTGTTTTGGCCAAAACAATGTTTTTCCCGAAAAAATTCGTAAATCATGTAACATTTTTGTAATTAAATAGTACTAAAGGTAAATTTGGAAAGTAAAAAAATAAACTTAAAAAGATTCAAAGTACTAATTATATCAACAAAGTTAACTTCCAGTTTCGGTAGCACATCAAAAGAACTCTATAATTAAGCGTGTTTAGGTGAGAGTAGTGTTGGGATGGGTGACCTCCTGGGAAGCCTCTTTGATGCGCGCGAATGCATGACCGGTGAAACCAAAGAACGTTCAAATGAATCGAGTTAACTAGCGAAACCAGTACCGAGATTGTCACTATTTCATATATGATAAAATATCGATCGTGGAAAAAAAAATTATTCAACATTTTATTTATTTAATTTTCATATATATATTTTGCCACGGAAATTATTTTTTCGCCACGGGAAATTTTTTGGCCACGGGAGTTATTAGCCACGAGAGAATTCGTGGCCAAAAATTTAATAATAGCCACGTTCTTATTTTTTCCGTGGCTATCTGTTTGCCACGGCCACTTGCGTCACAGAAGGTATTCCCGTGGCTAAATGATTTAGCCACGGAAATTTAACACTTGCGCCACGAATTTAGCCGTGGCCCAAGTGCTCATTTGTAGTAGTGATGCTTAAGCCAGCCACCGAGTTTGGAGATATCGAGTCGGGAATTGTGTGCATAGGTGTGTATGATAAATAGATTGGAAATACCTGTGATGGAGTCTATGATAATGTCTAAGTGTGTGCAAATAGTAATGATGAACCGTTAAGGGCTGTGAATAGTTAGAAGTATATATGTGGATGTGATAAAGATGGTAAATGTGCTAGGAGTCGCATACGAGTATTGGATAATGTCACGGTGATAATGAGTTGTGAGTCCTTATATGCATCCTAATTAGTATAAGTTGGTAAGTAGTGTTTGGATGAATGCTATTGTGTACCTTTGTGGCATGGCATAATCATGTTCGATATCTGGTTGACGAATTGTTGTGACATGTTTGAAACCTTGAGCAAACTTGTGCAGTGAGTAGTAATTATGTTGCCAAATGGATGCTTAGTGTAGTATAATCCCATGTCGAGTGACTGAATTTGCATACGCGTAAGTAAGTGTAGAATGAGGTGTTGGTTGTCTATATGTATGAATTGATGTTATAGTTGGATTGTCTTGCATAATGTTTTAAATAGGACAGAATGGTATGTGATGTTTGGCATGAAATAGTTATGTTACATTTGAGTTAGTATTAATTTATCATAATTGAATGAAATAATCAATGACGAGTTCCAAATATACTTTGAAATCGACACGAGTTGTTGTTTTGCAGGAACCGATAACCGAACTCGTAACTTTTGATCTCGTTCCTAATATTACTCGACCGAGTACGAGAGCCTACACGACCTAGTAGACCTAACTCGGTCTAGTTGTGGGGTTATTAGATCGAAAACGTTGGAACTGCAAGTGAAAACTGGATCGAGTAGCTCCAACTCGATCGAGTACATGCTACTCGATCGAGTACCCGACTTACTCGATCGAGTAAGTAATGCTATAACCGTGTTTTATGGGGATTCTTATACTTTCCCAGCTTCATTCTTCTTCTTATTTCGTTTCACTCTAACCCTAATTATCTCAAATCCTTTTTTCTCTCAACAACCTTGGTGAAGTGTGTGTTTAATCTCCTTGTTTTCTTCTTGTTAATTCTTTCTACTCATTTGCAAATCATTCAAGGTAAGAATGCGAATCTTCTTCTTTTTTTTTAATCAATTAAAACCATATAAAAGTGTTAGATTTTCTGAAAACTTCAATTTATACTCATGTATTCTGGTTTATAATTGTTGTAATTTGGTAAAATTGCTCTAGTTTGTTGATTATTGATGCTAGAAGTAGGAAAATAAAACCTATAAGAGAACATGTATTGACCGAAATTTCTAGGGTTTGGGTTACAAATTGAATTTTTGTTTGTCTTTTGAGTATGTAAAGGGAAAAATTGAGTAATGTATGTTGTGGGTATCATATTTGGTGTTGATTTTGACTAATATCATCCAAACTTTTGTCTTAAAACTTCGTCTTAAAAGTGCCCCAAACTGAAATTCGCCCCAAATCTTTATGATGACTACCTTTTTGTGAAATTATTTTTGAAGGAATTAATACCTAAATTTGTTAATTGATGTTATAATTTTCGTATTTTGAAAGCTATAAAGACCGTCTGTTATGAATTGTGGGAGTAGCATGTTTAAAACTTTTGATTGTTTTGGTACAGGCTAGTTTACATTGTTTTTTCTTCCTCCATAACTGTACTTGAAAAGTTTATTTGCTTCAAGTAAGTGTCCGTTTGTGTGCCTAAATATGTGTTGAAACAGATGCCGAGACCTGCAGCTGCCACCCGTCAGAGTAACAGGGAAAGGGCTTATGAGCTCAACGTTGGTGAGGGGAGTCAAGGACCCACTGTTCCACCGGTTCCCAAGTATCCTACAGTTGTCTTTGCAGACTTTATGCAAACAGAGGCTTTTGTTGAGTTACAGAAACGTCGAATGAAACCAACCCGATGTATCAACAACATAATCTTAGAGGACCTTAAGGTAGAGACGAATGTGAGGCGCATCTTTGAGACCTTGGGTTTGACTGGTTTGTATCGCCTTAGGAAGCACTCCTAATCTTTCTTGACCTTGGAGTTCATGAGTTCTTTCACCTATGATGCGGCATCTAAGAGCGTACAGTTTCGTCTCATGAACACTAGTTTCCTCTTGACCATGGACATGTTTGCTACCCACCTTGGCCTTGCTCGACCGGAGAAGGGATCCCTTAGGGATATCCCGAATGAGTGCGGGGCTAGTAGTTAATGCCTTGTTTTACCGACAAGAACGCCCCCACTTTGAGTAACATGTTGATAAATGAAGTTCAACATGTCACTTTGAAGATATTTCTTCGTGCCTTGACCTGCCTGATCTATGACCGAAAGGATGTGAGTAAGTTGAACTCACATGAGGTGATGTTGCTAGTTTCTTATCTCAACCCCACCCGAGCCCCAAGTGTTTCATACAGTGCCGCAGCTATAGTTTGTGCTAGCCTAGCTTTGATGTCCACCTCTGGGACCCGGCACTTGAGTTGTGGTGTCATTTCCACACAGTTAGCTGAGCGGTTGACCACCTTTGAGGCCTCTTTGGCCCTTACACCTATGGCACCCTCTGTGCCTACCTTGGACCGAGACTACTTCCTAGACCAGAAATGGTTGAGAACTTTGGAGGGTGGTGGGTTGGCTTGGAAAGTATGGGGTATGAGCTGGATGAGACTACCTGACCCCGAGCACCTTCCTGTGGCTGAGCCTTTGGCGGTGGCGGTAGTGGCGTCGGACTCAGATGATGATGAGGAGGCTTCTGCTCGGCAGTACTACCTCATTGATGATGGTATTCTGGAGTTGATGCAAGAGCCGACTAAGAGGGATCAGGCTAGACCTGAGGATCGACAACCTAGAGTAGGGAGGAGTCCGAGACGGGTTAGGGTGAGAGTTGCTGAGACCCAGCCAGAGCAGCCAGTGCCTCCATAGCATCGGTTTCCCAGCTACCCTTAGTTCTTTAGCCCTGAGATGCGGGTGAGCAAGCTCACAGAGAGGCTATCTTCCACTTTAACGCTTCGAAACCTACACTATATTGCATATGTGCAGGGCATTGGGACCGCCTCTGCCCAACCGGTGTGGTTGAGAGGTGTTAGAGATGACAGAAGAGTCTTTCACTCCTTTGGTGTGGATCCGACTACATGGGGGGACCCTAGGACTTACCCCTACGGTTGTTTGGCACCATGGCGAGTGGGAGCTGACTCTGGTACGGGCGCTACCACAGGTGAGGGTACAACTGGAGCTGGCACATCCAGAAGAGGAGGCGGAGATGAGGTGATGGAGGAGTCGGCCTTGGAGTGATATTCTTTATTTTGTTTTATATATATTCTGTTGATGTGACCATTATTTGCGCACATTTAGTCCCCGACTTGAACCTATTTTGCATATTATTATAGCGTCTCATAGCCATTTTACCCGTCAAATGCTTCCTATTTTGCTTTCCTATTGCTATGTGTGTGATTTGTAGGAAATGAGACAATAGGCGGAAAATTCCCGTCTGTTGAGCCTATTCGGAAGGATATTGACGATCTTGGTTGAACGGGTATTGAAGGAAGGGCAAGAATCAAAAACTAATATTGCGAAAATAAGGAATTTGCAAAGAGAAGGATTCTGAAGAAGAATCCGAGCGTCCAAGGAGCCAAGACGCCCGTCCAAGAAGCCGTGAATCCGAGCGTCCAAACCTCAAAGACGCTCGTCCACCCATGTAACAATCCGAGCGAATTCTCCTCCTGGACAAGCGGATCGTGGCGCCCTCAGCAAAGATGCCCATCTCTCCGAAAGACTAGCGATTCCCTGCTTAGAACTTAGAAATGTTAATTACTAGTTTAGCCTTAGTTGACCTAATGAGGCACTACTATAAATACCCCATTTTGATAATAATCAAAGGGGGGCTTCCACATTAGAAATTCCTCTTAGATTAGATTAGGAGTAGATTAGAACAGATTACTCTTTAATCTTTCTACAAATTTCACATTAGTCTCTCCATAATTATTGTTCAAGCTTGTTACTTTTGGGTAATTGAAGATTATTGGGTTATTGATACCCGTAATTATAATTTCCTATTAAAACTAACCTAGGCTAGTGGTAACAGGGAAGAACCACAAGGAGGCGAATGTAATTGATAGTTGTCTGATATTTAGTCTAAGGTAACAAAAGTGGGGGTTGAATTGATTTGGTCTATAGCTAATAGCAATAAAAATTAAACTAAAGAAATATATTAAACCAAATATAAAGAAGGGTACTAGGATGGTTGGTTTACTATAGTTTCGGCGGCAGCAAACTAAGTCGGTCTAAATCAAACACGTGAGGCGGGAAAACAAGAGGTCCTTTCGGTCCACTCTTAACAAGTAACATCTCTCGATCTCGCCACAAGTCCCTAATATCACTAATACTCACTCTCGTCCTGAAAAGTGACTTATAATCTAAACTTTACCTATCTTTCGATCTCAGAATAGTTTAGTCGTTTTAATTGGTGATCTAACAACTGTCCCTATCTCTCGATCTAACGGGTCAGTCATATATTAAGCATTCAACTAGTCGCATGCATTAGATTCGTCAAATATAAAATTTAAAACAATTAAAACGAAGGTAAACCTCACGTGGTCAGTCGATCGACCAAGTATGTCAGTCGATCGACTGACACGCGATTCAGTCCGTGTTATTCTAAGCCGCCTAATCTATAGTTCCCCTACATCCTAGCACAAGCAATTTAGCTACTCATAACTACAGTGGAAACAACAATAATATTAAGGATTGAAACTACGGAATTCATGCTTAACACGATTAGCCAAATAAATAACATAAAATGATAAAGTTGGCTTTTGGAACCTAACTAGCAATTTCTATACTATCAATGCGATAAAGATAAACTGAAATAGAACAGAAGGAATTCCGAAATTGTAGAGGAATTGTAACGGAATGATTAGAAGTACGAACGAAAATCCGATGCAAACCAATATTCCAAACCCTAATTATTTGATAAACTAAAACTGAATGTAAAACTAGGTAAAAGCTGAATGAATATCTCTGGAAACTAGGTTACGTTATATAGCAAATATACGTAACACTTATTCTAAAACCTAAACATCATGGGCTTCAAGCTCCTTGATCTTTTAATTCTCGTCTGAAGTAGCGGCTTGGTTGATCGACTGAGCATGGCGGTCGATCGACTGGTCTTTGCTGAACAGTAGCTACTGGAACCCGTGGATTGGTCGATCGACTGAAGGCAGTGGTCGATCGACTGCTTTAGCTGGTAATCCGCTTTTAACTTCTCGTGGATTTGTCTTTTGGGCTCTGGAATGCGCACCAAGCTCGTTCCTTAAGTGAATTCTTCACGTCAAATGCAATGCAAGGTACTCGGGGACGGATTTAGCTTGATTTCCGCTGAAATCTTCACATTTCTGCAATAATGTATAAAAATACGGAAGTAGACGGAAATAGGGAGAAATGCAGCATAAACTACATGAATGAGCTCTGAAATGCGCGGAAAATAGGATGTAAAACATCATATAAAAGACACGCATCAAACTTCCCCAAACCAAACCCTTGCTTGTCCTCAAGCAAGAACTAGACTCGATCTGATGACCTAATGGAACGAGTTCAATCTCAGAGCGAATTGCAAACTGTAAAGCCTAAACCATTTTAATGCAATAACCAACAATCAATTAGCCATGTGAATCATGCAAACGAATTATGAAGTCGTTAAAAACTGCTGAACCGTCAACTATCGAGACTTATCAAATTGGACTCTCACGGGTCGCTCATATCACACATAAGCACAGGTGAATATAAAAGAGGATAGAAAGAATTCAATTTTGTAGAAACTCTCACCTAACTACGACCTATAAGAACATGCCTGCAATCTAATATGAAAGTAATCTCT
The DNA here is from genome assembly GCF_048544455.1 of Silene latifolia. Lineage (NCBI taxonomy): Eukaryota > Viridiplantae > Streptophyta > Magnoliopsida > Caryophyllales > Caryophyllaceae > Silene > Silene latifolia. Next base: position 50,123,429 of record NC_133532.1, on the reverse strand, counting down.
ATAACCGTACATATGCATTCCAACCGAACAAATGACCATGACACATGCCGAGGTATATATGGGATATGTGAGGTAATGGGCAAGAAGAGGCAAAACATTTTATGGAAATGAGGAGGTACAGGTGATCAAGCTAGAACCAAAACGGAACCATGTGACAATATCCAACTTCTTGCTCAAAATCAATTGACACGGTGCTAAAGCAAGCACAAAACTCACAATCTCCAAAATAATAGTAATCAACCAACTCCCCATAAGATACTAATGCAACATGGGAGCAAAAATCGCCATAAGATAAAGCTTGAATTATGCGAATTGATTTCTTTCTTTTCGGACCCCTGTCGATCGACCAGAATTGGCAGTCGATCGACTGCTTTGAATAGTGCAGAACTCTTTTTTTCTTTTTCGAATCAAATTTTTTTTTTTAATTCTTTTTCTTTCTTTCCTTTCTTTTCAATCTCCCAACAACATCTCAATCGAGCAAAAGGCTACCAAAAACAAAGTGACAATCCCAACAACATAACTACTAGCTTGACAAGGGCAGGCTAAATGTAGGATGTAATTAACGGGACAAAAAGGCTGTTTTTGGCAGTGTGGAGCTTAGGGCATAATAAGAAAAGGGAAACCTCTACCACATGTGTCAACAAACCACAAACCGAATGCATACAGGTATTAAGTAGATCAAGTTCATATTTATGCACATTTATGTAACATGTCTCATAAGGAGCAACTACTCACATCCTAGATAAACTGGTCATGAATGTCACCAGTTAAAAGCTCTAAATCTCAGAAATATGATGTAGCTTGCCAAAAATCTAAGTCAAATTTCAAGTCCAGCAAAATATTAACGAAAACTCGTAGATATGCATATATGATTCTACTAATAACATGTCAATTTAGCAAGGCTTAGGCAAAAAACAGCTGCAAATGCAGTGTCATCATTGATATACTACCGTTCTGACTCAACCTATATGCTAAAATAAACGTGCATTTTTTGAAATTTTTGAGATTTTTTCAATTTTTTTGAATTTTCTCTGTATATATAGGAAATGAAATAAACGATGCAAAACAGAAATGTAAACGTGAATGCAAGCAAATGATATGCGACACAAAACCCTTCCCCAAACCAAATCGCACAATGTCCCCATTGCGCAAAATCATGTAATGAAGAAAAGAGAAACGGGAATTTGCGAGAAAATAAACAAATAAATATGACATTAGGGGGAAATCGGGAACTCACAAGACTTTAAGCGCAGCAAAGGAAACCTCCCCAAACCAGCGTGAGATAGGTGGTTTCAGTAGCCTGCAGTGCTACTAATAAGTACCTGAAAAGACAAACAATGTACCACGCATAAAATCGAGAAAGCAATTTTGAAGCGATATTATGTTCATAATTACGAAAATGGAAGAAAACAGAAATGAGTCGGGAAATAAAATAAAGTAGAAAACTCCCTCAATCCCGCAAAACGACCAAACACAGCAGGGGAGAGGTCGTGAATAGGTACAGCAGCGCACAGTGGTCGATCGACCATAGATGGCAGTCGATCGACCCAAGTGAACAGGAACAGAAACTCCTGAGATGCGCAACTCAGTCGATCGACTGGGAAAGCTGCTGTAACTTTCTTATTTCTTCGTATTTGCTCAATTACTTGAGCTAATGAGGTCTAAAAACCTGCAAATGCACAATAATACGCGCCCAAAATTGCGCAAAACCCAAAGTAAAGTCTAAAGCGTATAAAATCCTAAGCAAGCAAAATAAAATACGAAGTCTCGCGCACACAAAATACGGTAAATAGTCTTAAAAGCAATAAAGTAAATGTTTGATAAAGCATTTGATCAACTAATAGTTGATCAAGAATGGCCATGGTATGGCCCACTTCGTCGGCTTCTGGCTACTAGAGGTAGCCTCAACTGTGCTCATCTTCTTAGCTGCACTCTTCTTAGCTTCAACATCCGTAGAGCTCAACGAATCAACACTCTCATCATCTCCCTAGTCCATGATCTCTTCGGACTCGTCAGAAACCAAATCAGACTCTCTCACTTTGACCGGCTCCTCATCAACTTCCTCATCAGTGCCAAAGCTAAGGCAACCAAGACCGCCTCGTGAAATGATTGGCTCCTTCGCAGCTGGAGTAACTTGCAACTCTTCCTTCCCCAAACCAGCTCCTGCAATATCAGAAATAGACGAATCTTCCTCCAATTTGCTCCCAATCCGGGGCGGAGGTGTCACAACAGGAGTAGAAATAGAGACAGGCATATCAGGAAGTATAAAATAAGATTTCTTTTCAGAAACCGTATTACAAGTTACAGGCCACATGGGGTCTTTCTTCTTAGCAGGTTGGGCAAAAACAATGGAATGCTTCCCTACTTTAAAGGTCAAGGTTCCCGAACCTACATCTATGACTGCACCAGCAGTGTGCAGAAATGGTCTACCCAATATGATTGGAATATGGGCATCCTCAGGCATATCAAGTACGACGAAGTCAACAGGGAAGAAGAACTTCCCTATTTGCACGGGGATGTCCTCTAAGACTCCAATTGGCTGGACCGCAGATCGGTCAGCCATCTGTACTGTCATGTCGGTCACTGCAAACCTAGTCAATTTTAGCTTCCTAGCAAGACTCAAGGGCATTACACTAATACTAGCTCCTAGGTCACATAATGCCTTCTCAATAGAAAAGGTACCAATGCTACATGGAACGGAGAAGCTACCTGGGTCTTCTAGTTTGTGAGGTGCAGTGTGGGTCAGATAAGAACACGACTCTTTAGTTAATTCGACAGTATGCACAGTTTCAAGTGACTTCTTCTTAGACAAGAGTTATTTCATGAATTTAGTGTAAGCATGCACTTGATTAACTAACTCTAGGAAAGGCACTTGTACATTCAAGCTACGAATAACTTTTTCAAATTTATTGAAAGATACCTGTTCCTTCGTCGGCACTAGTCTCTCCGGATATGGGGCTGTAAGAAGTAGCTTAGCCCTCTCCTCTAAATCTCTCATGCCGGCATCCGTGGACTTAGGCTGAAAGTCCACCACCTTTTCCTTGTTGAAGATCGACCCCTCTTCAGACCGTCTCAAATAGGAACCATTGATCGACATTGGATCGTACTTCGGAACCGGGACTGACCCATCAGCACTCGGGTATTGCCCCAATATTTTCGTGACTGTCGTACCCCGAAACAAGTGATCCCTCAGATTATCGGGCATCGGAGGACGAAAAGGCTCACTATCAGCAGCGATCTCAGTCGATCGACTAGTGATGTCAGTCGATCGACTAACTTGTACAGGAACAGTAGCTTCTGGTTGTCGCACTTCAGTCGATCGACCGGGTATGTCAGTCGATCGACTGATATACCTGGTAGACACCTTTTTCTTTCCTTTGTTCGTTCCAGCTTTGTTTTGACTCGGTTCCGGCTTATCCTTTTCACGGGCATCCTCAATCATAGCAGGCCCCTCCAGGGTAGACCCGCTCCTCAAAGTGATGGCATTAAGGGTCTCCTTTTGGTCAGTTTTAGTCGGTAAGTGTCCCGGAGCTCGAGTGGTATTCTTGCTAGCCAATTGAGCAATTTGACTTTCCAGCAATTTCATCCCGGCCTCTCTAGCTTGGGTTTGTTGCTGCTGCGGCACATAGGGAGGTTTTTGATATTGTTGTTGCTTATGAGGAGGCACATAAGTTTGCTGCTGCTGCTGCTGTGGAAGTTGAGTCGGATTCAGGACATTCTGGCTGCTCCACCTCAAGTTTGGGTGGACATTCGGCTCAAAGTAGGTGTTTGTTTGCCTGTAATGTTGAAAGGCAGCACAAGACTTGAAGGGACTGGGACAATTTTCTGAAACTTGGCCCTCATCTCCACATCTTCTACAGACGAAAGGACCGTCTGAAACAGCATTAACATGGTATATCCCTCCTTTTGAAGCTCCTCCCAACTCGTATTTGTCAAACATTGCAGTGAGAGCTTCTAGTGCAGCTACAGAAGAAGATTCAGCAGCTCTCCTTTGATTGCCTCTCGAATTCCCATACTCAGCTTTATGGGTGGCTAAGTCATCAATGATCTTCCACCCCTTAGTCTCTCCCATATTCTCAGCAAATCGGCCATTGGCTGCAGCATCCAAAATAGCCCTCTGATCGTCATACAGCCCGTTATAGAACTGATTGCAAAGACTCCATTTTTCGAACCCATGGTGCGGTATGGTTCGCACCAGCTTCTTGAAACGGACCCATGCTTCATAAAAGTTCTCATCAGGTCCCTGTTTAAAACTCGTGATCTGAGCTCTAATGGCATTCGTCTTTGAGGCAGAGAAGTATTTCTTGTAGAATGCCAAGGCCAAGGAATTCCAGTAGGTGATCCCATGAGCAGCTCGATCCAGATCTCTGTACCACTCCCTCGCAGCATCACGAAGAGAGAAAATGAACATGGTCTCCTTTATCTGGTCCTGAGTCACGCCAGTTGGCGGGGGTATAGAGCAGCAATAGTCGATAAAAATCTCCATATGCTTGGCTGAATCTTCAGTTGCAGCTCCACCGAATTGGTTTCTCTCAACCAAGTTAATATAGGAAGGCTTCGGCTCAAATTTTCTTGCCTCCCCTGGTAGTTCGAATCCTTTGTAGAGATTCGCAGCTGTCGGCTCTGAGTGACTAGCAATAGTTGCTTCTTCAGCCATGACTGGAATTTCTGGAGAAGTGATTGTCTCAGCTGATGAATTGGAAACTGGAGAGGAAGGTGGATCCTCCTCAAACAACTCGTTCTCGAAAAAGCTAGAATGAGAACCAGACTCTTCCTCTAGCTGTTGGTCTTAAAACAATCTCCTCTTTGCGCGCAAGGTTCTCTCAATCTCTGGATTGAATGGTAGTAGTTCACCACCCTGTGACCTGCGCATAAGAAGAAACTACAGGAAGAACGTAAGAAGAGTTTAAGGAACAGAAGTCCCTTAAACTAAAGAAATACTAAAAAATAAAACAACTAAAAATTAGAACAATTGCCTCCCCGGCAACGGCGCCAAAATTTGATACCCGTCGTTGTGAGTACCAAAAATAAGATTTATAATTTCCTATTAAAACTAACCTAGGCTAGTGGTAACAGGGTCGAACCACAAGGAGGCGAATATAATTGATAGTTGTCTGATATTTAGTTTAAGGTAACAAAAGTGGGGGTTGAATTGATTTGGTCTATAGCTAATAGCAATAAAAATTAAACTAAAGAAATATATTAAACCAAATATAAAGAAGGGTACTAGGATGGTCGGTTTACTATAGTTTCGGCGGCAGCAAACTAAGTCGATCTAAATCAAACACGTGAGGCGGGAAAACAAGAGGTCCTTTCGGTCCACTCTTAACAAGTAACATCTCTCGATCTCGCTACAAGTCCCTAATATCACTAATACCGACTCTCGTCCTGAAAAGTGACTTATAATATAAACTTTACCTATCTTTCGATCTCAGCATAATTTAGTCGTTTTAATTGTTGATCTAACAACTGTCCCTATCTCTCGATCTAACGGGCCAGTCATATATTAAGCATTCAACTAGTCGCATGCATTCGATTCGTCAAATATAACATTTAAAACAATTAAAACGAAGGTAAACCTCACGTGGTCAATCGATCGACCAAGTATGTCAGTCGATCGACTGACACGCGATTCAATCCGTGTTATTCTACGCCGCCTAATCTATAGTTCCACTACATCCTAGCACAAGCAATTTAGCTACTCATAACTACTGTGGAAACAACAATAATATTAAGGATTGAAACTACGGAATTCATGCTTAACACGATTAGGCAAATAAATAACATAAAATGATAAAGTTGGCTTTTGGAACCTAACTAGCAATTTCTATACTATCAAGGCGATAAATATAAACTGAAATAGAACAGAAGGAATACCGAAAATGTAGAGGAATTGTAACGCAATGATTAGAAGTACGAACGAAAATCCGATGCAAACCAATATTCCAAACCCTAATTATTTGATAAACTAAAACTGAATGTAAAACTAGGTAAAAGCTGAATGAATATCTCTGGAAACTAGGTTACGTTATATAGCAAATATACGTAACACTTATTCTAAAACCTAAACATCATGGGCTTCAAGTTCCTTGATCTTTTAATTCTCGTCTGAAGTAGCGGCTTGGTCGATCGACTGAGCATGGCGGTCGATCGACTGGTCTATGCTGAACAGTAGCTACTGGAACCCGTGGATTGGTCGATCGACTGAAGGCAGTGGTCGATCAACTACTTTAACTGGTAATCCGCTTTTAACTTCTCGTGGATTTGTCTTTTGGGCCCTGGAATGCGCACCAAGCTCGTTCCTTAAGTGAATTCTTCACGTTAAATGCAATGCAAGGTACTCGGGGATGGATTTAGCTTGATTTCCGCTGAAATCTTCACATTTCTGCAATAATGTACAAAAATACGGAAGTAGACGGAAATAGGGAGAAATGCAGCATAAACTACATGAATGAGCTCTGAAATACATGGAAAATAGGATGTAAAACATCATATAAAAGACACGCATCAGTTATTATTGGAGGATTGACAACCCTTCATCAATCAATCAGGTTCTCTTCTTTTATTCTTTGCTTTATTATTTGGATCATCTCAAGTTTGGTATAATTCCTTTACTCTTTACCCTTTTATTATTTGTTTCCTTAATCTCTTATCATGTTTACACTTGTTGTGATGATTGACACCATTAATGACATGTTTACCATGATAATAAGTGAGTAGTCTCTTAACTAGGATTAGTGGGTAATTAGGGAAACCCAACATGGGATTAATCATGCTTAATCTAATATGTTTTCATAATTAAATTGCTTGCTTGTTGTGATGTCAACCTATGCACATATTATGTTTGATGAAATGCTAAGCCTATGAATCCTTGCATTTACAACCATCTCTTATCTATTCAACTTGACTTGTAAGATATAAACCAACTCGATTCTTGTTAGACCATGCATGGAGGAGATTAGGAGGAAAGTAAGTCGACTTGTAGGTGTTGTATAATCTAATCGATTCGGCTCCGGGACCCAACTCTTCCTAAGAACCGTAAGACATAAACCAACTCGGTTCCTTCACAACATTAATTGCCTGCAACTTTGTGAACATGTTTGTATGGTCAACTCTCATGAATCCCCTATAAACCCATAATATCCTAGTACTTTTAATCATTTGTTTATATCCTTCCTTTTATTGCTTGTTTTACTTTATTGCTTGCATTAGTCTAGGACATAACTACAAACCCAAACAAATTGTGACACTAGCATAAATTGAGATAGATAGACTTAGAACCCAAAGCACACCGTCCCATGGATCGACCTCGACTTATCATTAATTAGTTGTTTGTTGAGTATTATAAATGTGTTTGATTGGGAGACCCGACGACATCACCCATCAAAATGGCGTCGTTGCCAGGGATGGTGCTATGTGATTAAGTTTTTACTTGTTTGTCTATTTTGATTTTGCTTTCACCTTGAGGAACTTTTCCTCAAGGACTGTTCTTACCATTTTTATTGTAGTTTCCATGTTTGTAGTTGTATCTTTATCTTAGCTATGATGATGACCCAAGACTTGGTACATGGAGTATGTGGTGGATCTTTTGAGTATGACTATGGGTATGGAGAGTTTGAGAAGCAAGTCAACACAAACCTACCTTATTATTCGTACAAAGGAAATCCTAACCACTACCCCAAATTTTCCCACCAAAATCACCACATCCAATATCCACAACAACCACCCACTCAATACCCACTTCATAATGACTTTCAATTGCCACAATACAACCACTTTCACACTTCCCACAACAAGAAAATGAGCCTATTCAAAATATGATTCTCCAAATGATGGGAGATCAACAAAACTTCTTCAAACAAATGCTAGAGGAGAGCCAAAGGAGGGACAATGTTCTTCAAGGCATTGTTACCCAAGGTGAGGAATTGGAGATTCAAATTGCCCAAGCAATCACTCCCCACCGTTCTTTGCGCATTGACCATGAATGTGAATTTGAATTAGTAACTTTTGACATGGAAAATGAAAAATCAGAAGACCCAACCTCATTGAGCTCTTTTGATTATTAAAGTGTGATGTTTGATGAAGAAGACATGAGGTTGAGTAAGCCAAATACACTTATCCTTTGTGAGTATGAGGGTGTATCATTCGATGTGAACATTGGGATGTTGGAGAAAGAATTGCATGAAGCGCCCACTTATGATTCATACGAAGATAGCGATGATGACAAAACCATAAAAGAGGCTGTTGGAAATCTATATCTCATACTCAACAAATTTATATATGTTTTAATTAATTTAGTCATAAAATTAATTACAAATCTTATGCATGCAAACTAAAATAGATAAGTGAAGAAATCATTTTCTCACCATATGATTTTCGGATATATGGGCACAAGTGAGTTCTCCTACTCACTTGTTCTTGAGCTCTCCAAATGGAAGAACAAGGATTCAAGTATTGAATCCCTCCCAAAAGCATATACCCAAGGAAACTCATAATAACCAATATTGTTTAGATCTAGTTACAATATTAGTTTTACTTAAAAATATGACACAAAATAATTTTGTTCTCTTGAATATTTTCGGTCCAAGAGAAGTGATTATATGAGTTTTATTTCTCTAGAACTTTCATAAGATGTAGAGAGTAATTTTCTTACACTAGAAAATGTTAGGTAAAAAATGAATGAATAATTGAAAACCATATGGGTTGCTCTCTTAGAGAAAACCGGTTGGGAGGGGGACTTATTGGGGAGCCAATGCATGCAATAGTTGCTCTTCTCAAAAGCTATAGGGTTGCATGGCTAGTATGAGGTAGTAATCATAGTATTTTCCACTTAAAATAAAAACACAATATACACCTTAAACCCTCCAATTTTTCGGCACTTATAAAATGGAAAGTCCATTTTATATTTTGTCATTTGTCAATTTTGTCACATGTAACATGTTATATGACATGTCACAATGTAATGTATTTTTAACATATTAAAAATCAACATATTAATAAAATATGTCACTTATATAAAATCGACTAGTAATTCGTAATTACTTGTACCAAAAATGTTTCCGAATTATAAACTACAACATTCTGTATTTATAATAATTTATTCATGCCGTTTCAATTGTTTCTGTAAACAATAATTTCATCTATGTAATAAAACAATTCGATTACTTAGACCGTGTCTCATTTAATCATATTACAATAAGATACGTTAATTATACTCACAAAATCATCCGTCAATTTTAAGCAATTTAATTAATTCTTATCGGTATACGATTAATTAAATAGTCAATTAAGAGTATTTCCTTATAGGTATGACCTAAGGGGATCAACTGATCACCACCGTTGCACGACAGTAATGTCGAACTCTAGTCAGCCAATCATTACCAATATGTGTTGACCAGTTGACTGTAAAAATATTACATCCCACATGTATTCTTAAAATGAGATTTAAACATGTGATCATTATGATCGACAATTGTGATCGCATTATTGTCGGAGGACACATATTCCAACAATCTCCCACTTGTCCTCGACAAGTGTGCGTCACCAATTCTCTTGTCCTATTACTATCTCCCACTCAATGCAAGGTGTCTTTCGGGTCGTACTTGCAAGTGATCATATCGAGAGTGGTTTCCTCGATCTGGAGAATAACTGATTGACCGGATTTATCTATCATAGATACCTTCCAAGCGTGGCCACGCATTTCCAGTTCATTACTCCTCGAGTGGCCCTGAGATATTGTTTTAACCCTGACAAGGGGGTGGACAATTCCTATCGCACTTATTCCTTTCGACTAGCCACAGCCATCATAACCCAAAATATGCCCATTTGACCCCATTTACGAAGGTCGTAGTAACACAAATCAAAGTTAATCTGAAACTGTGCCATCGTAGGCGAACAGTCTTTAGTCAAAAGAATCGACTCATTAGAATACTATAGTAGCTCTCGCCACGACCAGGCTATATAAATTTGCCAGAACTCTATAAGCGGTCATAAGGCCCGACAAAGTGTTCCTAACAGTCTGCCTATGTGATCGACTAGTCATCTCACATGACTCTATGGCACTTGAACTTGCCATCAATCGCATCACACTCTAGTCACTTCGAGACGTCACCTCATATAAGTGACTATGGGCGAATACCATGCTAATCTGTGTTCACTTTAACGGGGTTCAATGTTGTCTCTATAACCCGTTTGGATGTAACAAAGTATAAAAGGAGTTTTTAAGATTTAAAAAAAAAAAAACTCGAACGATAAATGTGATTATCATATGAGTAGTCAATACTTGATTACTACTTCATATTCTATAATCCAGTCTGGTCTTGAATGTAGTTGTTCATCTCAATTCAATTGAAATGACATATGACATGTCTCATCATGTTAAGCCTATGAGAAGGCTTTGGTTAGTAGGTTTTGTCAACTTCTTGTACCTTACTCAACCTTACTACATACTCGTTTTCCTTTGTAATGTATATATTTGCATTACAAAACTTTCTGAGTACGTGTCGAGATCCAATCAAGACATAGGCCCTCTAGCCTTAGAATAGCTCCCACTGTTTTCACAGTGTGCGGGACTCATCCTTCTTGCACATCTCATGATTGCAAGTGTACTCAATTTTCGTTATAAATATCTCTCATTGTTCTTTATTGCCTAGAACGATTCTAGAAAATCTATTTCTTAAACAACATAGCCACAATGGTATCTTAACCATCCTAATGTGTTTTGATTATGGTTTTGTCGGAAACCATGCGCAATCTCAATTGTCAATTGTCACTTGTGTAACACCCTTACACAAAATTGCATCAAAAACACTTTGCATTTCATCCTTAATGTTTCTACAAGCACTTAAGGGTAATAATTATGGCTTACTTGGTAATTATTTCTTAAATTCGATTTTAAAACAATTCATCATACTCGAAGCATATGAAGTGTTATACATCATTACTTATTTAATTGATCCGGCAGCGGAAGCAAATGGAATCAATCAAATATGTTCAATTTAATTGAACTAGCCATGAATCTTATCAACATAAGACTTCTTATTGACGCTAATATCATGTGGATTTATCTTCATAAATCCGGATATTCAAGATGTATTATAATACTCCAAAAGTCTTAAATCATTCTTAATGATCAATATGTCATCTACATATAAGACTAATTAAAATTTCCGTAACTCCCACTAAACTCCATGTATAAACACAACTTCTCGACTTATTGAGAAAATTTTTATCACATGATCAAAATGTTGATTCCAACTCATTGATGTCCTACTTAAGATTCTCTCTTAAGTTTCACATTATCTTAGGATTGCAAGAATCTATAAAACTCAAGACATGTATTGAATACATTCCTTCTAATTGTAGAAGTGGGTTTTAGATTCACTCGCTATGTATTTCATAATAATGAAACACAATCCCTAAGAAGATCGAAATAGACTTAAGCATTTCAACCAGTGCAAAACTCTTTGCCACCAAGCTTGCTTTGAAATCTCTCTTTATTAATGCAAAAACCCTGTGACACTAATCAAGCCTTTTAATTTCGGATTTTCATGGTTCTAAGCCTTGTAGTGAGTTGTGACTTAAACACTCTCATGTAAGTCATATGTTCATTACTTTCTAGAAGTAATCAACTTGAATCAAACGATTTCTTTTGTAAGTTATAAGCTCTTTACTTTCATAAAAGTAGCATAACTTCATCATTTTCAACAAGTGACGAATTTAACCTCCTAGGTTTTAAAGAAACAACATCTTACACAAAACGTCTCATGTAGTCAATAAAGACCAGTTTCTTGCGACATAACATTCTCTGTGGCATTCTTTGTGGCTCTTGAATAATTTCTCCCACTCTGTCTTCTAGAAATAAACTTGTATTTTAGAAAGACAGCTTCATGAGCCGCAAACCCGTCGTACTCGTGATAATTGAAAGGGAAAAATGAGCATTTTTTTCTTTGTGAAAACTTACAAGCATGGTACCCTACCATATCATATCTCATATGATCCGTTTTAGATTTAGTGGAAAAATAATTTAGACAAAATGATAAAATCCCCAAAAGTGATCAAGTAACTCAAAGTAACTTGATTGAAGTCCAAACCATATCGAATAGCGTTTGAATTCTTATCCAATCACACATTATCCCATAATGCGTGCTAAGAGAGATTAATTTGTGATACTATATCACATTTCCTTTGGTTTATATCAAAGTCTTCACTTTGATAATCCCATTACGACTAAATCGTGATTCTTTGAATTTTTGAACTTCTTCAAATATTTCTCTATTTACCTTATTAAGTGAACACATTAGCATTAACTTAAATCGTTGGTAAAAGAAAATGATCAACCTCTTATGGATCAATGATTTACAACCTCGATCTCCTTTTCAACCAAAAGGCACGAGATATCTTGCTTTGAATACAAGATGCGCATAAACCATTAACAATCTAATGGCTTCAAGAGTACTCGATAACTCTTTGCGTTTATCATTTCAGAATTTAAGGTTTAATCTTGGGTTACCAATTTGAGTCTTACATCATCTACATGATATATCATTCTAGTTTGGTTTAGAATATATTCACCTTGATAATGGGCTAGCCATACATCAAATCGTGGTGTATAGGGTCACAAAAGTGAAACCTCTTTTGTATCTTAACAAGTTTATATTCTTATTTAGAGTCTGTGCACTTAATAGTCACAATTAAGTACAACTTTAAATCCAAAAACTAGATTGAGTACACAATTACTCTATCTCTCGACATTATCGTTGCTAGTCGTCATATTCTAATCATCTTATGTGTCGAATACAATGATGAAAACCTCCACTGGTTTCTAATATTGACGAATTAGTACTAGGAAAATTTATGTTTAATCAAATAAACATTTAAAGAAGAAGGTCCCATTAGATGTCCCACAACTAACTTGTTGATTCTTCAATAATTTAGGGTAGTTTCCTTTCTAGTGTCCAACATTTAAGACAGTGGAAACTTTATCGGTCGGGATTGATAGGTTAAGTATCGCTATTCTCAACAACTTTACTTTTAACATTACCTTGTATCAATTCCATTATAATCTTTATTTCTTGAACCTCATTCTTTTCTTAACGTTTTAAGAGAATGCTCCCACTCATTTCAAAGAGTCTTTACTTAGAGAAGCAAAGTTGAATCTTATGAAGATTACTCTTCAATTCAATCGTTTTAGTCTTAAAACTTTCATTGAAGTGGTTGCGTTATTTTGGTCAATTACGAATTCTGACAAATCTAATTACCAAAACAATTTAACGTTTCAAGGTACTTAATTTAATTAAGTATATGGAAAAACAATCCATTGTAAGTAGATGTGTTAGTCAAGAATCAAAAACCTGTTTGATAATGAATAACTTTAATCTATACTCTTTACAAGAGATCCTTAGCAATGGTTCATATGAGGTTTTCGAAGCAAATTCATATTTGTCTTTAGTTACGATGTTTTAATGCAGATTTAAATCAAAAACCGAAATGATATCGTATATGAATTGTGGTAAAGAAATAGAACAATATAATAACGGAATAGTGGAAAACTTAACATTTGTCGTTTTATTAATACTTGTAAATAACAAGTAAAACATTTATATAGTGACCTCTTCCCAACTATTATAAATAATTCCGAGATCCAAATTCATATTAACTTGGGCACGGGGTAGCCGATGAAACCCTCATCAATATAACTCGGTGGACTAACTCTTTAATCGATTCTACTTTTAGAACTCTCGGTCGATAAAATTACTCTAATATTTATCTATAGCCCAAAACACATCCGACAAGGGCACGGGGTAGCCGATGAAGCCCTTGTCAAAAACTTTTGTTGAGTTCAATCCAAATTTCGAATAAATGTGTCCATGATCCAAACCCATATTAACTTGGGCACGGGGTAGCCGATGAAACCCTCATCAACATGAATTCAGTGGATAGACATTTATCACCCACTTCCCCTACGTAACAAGGTTTGTACCCCGGGGTAGCCGAGTGCACTCCCTCGCGAAATAGGTTTTCATGGTTTCTACTATTTGGTAAGGCTATGTCTCAATTGATTGTTTTAGCGAGAGGTCATGTCAATTTATTATCTATCACGTTTTAAGTGAACTAAAGAGGTGAACTACGATAATTCTAATTGACACGGTCGATAAACTCGATTAAATGATAATGCATGTTTTAGTTATGGCGATTTAGCGATGCATGCAACATATAGATAAAATGCAAAGCATAAAATAAATCCTAGTATGGCCTTCCTAAAATAGAAAATCTAATTAACTATTACATATTCGGAAACCAACTCCATTGGTCCCTTGAACTTCGGTTCTTGGCACGCATCTCGAGGTAAAACCGTCTTTATGTATCACCTTCTTGAGTGACACCGTCTTCAAGGAACTCCGAAATAAATAAATTACATAACAAATTACATAATTTCCTATTATACATTTGTATTTAAAATAAAAATAAATCTATTAAATTACAAAACAGTGATACGAGATCACAAAAAATTACAACCGAATCGATATTCCCATACATTTCGGGTAATTCCAATTAAAAACTAAGGCCATACTAAGTAAAATTACATAATTCAAAATTACATAAAATAAAATTATGACAATCATAAATAAAATGCAGCATTATAATATGTATGAACATGCCCAATTTTATGCTAAATCGCCTTTAAGGAGCCAATATCGTATATTAATCGGTTTTTACGGATTTGCGTGATTCAACCTTTTAAAATCACAATAAATTACATAAATTCATATTTATGCACAAGTTAATTACCCTAACCTCTTAGAACTCAAAATTAGTCTCTACTAACTATTTGACTATAATTAACTTATATTTCTTAAAATTGTTCATTAATGGACTCAAAATTACAATAAAAAGCCATAAACTTCAAATAAATCACAAAAATCTCAAATAAATTCAAAATTTGAAATTTAAACATATGAACATTCTGGAAAAATACCATGACACTCATAATGTTCAAAAACTTAGGTTTAAAATTTTGAAAATTATCGGGAAAAACAATGTTGCGGTTTATCGGATTTAACATTTATAATCATAAAAACATGAGAAAAAATATATTCATCAACTTTTCAATTTTATATCTGAAAAAGTTAATAAAATGCAACATGTGACGTTTTTCCTTAGTCATGAAGTATGTTTTAGCAATTTTTCACTAATTAAGTCACTATTTATGCTATTTTTCATCAAAAATCCATAAATCATGCATGAAGACTTCATTATAGCCTATTATTTTACACACATCTTGTAAAATTGCATGTGACAACATACTAAATTTATATGACCAGATTCTAAATATTTCTCATATTAACCTATTTTTCATTTAAATTCGATTTTTATACTGAAAAATCCATATTTCGAGCATAAGAACTCCAAAAATTTTGAAAATTTCCAGATCATATAAAAATAATATATGTGAAAACATATCCAAAAACCACTTGAAAATTCGAAGTTTAGCTAATTTTCGTCCAAAATTGACATTTTTTATCATAAAAATCACATTTTAATGCCAATATTTAAATAAAATGAACAATAAAAATCCATAAATTAACCAAAATATCCTAAATACATTTTAGGATCAGAAACTTTAACATGCAAAAATTATTTTCGTGATATATCATAATAACACAAATTTACAAGTTTTATATGTTAATCGTATAACTCGGAAAAACTATAACCGATTTGCATGCAAACAACCTTGTGCTCATGATACCGCTTGTTGGAAATCTATATCTCATACTCAACAAATTTATATTTGTTTTAATTAATTTAGTCAAAAATTAATTACAAATCTTATGCATGCAAACTAAAATAGATAAGTGAAGAAATCATTTTCTCACCATATGATTTTCGGATATATGGGCACAAGTGAGTTCTCCTACTCACTTGTTCTTGAGCTCTCCAAATGGAAGAACAAGGATTCAAGTATAGAATCCCTCCCAAAAGCATATACCCAAGGAAACTCATAATAACCAATATTGTTTAGATCTAGTAACAATATTAGTTTTACTTAAAAATTTGACACAAAATAATTTTGTTCTCTTGAATATTTTAGGTCCAAGAGAAGTGATTATATGAGTTTTATTTCTCTAGAACTTTCATAAGATGTAGAGAGTAATTTTCTTACACTAGAAAATGTTAGGTAAAAAATGAATGAATAATTGAAAACCATATGGGTTGCTCTCTTAGAGAAAACCGGTTGGGAGGGGGACTTATTGGGGAGCCAATGCATGCAATAGTTGCTCTTCTCAAAAGCTATAGGGTTGCATGGCTAGTATGAGGTAGTAATCATAGTGTTTTCCACTTAAAATAAAAACACAATATACACCTTAAACCCTCCAATTTTTCGGCACTTATAAAATGGAAAGTCCATTTTATATTTTGTCATTTGTCAATTTTGTCACATGTAACATGTTACATGACATGTCACAATGTAATGTATTTTTAACATATTAAAAATCAACATATTAATAAAATATGTCACTTATATAAAATCGACTAGTAATTCGTAATTACTTGTACCAAAAATGTTTCCGAATTATAAACTACAACATTCTGTATTTATAATAATTTATTCATTCCATTTCAATTGTTTCTGTAAACAATAATTTCATCTAAGTAATGAAACAATTCGATTACTTAGATTGTGTCTCATTTAATCATATTACAATAAGATACGTTAATTATACTCACAAAATCATCCGTCAATTTTAAGCAATTTAATTAATTCGTATCGGTATACGATTAATTAAATAGTCAATTAAGAGTATTTCCTTATAGGTATGACCTAAGGGGATCAACTGATCACCACCGTCGCACGACAGTAATGTCAAACTCTAGTCAGCCAATCATTACCGATATGTGTGGACCAGTTGACTGTAAAAATATTACATCCCACATGTATTCTTAAAATGAGATTTAAACATGTGATCATTATGATCGACAATTGTGATCGCATTATTGTCGGAGGACACATATTCCAACAGAGGCTTATGAAGAATACGTGCCTTACAAGGACCTTTGGAACAGGGGAGAGGAATGGACTTGTGATATCACCTTGCTTGAGGACCCTATCCTTGAGACATTCGAGATATCTTATTATGAAGACAAATGTCCCTTCCCTATTTCCCATGAAGACTACTTGGCACCTACCATGGAGCCAATGATTGTTGTAGATGATATGGTGGACCTTCTTCAAAAGGTCAAAGTGTCATACAAAGGGTACTTGGTGGAAAAGCTCAAAGAGAAACTTGCACGTGAAGCTACTTGTGGAAATTTGGCACCCACAACATCAACTTCTAAGGAACTCGGTCATCAAGGTCATGAGG
Source organism: Silene latifolia (assembly GCF_048544455.1). NCBI lineage: Eukaryota > Viridiplantae > Streptophyta > Magnoliopsida > Caryophyllales > Caryophyllaceae > Silene > Silene latifolia. Next base: position 50,106,066 of record NC_133532.1, on the reverse strand, counting down.
ATTCTCCTTCTACTCTTGAAGGATTGATAAATTCAAATGCTATCATCGTCACCAAAGTTGAAAAAGAAGGTAGTGAATGGAAGTCTCCGAACAACTATGAACCATACTTCTTACCTTATGATGACAAGAATCATGGGCTAATTGGTTTGAAGCATCATGAATATTCAAGTGCCAAGAAGGGAAAGAAAACAAGAATGAATGACAAAGTCCCTTGGCCAAGCTTCGTTTTGAAGTTAAGCAAACCATACTTATGCTTATTTGGAGCTTGTTCTCAAGCTTTTGATCTTCTACTAAGAGGCTTGAGCTCTATGGACAAGAACCTTTACAATATGAACTAGTTTGGTGGAGTCCTATCTTAAACCACCATTTGTAAGATATTTCTAGGACCCTTACCTTGTATAATATTGTACATTTTTGCATTTTTATTTACAATTTCTTGCATGAGAGTAGTGAGGGAGAGTTTTATTACATTCTTGTTGAGCATAATTTCAGAAAAATATAAGGAGGAATATCAAAAGGGTGCAAGGGTACAATCTTGTAAAAGAAAAGAAAGAAAAATTTGAAGAGCAGAGGAAGACGCCTGTCCCGAGGCCTGGACGCTCGTCCTGAGCCTCCCTCCAAGTGGTGTCCAGTTCTATAGCAGAATCCGAGCGGATTGAAGGACAAGACGCTCGTCCTGAAAAAGACGCCCGTATTCCTTGTAGGACGCTCGTCCTGCTTGACACCTGAAGAAAATTTTTGGACTAAAAAAAAAATCTTAGCGGATTCAAAAGAGGACGCCCGTCCCGATTAAGCCGCTCGTCCCAAAGCAAAGACGCTCCTCTTTTGCTGCTCCCAGAAAAGGCAAAGACCCTGTAAGGAAATACGAGCGGATTCCTCACACGACGCTCGGACCACCTAGGAGAAGATGCTCGTCCCGCATACGAAGACGCTCGGATTCCTGCACTTTCCTCAGATTATCCGCCCAGGCCCGACCCGAATCCGCTCGTCCTACCCACTTTTCTATAAAACTACCCCCACCATCCCTCATTTCCTCATCTTATCTAAACACAATCTACTCATCTTCATCCCCAAAACACTCCCTTCTCAACAAAAACAACAAAACCCTAAGTTTCCCAAATCGAAAATGATGAACATCAAGAGAAAAGCCAAGAAACTTGTTGAAGCCGCTACCAAGAAACGCAAGGGCTCATCTTCTTCATCTCTCAACAAATGGTGATACCAAGAAACCCTCATCCCTTGATAAGAGGAGGGGTGGAGCAACTTGATTATTTTTCGGAGGTACTCTTCACATCCGATGCCCACCGTGCCAAGTTTGTCATGTTGCTAGGTAAGCATTACGAACCAACTCAGTTTATTGATACTAGGGTGCTAGAAATCCTAGGGATAAGGTACCAGACCGAAATGTTTTTTGACGGTCTAGGGATAGGGAAATTGTTCCATGCCCATGAAGAGACGTACCTTAGCCTCACCTTGGAATTTTTGAGTAGCCTTCGTATTGTTTCGAACACGAGGGTGAATGTTAGTATGGAGTTTAGGTTGTGTAACCTTGACCATAGCCTATCACTTGGCCAATTTGCTCAAATTTTTGGTCTCACTGTGCCACCAAACAACATCAACAAACCCTCCGATTTTGAGGTGGACCTATTATGGAAGGCTATTTCCGGGAGGGATTTCATTCACCAAAAACAATGCTACACCTTTGCTATTCAACACCCGGTGATTCGGATCACCGAACGTTTCGTAGCCGGCACAACTAATGGGACATATGATCAAGATAGGTGGACTCTCCTCGATTTGACATTCCTTGAGTCCTATCTAAATGTCCGTGGGAGAAGGAAGTACAACTTCAATACACCCCTTGAGATTCTTACGAGATTCTTTGATTTCTCCCAAGGGAACACCCAACTTAAGACCTTCATCATGGGAGGTCTAATTACTATCTTGGCAAACTACCTTTGTCCCGGGTTCAACCAATATGGGACTTATACACCCCTTGAGGGGAGTACTTTGATTGATGAGGACGCCTTCTTCAACCACCACCGGTGGTGTGCCTGTAACACTCCCATTTATTTGGGAGCCTTTAGCTAGACATTCCCAAATAAATAGGACCGTTAACATCTCGGTTTCCCGAGGTAGTAGATAACAAAGTCCAACTCACCAAAGTACTTTAATTAAAAACTTTAATGATTACATAAGTTTTACAATTTTAATCAACTAAAACTTAATATAAAAACAAATACATCTCGCAGCGGAAATTAAATAAGTGATATAACTACATTTGTGATCTAGACTCCTGCAGGTCCGAAAGCTCACACGCCCAAGCTCCCCATATCCAGCTAACTCAAAACCTGCTATTTAAATCTGCTCCCCATTTAACCGGAAATATTAAATGGTTCACCACAGGATACCATCAATTAAAGCAGGCATCAATTTTATTTTGACACAGAAGCAAACACGTCAACCAATGGTTGAGTAGGAATAAAACTAAACAACAACAATAATAATCCAACCAAAATAAACATCCTTCAAATTCTCATCACTTCATCCGTACAATTCACTTACGTCTCTGGCAGTAGAACACCCCCCTTAACACCGTGCTATGCTCAACGGGCAGTAGTACTTGCGTACCATGCTCACCTGGCAGTAGTACCCTCCATACTATGCTCAACTATCTCTGGCAGTAGTAATTACTTACTATGCACAACTGGCAGTAACAATCACTTGTTATGCACAACTGGCAGTAACACACTCTATGTTATGCTCAACTGAATAATCAACTCTCCATACCAAATATAACCCAACAACAAAAACTCAATAATAATCTCTTCTTCATCTCAACCAACATCTTAACATACTCCATTACTCTACTTCCAACAATGAATCACAATATTAACCTTAACCTCATAAATCGTCACATTTAAACATTCATTCACTTAACAATAAAACCGAGTTGAGTAGGAAATTCCTACCTCGAAAGCAAGCACTCCAGCGCAATCCGAATAAAAGCAATCTATTAGAAGTATTACTCTTTAATACATCCGTTCAACCAATTCCGTCACCTATATAAATAATAATATTTATAATTTAATTATTAATTACTCAATCTATTATTATGATTTAATCAATTATAATTTGTTTAATTAATTATTTTCCGTATGGATTATCATTACGTAAAAACCTTCTTAATTAAATAAGACCCAAATACCCATTCAAACCCGTAATACCCACCACACACCCCCGTATACATGCATGGTTTTAAACCATGTTTAATACCCCAAACAACCCGTGTAAGCAACCCAACCCGACACCCACCAAGACCTGCCACCACCACCACCGAGGTCCAACACTGCCAGCAACCTTACACTAGTCCTTCCATCAACCCTAGCCTCCATAAGTGGTCCCTAACCCGCGCTCTAACAGTCGACACCACAATACCGAAAAACCCGACAACTAACTCCTCCAACACTAGCCCCACCACGACTCTCCACTATCAATCTCACCGTGACTGACCACCCATCCCACGGTGTCCCTCGACCTGCCCAGCCACCAACAACCCGACATACAAGACACAAACCCATGCCCTAACTTCCCTCCTTAAACCCGACACCAAAATACACAACTCACGCAACTCACCACCCTACTGCCACCATGACCACCCTACTCCCACCACCGTGGTCTCCCTTGACCCACGGTGGTCCTACCACTTTCAACAACCCAAAACGACACACAAGACGAAAGACCACACATAACTCGTTTAACCACCACACCCGACACCTCACTGTACCAACCACCACCCCAGGCCACCCCGACACTATCATTAGAACCTACCTCAGCCGAATTAGACAACCACCCAGGTCCCACTCTTATACGACGTACACACAAGCTACACACTTTGTCTTAAACCCCGCGACAGCCGCCCCTTTAGACACAAATCCCACCACCCACGGTGGTCACCCCTGGTCACGGTTGGTCTCACTAGCATCACCACGGTCCAAGGTAACTACTAAGGTTAACGGTACTGATCATGGTAGTCTATACGTCCTACAAACGTTAAATTAAATTATTAAGACAATATAAACATTAGTTCAGACGATCTTACCTTTATCGCTTTATTCGCTTTATTCCGTATCTTAAATCTCCTTATTCTTCTTTGTGAATTGTAAGTTATATTTTCAGAATTATCATGGTATTTATAGTGTACGATTAAAGAGTATGTGAGGTCAATTAGGAAACTTAATATAATTACCTTATTCCAAGTATTTTAGGAATTGTCATTACTATTATATTATTATTATCATATATTAATCTTACCATAAGAATAGGATTACCACATATCTCTTTTACTAATTTAATTATTGCCATAACTTTATTATTATTATTGATATAATTATTATCTTTATATATTTATTATTTCCATATTATATTATAAATTCCCGATATAAATCCCGATCACACTCCTACTCTATTTATTATACTTCGGTCCACTACTTAATGGCACGTGGTCCAATACTCGATTACTAGCTAAGCCCAATTCCCGACTTGCTTTACTTCATTTATTATTCAACCAACGTTTTATTTGTAATTATTATTAGAAATGCTTTTAACTAATTATTAAATTACGTAAATTATTAATAACAAAATACGGGGTATTACAGTCTTCCCCCCTTAAAATGAACTTCATCCCGAAGTTCGCCCACAACTACTATCGCAATACTACGCATCATTCAACATAATCAATTATAAAATAAACTAATTATTAAACTCACTTAATTATTATAAAATCGTATCATACTTATTAGAATGTATCACAAAACTAATTTCCAAAACATAAGAATGTATTGTAAGAATAAACTTAAAATATGAGGTATTACATTCTACCCCCCTAAAAATAAACTTCGTCCTCGAAGTTCGGAATTCTAAACAACGGGATTAAACAAACCATTTACTGTAATATCCCAAAGCATATAATACACATTATTGTAGCAGAAGATAACTATTAATTCCAACATAATATTGATTTATGATATAATAAAATTTATTAAATGGAAATTAAATAACTACAACCTGAAATTAATTTAGATTTATTGCTTGCGTGTTCATTTCATACTAATAATATCTAACTTAAACATGGTTCCAATTAAGGTAATTATATATATGGCTTAGGGCAACACATTCTGCATATCACTAGACATGTCATCCTACTTCACATAATTTCCAACATCAAAATATCAAGAGATGAGAAAATGACTTTTAGAAACTTTAGCATAGAGCTTCCATTTTCACGAATGACAACACATATTACAACTTCCAAAATCGTCAATAAATAATAACTTAATGACTCCTTTATAATTTTTGGAAAATACAGAGAGTTAGTAAACCATCAGAAAAAGAATCAAGTCAAAAACTCATAAGGTCAATTTATAATGCATTTTACAAATTATTTGGTTGAAACAGAAATTTTACAGCAACTTGTCAGAAACTTAGGTCAAATTGTAAAAATCACCATAAACTGTCAAAATATTTTCTTAAAACGTTGCTTACCAATTTAGAAACATACATGAGTATATTAAACAGTGGCTTTGGAATTATAACAAATAATTACGTAGTTTTTAAATGGCAAATTTTACAAAAATATGGCGCGAAAACATCACTGTACAGGAATATTTCGCTTACTGTCCATTAAAATATTTATTTCTCCTAAACCGTATATTATTTGAACATGAGACCATTGGCATATGAAAGCTAACTCACAAGGGTATCACACATAAAAATGTCGGGCAAGAATTTTAAACCGACAGTAAATGACAGCCAAAACAATCAAGGATAAAATGTCGAGAAATCAACCAAAATCACATTCTGCACAATTTCACTTATACCCATCATGATTCACATATTAATCACAATTATGCCTCCTCAAATACATACCATCACACTTTTCTATAACCATACACATATACCAATGCTTAAAATCATATCACATCCCCTCTTCCTAGAAGCAAAGTTATGTCCCCGTAACCACAATCATCAATGAGAACAATATTCAAACAAGGCAACAAAACTTACAAGGCAAAATAAATAATATTCATTTTAAATTACCCCACACTCTCAAGTATTCTCTCAGGGTTTCCGGTTCAAAACTAAGAGGGCCATGGTACGAATTAAGGCTAGCTTCTTAACCGCACTAAGAGGGGCTCCTAACGGTTCCTTCCCGGGGTTCATTTTATTTAGACACATCCTAAGTTCATTATTATTCATTTGTTAGGCCTGAGGATCGTTTTGCTCTGATACCACTTTGTAACACCCCCATTTATTCAGGAGCCTTTAGCTAGACATTCCCAAATAAATAGGACCGTTACCATCCCGGTTTCCCGAGGTAGTAGATAACAAAGTCCAACTCACCAAAGTACATTAATTAAAAACTTTAATGATTACATAAGTTTTACAATTTTAATCAACTAAAACTAAATATAAAAATAAATACATCTCGCAGCGGAAATTAAATAAGTGATATAACTACATTTGTGATCTAGACTCCTGCAGGTCCGAAAGCTCACACGCCCAAGCTCCCCATATCCGGCTAACTCAAAACCTGCTATTTAAATCTGCTCCCCATTTAACCGGAAATAATAAATGGTTCACCACAGGATGCCATCAATTAAAGCAGGCATCAATTTTATTTTGACACAGAAGCAAACACGTCAACCAATGGTTGAGTAGGAATAAAACTAAACAACAACAATAATAATCCAACCAAAATAAACATCCTTCAAATTCTCATCACTTCATCCGTACAATTCACTTACGTCTCTGGCAGTAGCACAACCCCCTTAACACCGTGCTAAGCTCAACTGGCAGTAGTACTTGCGTACCATGCTCACCTGGCAGTAGTACCCTCCATACTATGCTCAACTATCTCTGGCAGTAGTAATTACTTACTATGCACAACTAGCAGTAACAATCACTTGTTATGCACAACTGGCAGTAACACACTCCGTGTTATGCTCAACTGAATAATCAACTCTCCATACCAAATATAACCCAACAACAAAAACTCAATAATAATCTCGTCTTCATCTCAACCAACATCTTAACATACTCCATTACTCTACTTCTAACAATGAATCACAATATTAACCTTAATCTCATAAATCGTCACATTTAAACATTCATTCACTAAACAATAAAACCGAGTTGAGTAGGAAATTCCTACCTCGAAAGCAAGCACTCCAGCGCAATCCGAATAAAAGCAATCTATTAGAAGTATTACTCTTTAATACATCCGTTCAACCAATTCCGTCACCTATATAAATAATAATATTTATAATTTAATTATTAATTACTCAATCTATTATTATAATTTAATCAATTATAATTTGTTTACATTAATTATTTTCCGTATGGATAATCATTACGTAAAACCCGTCTTAATTAAATAAGACCCAAATACCCATGCAAACCCGTAATACCCACCACACACCCCCGTATACATGCATGGTTTTAAACCATGTTTAATACCCCAAACAACCCGTGTAAGCAAGCCAACCCGACACCCACCAAGACCTGCCACCACCACCACCGAGGTCCAACACTGCCAGCAACCTTACACCGGTCCTTCCATCAACCCTAGCCTCCATAAGTGGTCCCTAACCCGCGCTCTAACAGTCGACACCACAATACCGAAAAACCCGACAACTAACTCCTCCAACACTAGCCCCACCACGACTCTCCACTATCAATCTCACCGTGACTGGCCACCCATCCCACGGTGTCCCTGGACCTGCCCAGCCACGAACAACCCGACATACAAGACACAAACCCATGCCCTAACTTCCCTCCTTTAACCCGACACCAACATACACAACTCACGCAACTCACCACCCTACTGCCACCATGACCACCCTACTCCCACCACCGTGGTCTCCCTTGACCCACGGTGGTCCAACCACTTTCAACAACCCCGCACAACAACCCAAAACGACACACAAGACGAAAGACCACACATAACTCGTTTAACCACCACACCCGACACCTCACCGTACCAACCACCACCTAAGGCCACCCCGACACTATCATTAGAACCTACCCCAGCCGAATTAGACAACCACCTAGGTCCCACACTCATACGACGTACACACAAGCTACACACTTCGTCTTAAACCCCGCGACAGCCGCCCCTTTAGACACAAATCCCACCACCCACGGTGGTCACCCCTGGTCACGGTTGGTCTCACTAGCATCACCACGGTCCAAGGTAACTACTAAGGTTAACGGTACTAATCATGGTAGTCTATACGGCCTACAAACGTTAAATTAAATTATTAAGACAATATAAACATTAGTTCAGACGATCTTACCTTTATCGCTTTATTCGCTTTATTCCGTATCTTAAATCTCCTTATTCTTCTTTGTGAATTGTAAGTTATATTTTCAGAATTATCATGGTATTTATAGTGTACGATTAAAGAGTATTTGAGGTCAATTAGGAAACTTATTATAATTAACTTATTCCAATTATTTTAGGAATTGTCATTAGTATTATATTATTATTATCATATCTTAATCTTACCATAAGAATAGGATTACCACATATCTCTTTTACTAATTTAATTATTGCCATAACTTTATTATTATTATTGATATAATTATTATCTTTATATATTTATTATTTCCATATTATATTATAAATTCCCGATATAAATCCCGATCACACTCCTACTCTATTTATTAAACTTCGGTCCACTACTTAATGGCACATGGTCCAATACTCGATTACTAGCTAAGTCCAATTCCCGACTTGCTTTACTTCATTTATTATTCAACCAATGTTTTATTTGTAATTATTATTCGAAATGCTTTTAACTAATTATTAAATTACGTAAATTATTAATAACAAAATACGGGGTATTACAGTGCCTACACTCAAGAAGAGAGTGTAGAATGGTTCACAAAAGGGTGCACTTCTATTGTTCTTTTAGGGTGGAATATACCCGGTACCGACCCAAGGTTGAGCCCGTATTCACCTAGGTCGAGCTACCTTCTCGACATCCAAATCATCGGCAACCCCCCTCAAAGAGAAGAAGTACCCCGCCAACCACCACACCCTCGTGGGATACCGGCAAGGCCCATTCCCCCACCATCTTATGTGCCTATATCCCGCCGTACCCTACTCCTCACACGCAATTTGAACCACAAATCCCCAATACCCCGGGTATTCATGACTTGATGAACCTTATGAATAGAGTTGATCTTGGGGTGCATGAAGGGAGGGTCGAAAACTACATGGCCCTTTATCCTCAGTATTATCAAATGGCACAACAAGGGTACATCGACCCTAATGGCCCTCACCCATCTTGTGCTCAACCACATCTCTTCTTCCCTAATCAAGGGAACCAAGCCGGGAACTTTGGTGGTCAAGGTGGAGGATACTCTTGTCAAGGAGGAGGGTATGACCAAGAAGGATGCTCTAGTAGGTATGGCTACCCCCAAGATGATGATGATGACGAGTGAGAGATGCCTACCTCACCACCTCCATTTGTATGATACTCTTGTCCTCCTCTCTCTTTTGTATAGTGCATTGCATTTAGTTTAGTCTTCACACGCATTTGTATTATATTTCATATTGCATTTACATTAGTTAGTTTATATAGTATAGTTGCATTGTAATATATCTCACATGATTCATGTAGATAGTTGCATATAGATTAGAATTCATGCATAGTCACTAATGACCAAGCCTATTTCTTTCTACACTAGAAATAGTGTTTAAATCGGTTTGGGGAGGTTTGATCATAAGTGACCATAGGTTACTAGAAAACATGCGTCATCTAATATAGTTTAGATTGCATTCATTTGTTATATATGTCATATAGAATTGCATTTAGTTAGAGCATGTATTCATTCATATCATATCATTGCATTTGTACTTTAATTTCCATAAAATTAAAAAACCAAAAACATGTATCTCTTTTTCATTCCTACTCCTACATGTACGTTGAGGACAATGTACAAAATAAAGTGGGGGATGGGAACTTATATTCCAAAAATGCATAAAAATTGAAAAAAATTCCAAAAATCTCAAAAATATGTCTTTTAATTCTTAAAAATAAAAACCATAAAAAATTTGAAAACTTCAAAAATTCAAAAACATGGTCATTTCCTTTGTAGTGTAGTCTTGTATATATTATTTTGTATATATTGTGTTTGTTCATCCTTGTTCACATTAATCGACTACGCCACATCCGAGACACGAGGATATTGAAGACCGCATGGTACGATATTTCCAATCTCCTTTTTCCTTTTTATGTTAATGACTATGTGGCTTTATTTTGATTGATGCGGTAAAAACAATGTGAATCTAGGATTGCATTTAGATTATTTGGCATACTAGTTGGTAGAAACATATGCATTAGGTTGTATAAATGTTAGTTGCATCATGGCATGTAGTTGCATGGTTAGAAAAATTTTGTGAAACCGTCTACTTGGGAAGCTTGACAAGTGTATATAAGGCCCTTGGAGATACTTTTTCTTCTTAAGACTTTGCTTGTTAGAATGCTTGTAAAACACCCTAGGATGTGTCATGCTAGTATCCTTTGACCCATGGATTAAGGCCTAGTCAAGAGTACTTTGTGGTGTGATAACTCCTTGGCTACCGTTTATTCCAAGGTGACCCTTGAAACTATGCAACCATCATCCATGTCCTACCATATTTTGTCATCAAAAAGGGAATGGGCACAAAAATTGTTCAAAAATTTGAGTTCAAGAAAAGAAAAGAAAAGAAAAAGTTTGCAATTGCATCAAAAGAAAAGAGGAGTAACAAAAATGAAAACTCCTATGCTTCAAATATAAGGCACCCTCGTTACTAATTGGGGTGACTTTGAAAATGTTCAAAAGAAAATGCAAAAAGCTGTCAAGTATTGAAATGCCAAAAATCAAAAGAAATGGCAAGAAATTGTTCTCAAATGTTATATGGCACAAGAAATTGTGGGGGGGGGGGGGCAACAACAAAAGCAAACTCCCAAATGAAACTCAAATACTATCAATCCCTTTATCCATCGTATCCACTTTTATGCATAGTAGAGAGGGGACGACCCTTCTTCTTGTCTAGGCAAGAAGGGGAATTCCACGATCCTCCAGTGTTTCTAACACCATAGGGAGTCTATTCTTGACAAAAGCATTTAACGATTGAGGACAAAGGTACCCTAGCTTGACACAACTTGGAGGTGATTTATTGGTATCCTTCTAGGCTTAGTAGTTTGAAGAAACCATATCTATAATGGAATGTGTATCCTTGAATTGCTTCCCCTTTAGATAATTTCTGCCACTTAGATGAGGAAAGTGGCTATTCTTTTGTAGATGCATCCATTACTTGATTTTGTGTGCTTTAATGCACGGATGTGTCGCCATTTTGGCAAGACCCACCTTGCCTTGCAAGAAGGCATCCTACCTCATGGTTGTCTTGTTGTGAGTTGAAGGGGCGGAGTGAGACCTGCTAATTGTCTCACATCGGTTATGTTAGTAGTATAGCTTAAATAAAGGTCTAGTTTTTGTCACCTCTTTACTTGGGACGAGTAAAGGTTCGGCTTGAGGATATTTGATGTGACCACTATTTGCGCACATTTAGTCCCCGACTTGAACCTATTTTGCATATTATTATAGCGTCTCATAGCCATTTTACCCGTCAAATGCTTCCTATTTTGCTTTCCTATTGCTTTGTGTTTGAATTGTAGGAAAGGAGACAATAGGCGGAAAATTCCCGTCTCTTGAGCCTATTCGGAAGGATATTGACAATCTTGGTTGAACGGGTATTGAAAGAAGGGCAAGAATCAAAGACTAATATTGCGAGAATAAGGAATTTGCGAAGAGAAGGATTCTGAAGAAGAATCTGAGCGTCCAAGGAGCCAAGACGCCCGTCTAAGAAGCCGTGAATCCGAGTGTCCAAGCCTCAAAGACGCTCGTCCACCCATGCAACAATCCGAGCAGATTCTCCTCCTGGACGACCGGATCGTGGCGTCCTCAGCAAAGATGCCCATCTCTCCGAAAGACTAGCGATTCCCTGCTTAGAACTTAGAAATGTTAATTACTAGTTTAGCCTTAGTTGACCTAATGAGGCACTACTATAAATACCCCATTTTGATGATAATCAAAGGGGAGCTTCCACATTACAAATTCTTCTTATATTAGATTAGCAGTAGATTAGAACAGATTACTCTTTAATCTTTCCACAAATTTCACATTAATCTCTCCTTAATGATTGTTCAAGCTTGTTACTTTTGGGTAATTGAAGATTATTGGGTTATTATTGGAGGATTGACAACCCTTTATCAATCAATCAAGTTCTCTTCTTTTATTCTTTGCTTTATTATTTGGATCATCTCAAGTTTGGTATAATTCCTTTACTCTTTACCCTTTTATTGTTTGTTTCCTTAAGCGCTTATGATGTTTACACTTGTTGTGATGATTGACACCATTAATAACATGTTTACCATGATAATAAGTGAGTAGTCTCTTAACTAGGATTAGTGGGTAATTAGAAAAAACCAACATAGGATTAGTTAACCTAATGAATCCCTACTATAAATACCCCATTGGTAATAATAAAAGGGGGGGGGGGGGGGAGCTCTCTTAGCTAGAAACAAATCCTTCTTTAGATTTGATTATGAGTAGATTAGAATAGATTACTCTTTAATCTTTCCACAAATCTCACATTAATCTCTCCTTAATTATTGTTCAAGTTTATTATTCGAGTTTATTATTGGGTAATTGAAGATTATTGGGTTATTATTGGAGAATTGACAACTCTTCATCAATCAATCAAGTTTTCTTCTTTTATTCTTTGCTTTATATTTGGATCCTTCCTAAGTTGGTATAATTCCTTTACTCTTTACTCTTTATTGGTCATTTCTTCATTCTATTATCATGTTTATACTTGTCGTGATGATTGACACCATTAATGACATGTTTCCCATGATAATGAGTGAGTAGTTCTTTGGCTAGGATTAGTGGGTAATTAGGGGAAACCAACATGAGATTGATTCATGCTTAATCTAATATGTTCACATGATTAAATTGCTTGCTTGTTGTGATGTCAACTTTATGCACATATTATGTTTGATGAAATGCTAAGCCTATGAATCCTTGCATTTACAACCATCTCTTATCTATTCAACTTGACTTGTAAGATATAAACCAACTCGAGTCTTGTTAGACCATGCATAGAAGAGATTAGGAGGAAAGTAAGTCGACTTGTAGGTGTTGTACAATCTAATCGATTCGGCTCCGGGACCCAACTCTTCCTAAGAACCGTAAGACATAAAACAACTCGGTTCCTCCACAACGTTAATTGCTTGCAACTTTGTGAACATGTTTGTATGGTCAACTCTCATGAATCCCCTATGAACCCATGATCTCCTAGTACTTTTAATCATTTGTTTATATCTTTCCTTTTATTGCTTGTTTTACTTTATTGCTTGCATTAGTCTAGGACACAACTACAAACCCAAATAAATTGTGACACTAGCATAAATTGAGATATATAGACTTAGAACCCAAAGCACACCGTCCCTTGGATCGACCTCGACTTACCACTAACTAGTTGTTTGTTGAGTATTATAAATGTGTTTGATTGGGAGACCCGACGACATCACCCATCATCTGTTCCATGGATTTTTCGTAGTTAGTACTTGTTTCGGTTGGCACTTAGTTATATTTTGGTTTGTATTTGGCCATAAGGCCGTATTTGGGACGATTTTAAAACTTGTTATGCAGGTGGATAGTGTCGGAAATGAAACTCCGACATGGTTATGTTAACTTGGTATTGCAACATATCTATTTGAAGGATTGTGATCGAAGGTTACTCGATCGAGTAACTGCAGGTGTGAGTTAGAAATGCTCTCTATACTCGACATACTCGATCGAGTAGCTAATGAACTCGATCTAGTAACGTCAACTCGATCGAGTAGCTTCTTGGCTCGATCGATTGCCCATGTATACACCTGTTTAATTCTAAATTGTTTTTAATATTCGTGCATGCGTAGCTCATGGATAATATGTGCCGTAATAGCATCATCGTGTCTTAAGCATGGTAAATTGATTTGCCTCAAGTAACACGTTGAATGATGGTTATAATTCTTGTTGCATGTTTTGTAATGTCGCATAAGAAATTAATCGATGTCATGTATGATAATGGAATGATGGAATGTGTAATTGTGTTGTTCACTTTTCCTACGGTTTTAATATACAAGAGTCATACCTACGTAATGTCAATGAAGTGCCATGTTCGTTGTGAGTTTCACTGTATAGTATAATTTGTTCGTAATATTAATACAAAATAAAAGTTAACGTCTCGTGCAATAGTTATAGTTCGTCTTGAAGGTGAACTTCAGGGAGGAAGTTCCTTTTAGGGGAAGAGTAAATGTCGCATGGAAAAATGAAAAAATTATGACAATCTCTTAGTATTTTGAGTAGTTGTTTGAGTAATTGTTAGTGATTATAGAATAATTATTGGCAATTGTTGATTAAATTCATCATACTGTTGTATTTCGTTTCCGAGTAATGGTTAGCAAAGTGTCAGGTAGTTGAAGTCTTTTTGCATTGTTGAGTAATATGAATGATTTAAAGGAATTAATTTAAAATGAATGCTATTTTGTCTGTTGTGTAAGTGATTGATAATTTTATACTTATGGGTGATTGATAATTAATTGTTGTTGATAGATTATTGATGGAGGAGTAAACAGACAGTTGTGTTGGTTTATACTTGCGTAATGATAGAAATAAGTGGAAGTAATGGTTGTGTTGGTTGTTCGTAGGATGTATGTTTGACGACTTGATAGGAAGCCGTGTTGGATGATGTGTACGAAGGTAGATGATGATGATGAGGGGTGAGCAATTATAACCTTAGTTGCCAGTGTCGGGATGGATAGTTGTACGTTACCTTAGTTCCCTTTTGCCATATGTCATGGGGAAGGATGAGTTAAACTTCGGGGACGAAGTTCTTTCTAAGGGGGAAAGACTGTAATACCCGTTATTTTAGAAGCCCGTTTACCGTCATTGACTCACCTTGGACACCTGTCTAGGCCTTCGAAAACCTTACGAGCTAACTTTGTGACGTTATAATCCTTTGATGTTTCGGTTACTCGATTTAGTGGAGGCAACTCGATCGAGTAGCTTAGTCCCTCGATCGAGTAGAGGCCACTCGATCGAGTAAGTCGTTTACTCGATTGAGTAATGTGAGTTCAGAGGGGAATTATAAATCGTGTTATCGTGGAACCCAAATAATTTCTCCACCTTTCCTCCTAAATCTAGATGTCGTCATATCTTTTCTCCTTCACCTTGATTCATCTTGTTGGAGCCTTTGAGAGGGGATACACCATGGGAATAGGATACTTGTGTCAGGTAGCTGTCTTGTCGCTAGAATGCTATGTATAGGTATGTTGTCATCATCGTCATCGTCGCCCTTAGTTTTAGTTGTGTTTATGGTACTAGTAATAGATGATTATGCTGGTTGTTATAGGTGGTTATAGTGATTGCTTGTTGTCTGGTGGTCGTGCGCGGAATCACTGCGGTTTGCTAAAGGTATGTTTTCCTACTCAGTACTGTTAGTTGTCTAGAGTGTCGATTTTTGTTGTATAATTGGTTTAGTGTTGTTGTGGGTAGTGTAGATTGGTTATGACTGACCGTTGTTGTTGTATAATGTGGTTGGTTGCGATTGTTTTTCTGTGGTTCTCGAGGTGCATCCTCGGCTGAGTGGAGTCACTTGCGGGTGTGGCTTCATGCCATTGATTCGCCCTCTGTGGAACCCGCCACAGAGGGGATGTGCACATTAAGGAACGTGGGTTATCGCTCGAATTAGATGAGCGCGGCTTAGGTAGGAACGACTATGGTCCCCCACTGACGGTGTGGATTAGTGTTTGTGATTGGTAATCTGGCAAGACTGGACCTTCAGGCAGTCAGAGGTGTGTGGGTTATTGGAGGAGGTGGTGTATGCGTGATACTGAGTTTGTTGTGTCTGCCTTGATATTGTTCCTTCAGTTACTGATGATGCGTATCCTAAATATGATGTTTTACACCCTCTTTTTCACGCATTTCAGAGCTCAATTATGTAGTTTATGCTACTATTTTCCCTATTTCCGTCTACTTTCGTGTTTTTGTGTAATATTGCAGAAATGTGAAGAATCCAGCGGAAATCGAGCCGAATCCGTCCCTAAGTACTTGGCATAGGATTTGACATGAAGATTTGACTCGGGAAATGAACTTGGTGCGCGTAGCAAGGCCTGAAAGATATATTTGCGAGAGTTTTAGAAGCGGGTTACCAGCTAACTTGGTTTATAGACTGACCTACATGGTCTATAGATTGCCAGAATGCTGAACAGAAGTCTGCAGGAAAGAGGAGCAGTCGATAGACTGGTCTTAGTGGTCGATCGACCACCCCACGATACTGACGCGCAAATTAAAATTATAATTCCGAAGGCCACTTGTAATTAGGGTTTAGGAATAAGTCACGTTAATTTCCTTTATAACGTAACTTCAGTTTATCATTGAGGATATCCAGTATTCGTCATTCAGTTCCTTCTAGTATTTATTAGTTTTCAATAATTCGATACTTTACATTCATAGTTTAGCATTCTTAATAAAGTTCATTGCTTCCGGATCTCGGTAATTCTTGTTCTTTAATTTGCAGTGTACCTTTATTTGCTTTATTTAGTCTAGAAATTGCTAGTTAGATCCCGAAACCTTGATTGCTTTATTTCGTTATTATTGCTTGATAATTTTAATCATGTTTTCCTTTATAGTTTTCATCAATTTTGTTGATGTTATTATCATACACATGAGTAGCTAAGTACCCTTTGCTAAGATGTAGGGGAGCTATAGCGTAGATGGCGTAGAATAGGTGACCCCGTATTAGGGCATGGTCGATCGACTGGCTTAACTGGTCGATCGACTATGTCGTGTGGTCGGTCGACTGAGGTAGTTGGTCGATCGACCAGCCCCGTGTCTGATTAGCATCGTTTGATTCGTTAAGTGAAATATTTAACAATGAGACCGAGAGGAAACTTGTTAGATGCTTAGTTTTGACCAACCCGTAGATCGAGAGTTAGAGGAGGGCATTAATTAATGAATTAAGACGACTAAATTGCTAAGATCGAAAGATAAGTAATTTAGGCTTTAGGAATCACTTTTCAGGGCGAGAGCTAGTATTAGTGAGACCTAGGGACTAGTAGCATAGGCCGAAAGGAGCTACTAGTTAACTTGGACCGAGAGGACACGTTATATCCATCCTACACGGCTGTATTTCGGACTTACCTAGGATTATGTGCCATCACAGCTATAGTGAACCGACCGTCTTAGCTCTTTTTTTATCATTTGTTTACACTTATTTTTTATTACTTGCTTATTTATTTTTGCATTTAGACTTAGATATAATCTAATCCAAAACCCCCCCAGAAATTCATAGACTGAGATAAAACAACTTAACTCCCTACCTCCCTGCGGATCGACCCTTACTACCGCTTGCTAATTGTAGTTTGGAAATTATAAATATTATTTTTGATACTCACATCGACATGTATCAAATTTTGACGCCGTTGCCGGGGAAGGCAGCACTAGTTTTAGTTGTTTATTTATTTTAGTTTTTTTTTCTAGTTTAAGGAACCTTTTGTTCCTTAAACTTTTATCACGTTCTTGTTGTAGTTTATTCTTATGCGCAGGTCTAAAAAAGGCGAATTATTTCCCCTTGATCTCGAGTTAGAAAGGACCCAGCAAATTAAGAGAAGGCTATTTCAAGAAGCACAGTCCGAGGAAGAGCCTAGTTCTCGGTCTAGTTTTAACGAGAACGAGCTATTTGAGGAGGATCCACCTGTTGGAGTTAGTGTCCTCCACAATAGTGCGTTAACATAATAAATCTCATTAATGGAATATCATCAGATATTTAATTATTTGATCCTCGTCAGTTGATTAACGTAAATCGATAACGGTTGGCTGACTAGAGTTTAACGTTATTGTCGTGAGACGGCGGTGATCAACTGACCCCTTCCGGTCACACCTAAAGGAACGAAACCCAATTGATAACTAATTAATTGTATGAGATACAATTTGTTTAGTCCCTTGATTTATAGACTAAGAGGTTAGTCGATTATTTTTAGAGAGATTTCGAGTTGCGAACTCGAGGAGCGACAGTTATTATTTAATTACGTGATAATTAAATAATAAGTTTTGGGAAACGGGTTTTAGTTAATTAACTGTTAATTTACTAAAATTGTACTAATTGATTAATGTGATTAATATTAGTACGTAAATAATATGTGTAGTGGTACACGTATATTTACGGAGTGAATTTGACGAATTAATTATGGAAGTATTTAAACATGATACGATGTTTAAAATAAAAATTACACGGATTTGTGCGACAAATATAAGAACCAACATGGACCCGTATATGGTCCAGTGGACCGTGTAAAATAAGTGTAGTGGATGATTACTCACATAATCATTTTACCTTATTTTGTATACTACTATAATTTATCTTATACAAGATTTTGCATGTGATGTAAGATAAAATTATAAGACAAAAAATTGTCCACTTGAACACACTTCCACCCGCCACTTCCCTTCCCTACACTCCATATATTGTTCACATTTTCACTCTACCTCTCTTACACACTCCACTACTTTGCATGTGAACATTTTTCTTCTATCTCTCTAAAACATAATAATACATCACTACTAATATTACTAAGATTAGTTAGTAATATTACTTATTATTATCAAGGGTTCATATTAACAAGTAACTAGTTCATACTTGTTATTATTATTGGGTTAGTTCTTGGGTGCAATAAGAAGGAGATATTCTTATTGAAGATTTGCAAGGAGGATCTTCCATTTGGTTTAAGCTCAAGAACAAGCTAGTAAGGTGAACTAGCTTGTGCCCTTTTTACCACAAATTCAATGTAAGGAAATTGTTTTTCCTTATACTTTCTTTTTATGCTTTCATATTAGCATGCTTGTTACATAGATCACTTAAATAACAATTTATGAGATAAATTAATTTTATTAGAGAGTCTAATATGGATCTATGATCTTTCAAGTGGTATCAGCGCTTAGGCTTGTAATTTGCATGTTGATTTTAAGCATTTTAATGAATTATGAGATAATTAGTAAAAACTCAAAAATTGTGTTAGAAGAGGTTTTAGCACGAAATTTTTGAGACATGCATACCTACTGATCTCAAAAGGTTTGTGGAATTTTTTGGTGATTTTTGAAGTTATTTTTCTATTTTTAATGATTTTTGGTAGAAAACCGAGTCAAAATGTCGCACTTTAGTGAAAAATTGACTAAAAATAGTTAAAAGTTGATTCGGTGCATGGATTTTTTATGGTAGTTCATGCATTTTTTCTACTGATTGTATGCAAAAGGTTGAAGGTTGGTTCGGAATTTTTCATGTTTATTGATTTTTTGAGTAAAAAGTCGATAAAAGTCAAATTAATTAATCATAATTTTGAAATTTTTGATTCTGCCCATGATAAATTTATGTACATTTAAGAATATTATTTAAATGTCAAAAGTGATTTTGCATGTGTGTTTTCACTTTGTTTTGATATTTATTGGTTTTAGTGGTTAAAAACCGATAAATATCGATCTTTTTCTTCACAAAATTTATCAGGAATTTTTGGGCATTTTTTATGAGTTTTTGGTGTTCTTGGGAGTGTTCCAGAATACTAAAAATTTGTGTTTCAATTTTTTGGGTAATTTTTCAAATATTTTGGATTTTTACTTAAATTTTATGATTTTATCGAGATTAAATTAGCAAATTATCACCAAATCAAACTAATAATTTGTCATAAAATTAGTGAGGACTAATTTTGAGGTTCAAAACAGTTTCAACAATTAGTTTGGACTTAAATGAGATTTAAGAGTTAATTATTGATTTTACATGTTAAAAATCGATTAAATCCACAAAAACCGAGATGGATATCAACGAATGATAGATAGGGCGATTCTGGCATCATATTTACAGCACTTTAAGCATATTTATTTAAGTTGAATGAATTATTGTCATTTATTTAAAGTATTTATCTTTTTGTACCTAGTATGGCCTAGTTAATTTTAATCGTTATTACCCGAAATGAATGGGAATATCGATTTGTTTGTCATTAAATACGATCTCGTATCGTCGGTTTGTAATTAATTAATAGTTTTATTTATTTTATTAATTAATGTATAATAGGAATAGCTATGTAATTCATTTGTAATAGTTATTTTTACCGGCGTTTCCAAAAGACGAATTACAACGAGACGGAGTCTATTTTTGGAAGGTGTTCCAAATCCCACAAGGAAGAGCCACTTATGGAATGAAGAGGCAAGGGACCAAGGAGTTGTTTTCCGAAATTTAATAGATTAGTTTTTATTAACTAGGTGGCCATACTAGGATTTATTCATATGCTTACATGTTTGCTTGTTTTATTTTCGCGCATGCCAAAATCGCCATTCACATGCATTTTATTTTCGCGGTTGTCAATTCACGTCATTTACATTCACCGAATTAATTCACTTATAAGGAATTTATGACTAAATTGACAAGATCTCTCACATAACTAAAATTGAGATTAGCCTTACCAATTAGTAACACCTACGAATCTCTTATTCATTAGTGCCACGCTCGCCCAAGCGGGGTGTTCTCTTTTTACCTTGGGTAAGTAGGGTGGTAAGCGGTTATCACACGCTAAAATTGGTTGGACTCAACGGGATATAAGACGGTCTTGTGTTCCGGGGCTAGTAGATGAATTTGAGGAAATTCGTCGACCAAGAGTTCTAGAGGTAGAATTAGTCAACGTGACTTACCGAATTTACACAATTATGGGATGTTTCGCCCAAGCGATGCTCATTTTTGTTTAATATTTGGGTCATGGAATCATTTATATAATTTAGTGGGAGGTGATTATATATGCTAAAACTTGCCAATGTTTTTACAAGTAATGTTTTTAAAAAAACAATGAATGTTAATTTTTCCTTTTTGTTGTAGCATTTTAATTCGCAATGGCAACTTCATCAACTCCATCGACTACTTCACTAGGCAAAGATTCATGTCTAAGGTCCGTAATGGACACATGTATTTTAAAAGATGACGGTAGTAACTTTCTTGAATGGAAATCCAACATCAAAAGTGTCGCGTTGTCCGACAATCTGCTCACTTACTTGACCGATGCTCCTCCAATTGAGCCCGGTGCAAGAGCTTCATCGGCGGTGTGGACCGCCTATGATGACTATGTGAGGATGTTGAATGATATCAAGAATGTGTTGATATGGTCAATATCGCCAAAGCTCAAGCTATCATGCATTTCTTTAAATGCTTACGAGATATTCACTCGTATGATCACTATGTTTTCACAAACACCTAAAGTCCGTCAATACGATGCGGCGGCACGCTTCTTTGAAGCTAAGCTTGAGAGGGGCCAAAAGGTTGGTCCCCATGTACTCAAAATGGTCAAATATGTTGACATCCTAGAGCGTCTAGGGTGTAAGATTCCTAAAACTCTTGTGGTGGATCGAATCCTCCACTCACTCCCCACCAAGTTTGCCCACTTTAGGGTAAACTACAACATGAATGACATGGATAAGAGTTACCATGAAATTGATGCACTCCTCTCCCAAGCAGAGAGGGATATGGAGGCTAGTGGGAGTGAAAAGGGAGATGTTTTAATCATGAAGTTAAAGAACATGTCTCTTGGAGTCAAGAAAGGAAAAGGGAAAGAAAAGTCCCAATTCAAGAAATCGTCAAAGAAAAATGACAAGGGAAAGGGGAAGGCCGTTGAGAATGTCAATCGCAAGGCAAAAAGTGTGAAGCTCTCCGGGGCCGAATGTTTCCATTGTAATGGGAAGGGGCATTATAGGAGGAGTTGTCCCAAATACTTGGAGGATCTCAAAGAAGGGCGTGTGACGCCTATTGGTATGATTTCCTCTCTCTATGTGATAGACGTTAATTATGCTTGTACTTCCACTTGGGTACTTGATACCGGATGTGGCTCTCACCTTTGTAACCATTTGCAGGGTATAAGGGACGTGCAAGCACTAGCAAAAGGTAACGTGGATCTCCGCATGGGCAATGGAGCTAGAGTAGCCGCCGTTGCCGTAGGGACCTATGTGCTCACTTTAGCTAGTAGTTTAGAGTTGTATTTAAATAAGTGTTATTTTGTACCAACTTTAACTAAGAACATCATCTCCATTTCCGCGTTAGACGCGGAAGGCTTTTGTTTTATGATTAAGGACAAGTGTTGTACTTTTTCTTTTAATGATTTGGTTTATGGCAAGGCCATTTTAATTGGAGGCATTTATGTTTTAAATGATGTTAATGACGTTTATCATATGGAAACGAAAAAGCTCAAAAAGGGTGATCCAAACGAATCCTACCTTTGGCATTGTCGTTTAGGCCACATAAACGAAAGACGCATTAAGAGACTTGCTTCATCAAAAGTGCTCAAACCATTTGGTTTCGAATCTTATGGTACATGCGAGTCTTGCCTTCTAGGCAAGATGACTCGTGCACCTTTTGCGGGAAAAGGGACACGAGCTAGTGAGGTTTTGGCTCTCATACACACGGATCTGTGTGGACCATTAACCATCACCGCTAGAGGAGGTTTTCACTACTTCATTACTTTTACTGATGACTTAAGTAGATATGGGTATGTCTACTTAATGAAGAACAAGAGTGAAGCCTTTGACAAGTTCAAAGAGTTTCAAAAAGAAGTAGAGAACCAATTGGATAAAAAGATAAAGACTATACGGTCCGACCGTGGTGGTGAGTATCTAAATATTGAATTTGATTCACACCTAAGAGATTGTGGTATAGTATCACAATGGACTCCTCCTGGCACACCGCAATTAAATGGTGTGGCCGAAAGGAGAAACCGATCTTTACTTGATATGGTTCGGTCCATGATGCGTCTAACTGAGCTTCCTAGTTCATTTTGGAGTTTTGCCCTCTTGTCTGCAGTATTTTCACTAAATCGAAGCCCGACTAAAGCGGCCGATAAGACTCCATATGAGATATGGACACAGAAAGTCCCTCATTTGTCATTCATGCGTATTTGGGGTTGCGAAGCGTACGTTAAGATCAAGTCTGACAATAAGCTTGCACCTACGTCTGACAAATGCCTTTTTGTAGGATATCCAAGGGAAACACGTGGCTATTAGTTCTACAATAAACACGAGAACAAAGTGTTTGTGGCTCGTGATGTTGTCTTTATAGAAAAGGAGTTTATTTCTAGGAGACAGAGTGGGAGAAAATTTGAACTTCAAGAAGTTCGAGAGCCACAAACCGAGAATGAGGTAGAGGAGAACGTGGAGGAAAGCATTCCCTCTTCCTCTGAAACGGTAATTGTTCCTAAAAAGTCAAGTAGGATTTCTAATCCACCTGACCGTTACCTTGGTAACATCGAAGAGGATGGTGTTTTGTTACTTTTTGAAAGTGATGAACCCACTACCTACAAATCGGCCATGTCTAGTCCCGACTCTTCGCTTTGACTAGAAGCCATGCGGTCCGAAATGGATTCCATGTACGAGAACCAAGTATGGGAATTGGTGGATTTACCTGAGGGAGTGCGACCTCTTCAGTGTGAATGGATATATAAAATTAAACTCGGCGTGGATAAACATGTGGATGTTTACAAAGCTAGATTGGTGGCAAAAGGTTTCACCCAAGTTCATGGTTTACACTATGACGACACCTTCGCTCCAGTCGCTATGCTTAGGTCCATTAGGATAATCTTAGCGGTTGCCGCATTTCATGATTATGAGATTTGGCAAATGGATGTCAAAACCGCGTTCTTGAATGGGATTCTAGAAGAAGAGGTGTACATGATATGACTCAAACGTTTTGTGGATACATCTAACCCTAAGAAGGTGTGTAAGCTCAAGAAGTCCATTTATGGTCTTAAGCAAGCATCTAGGAGTTGGAATCATCGCTTTGATCATGTTATTAAACAATACGGTTTCACTAGAAGTGTGGAAGAACCGTGTTTATACATGAAGTTTAGTGGGAGTAAGGTTGTATTCCTTGTCCTATATATATGTGGATGACATATTGCTCATTGGGAATGATATTCCATCGCTCACTTCCGTTAAGGAGTGGCTAGGGAAACACTTCCAAATGAAGGACTTGGGAGAGGCACAACGAATCTTGGGTATCCGGATCTTTAGGGATAGGTCCAAAAGGATACTAGCATTGAGTCAAGAAGCTTATATTGACAAAGTTCTTGACCAGTTCAATATGAAAGACTCCAAGAGAGGATTTCTACCTATGGGCCAAGGGATTACTTTGAGCAAGTCACATTCTCCCTCTACCCCTAAGTAAATTGAACACATGAAGACCGTCCCTTATGCTTCCGCTGTTGGGTCTATCATGTATGCTATGATTTGCACTCGCCCCGACGTTGCGTAGGCCTTGAGCATGACAAGTCGGTATCAAGCCAAGCCTGGTGAGAGTCACTGGATAGCCGTAAAGAACATCCTTAAGTACTTGAGAAGGACTAAGGATTCGTTTTTAGTGTTTGGAGGAGAAACTGAGTTGCGTGTAAGAGGTTACACGGACGCAAGTTTCCAAACCGATCGGGATGACATGAAATCCCAATCCGGCTATGTGTTTATGCTAAATACAGGAGCTGTTTGCTAGAAGAGCTTCAAGCAAAGTGTTACTGCGGATTCTACAACAGAGACTGAGTACCTTGCAGCGTCTGAGGCTGCGAAGGAAGCTGTTTGGATTAGGCAATTCATGGAGGGGCTAGGAGTAGTCCATTCTGCCAAAGATCCTATCACTCTATATTGTGATAACAGTGGAGCTATTTTTCAAGCCAAAGAGCCTAAGTCTAGTAACAAATCTAGACACATTGAAAGGAAATACCTTGTAATTAGAGATTATATGGAAAGGAAGGAAATTGACATTTGTAAGGTTGGGACAGATGATAATATTGCTGATCCTTTAACCAAGCCTTTATCAAAGGCTAAGCATGATGGTCATGTCGTCGCTATGGGATTGAGACGAGTACCAGATTTTCTTTAGATTATGGATATGTAATAATTGGATAGTGTATCTTTTATTATATATATATGATAATCACATTCATTGTTTTCGCATTCATTTCTTTTATGAATTTTTTTATTTAGTGTGACTAAATTTTAATACCTTGTTGATGTGAATAAGTTGTGGAGACAATGTTGAACACTATTCAAGTGAATAAGATGAACATTGTATTTTGTCCCTAGTCACTTAATGAGGTGACGTCTCGGAGTGACTAGATTGTAAGTCGATTGATGGTTGTTCAACACCATAAGGTCATATGTGATGACTGGTCGATTACATAGGCAGAGTGTGTGACACTTTGCTGGACAGTGACCATTTAGAGAGTCCCTAAGTTCTATTATAGACGCCTGGTCATGGCAGGGATCTCTAAGATGTTCTAATGAGTCGATTCTTTTGACTGGAGACTATTATCTGAGCAGGTGCAGTTTCCGAGTGACTTTGGTTTTTGTCCTAGGTCGTGCCGTGAAAGGAGGCCAAAAGGGCATTTCATAGGTCATGGTGAGCTGTATTGTGCAATAGGATAGATAGGGCATACAGGAATTGTCCACCCACTTTGGGTAACTATATATCAAGGCCACTCGAGGCGTTAATGACTACAAATGCGTGGCCACGCTCGGAAGTAATCTGTGAGAGATTTTTCCGGTCAGGTAGTCACACTCCCAATCGAGAAAACCACTCGCGATGTGTTCATGTGCAAGTGTGACCTGAAAGACACCTTGCATTGAGTGGGAGATTAAAACGGACAAGAGAATTGGTAGCGCACCCCTTGTGTCGGACAAGTGGGAGATTGTTGGAGTTAGTGTCCTCCACAATAGTGCGTTAACATAATAAATCTCATTAATGGAATATCATCAAATATTTAATTATTTGATCCTCGTCAGTTGATTAACGTAAATCGATAACGGTTGGCTGACTAGAGTTTGACGTTATTGTCGTGAGACGGCGGTGATCAACTGACCCCTTCCGGTCACACCTAAAGGAACGAACCCCAATTGATAACTAATTAATTGTATGAGATACAATTTGTTTAGTCCCTTGATTTATAGACTAAGAGGTTAGTCGATTATTTTTAGAGAGATTTCGAGTTGCGAACTCGAGGAGCGACGGTTAATATTTAATTATGTGATAATTAAATAATAAGTTTTGGAAAACGGGTTTTAGTTAATTAACTGTTAATTTACTAAAATTGTACTAATTGATTAATGTGATTAATATTAGTACGTAAATAATATGTGTAGTGGTACACGTATATTTACGGAGTGAATTTGACGAATTAATTATGGAAGTATTTAAACATGATACGATGTTTAAAATAAAAATTACACGGATTTGTGCGACAAATATAAGAACCAACATGGACCCGTATATGGTCAAGTGGACCGTGTAAAATAAGTGTAATGGATGATTACTCACATAATCATTTTACCTTATTTTGTATACTATCATAATTTATCTTATACAAGATTTTGTATGTGATGTAAGATAAAATTATAAAACAAAAAATTGTCCACTTGAACACACATCCACCCGCCACTTCCCTTCCCTACACTCCATATATTGTTCACATTTTCACTCTACCTCTCTTACACACTCCACTACTTTGCATGTGAACATTTTTCCTCTATCTCTCTAAAAAATAATAATACATCACTACTAATATTACTAAGATTAGTTAGTAATATTACTTATTATTATCAAGGGTTCATATTAACAAGTTACTAGTTCATACTTGTTATTATTATTGGGTTAGTTCTTGGGTGCAACAAGAAGGATATCTTCTTATTGAAGATTTGCAAGGAGGATCTTCCATTTGGTTTAAGCTCAAGAACAAGCTAGTAAGGTGAACTAGCTTGTGCCCTTCTTACCACAACTTCAATGTAAGGAAATTGTTTTTCCTTATACTTTCCTTTTATGCTTTCATATTAGCATGCATGTTACATAGATCACCTAAATAACAATTTATGAGATAAATTAATTTTATTAGGGAGTCTAATATGGATCTATGATCTTTCACCACCTTCATCTCCTATTTCCACCTCATCAGCTGAGACCATCACATCTCCAGATATGGCTGAAGAAGCTAGTATTGCCAGTCACTCCGAGCCTAAAGTTGAGAATCTCTATAAGGGATTCGCGTTGCCAGCCAGGACGGATAGAAATTTCGACGCGAAACCGTCCTACATTAATTTGGTTAAGAGAAACTAATTTGGGGGAGCTGCAAACGAAGATGCAGCTAAGTATATGGAGATATTCATTGACTACTGCTGTTCCATACCCCCACCAGCAGGTGTGACCCAAGACCAGATAAAAGAGACGATGTTCATATTCTCACTCTGTGATGCTGCTAGGGAGTGGTACCGAGATCTCGATCGAGCTGCTAATGGGATTACTGATTGGAACTCGCTGGCCCTAGCATTTTATAAAATATATTTCTCTGCATCGAAGACCAATGCGATTAGAGCTCAGATCACGAGTTTTAAGCAATGACCTAATGAAGATTTTCATGAAGTTTGGGCCCGTTTCAAGAGGCTGGTGCGATCTATTCCGCACCATGGGTTCGAGCAATGGTGCATGTGCAATCAATTCTATAATGGGCTTTATGATGATCAGAGGGCTATCCTGGATGCTGCAGCTAATGGCAGATTCCAGGAGAATGTTGGAGAAACTAAGTGGTGGAAGATTATTGAAGATATGGCCACCCATTAAGCTGAGCATGGAAACTCAAGGGGAAATCAAAGGAGAGCTGCTGAATCTCCTTCTGTAGCTGCATTAGAGGCTCTTACGGCAAGATTTGACAAGTATGAGTTAGGAGGAGCTTCAAAGAGAGGTATTTACCAAGTGAACGCTGTTTCAGACGGTCCTTTTTCATGCAAGAGGTGTGGAGGAGAAGGACACGTTGCAGATTTCTGTATCAGTCCCAATGAGGTTTGTGCTGCTTTCCAGCATTATAGGCAGACCAACACTTATTTTGAGCCGAATGTTCATCCAAACTTGAGGTGGAGTAGCCAGAATGTCCAAAATCTGACTCCACCTCCGCAGCGAGAACTATGTGCCCCCTCATAAGCGCAGCAGCCCATACCAAAAGCCTCCGTATGTCCCTCAGCAGCAACATCAGTTCCAAGGTTCCAATTTTACTGAGTTGAAAAATTTGTTGCTAAAGGAGTCTCAAGCTAGAGAGGCCGGGATGAAAATGTTGGAGTCTCAGATCGCTCAACTAGCTAGCAAGAGTGCAACTCGAGTTCCGGGGCAATTACCGTCGCAGCTGGACCAAAAGAAAGAAACTTTGAATGTGATTAAGCTGAGGAGAGGGACTACTCTTGATGGGCCCGCTGTTGCGGGAGATAAACCCGAAAAAGCTGCTGGAAAAGGAAAGAAGAAAAGAGCGAGAAAAAGACGATCAGCAGCGATCACGGTCGATCGACCGCCATACCCAGTCGATCGACCACCCCTTATTCCTCAGCGACACTTTCTGATCTTTCTGCTCATTCTGGAAAAGAGGAGATCAGTCGATCGACCGACCCCGACCCCACTGGTCGATCGACTGATGATGCTCCTGATGTCGAACCATTTCGTCCTCAAATGCCAGATAACTTGAGGGACTACTTATTTCGGGGTACGACGGCTCCGAAATTATTGAGGAAAGATCCAAATGTTGATGGGTCCGTTCCGGTTCCAAAGTATGACCCTAAGACGTTTAATGGTTCATTCCTGAGACGGTCTGAAGAAGGTTCGAGCTACAACAAGGACAAAGTAGTGGATTTTCAGCCTAAGTCCACTAATGCCGGTATGAGAGACCTAGAGGAGAGGGCTAAGATGCTTCTTACAGCTCCTTATCCAGAGAGACTAGTGCCAACCAAAGATAAGGTAACATTCGGTAAATTCAAAGATTTAGTGCGTAGTCTTAATGTGCAAATACCTTTCTTAGAGCTAGTTAATCAAATACCTGCATATATGAAGTTTATGAAACAGTTGCTAGCTAAGAAAAGGTCTTTGAATGCTGTCGAGTCTGTGCATTTAACTGAGGAGTCTAGTTCATACTTAACTCACACTGCTGATCGTAAACTGTCTGACCCAAGTAGTTTCTCTGTTCCCTATAATATTGGTACCTTCTCAATTGAGAAGGCATTATGTGATTTAGGGGCTAGTGTCAGTGTTATGCCTTTGAGTCTGGCTAAGAAATTGGGATTGACTAGATTTGATATTACTGACATGACTGTGCAAATGGCTGACCGGTCTGAGATGCGACCTATAGGTGTTTTAGAGAATGTGCCCGTGCAAATTGGGAAGTTCTTTTTTCCCGTTGATTTTGTTGTTTTGGACATTCCTGAAGATGTCAACACCCCAATTATTTTGGGAAGACCGTTTCTGCACACTGCTGGTGCAGTAATTGATGTGGGGGAAAGAACTTTGACCTTTAAGGTAGGGAAGCACTCTATTATGTTTGCCCAATCCCCTAGGAAGAAAGACCCCATGTGGCCAGTTACTTGTAATGTGATTTCTGAAAAGAAATCTTATTTTGTGCTTTCTGATATGCCTACTTTAATACCTGTGCCTATTCCTATTGTGACACCTCCGCCCCAGATTGGGAGCAAATTGGAGGACAATTCTTCTGTTTTGGATATTGCAGGAAATGGTTTGGGGAAGGAAGAGCCGTTCATTGCTCCAGCTGTGAAGGAGCCAATCGTTCAAAGAGGCGGTCTAGGATGTCTTAGCTATGGCACGAATGAGGAGCCAGATGAGGAGCCCAAGTAGGAGCCAGTTCGAGTTACAGTTTCAGACTTGGAGCTTGAGACTGATGAGGATGTCCAAGTGTGGGAACATGCTTCTGATGTTGACCTGTCAGACGATGTGGTGGATTGGAGTGCTAAGAGGTTGAGCACCGTGGAGGGTGCCTCGGTTAGCCAGAAGCCATGGTCGGAGATTTTCCGCATTTTTCGCTGATGAATACTCTTTATTTCATAAGTTTTAGACACTTTTATTGCATTTTTAAGACTATTTATTGCTTTGGTTTGCGCGAGACTTTGCTTTAATAAGTTTGCCTAGGAATTAAAGACTTTAGACTATTACTTTGGGTTTTGCGCAATTTTGGGCGCGTTATTATGTGTATTTGCAGGTTCATAGACCATATTAGCTCAATTTATTGAGCTAATTCGAAGAAATCAGAAACTTACAGCAGGTATCTCAGTCGATCGACTGGCCTGCGTGGTCGATCGGCTGACTGGTGTGGTCGATCGACCGCCTTCGCTGCTGTACTTGTTCACGACCATTCCCCTGCTGTGTTTGGTCAATTTGCGGAGTTGAGGGAGTCTTTTCTCCACTTTATTCTCCGATTCATTTCTGTTTTATTCTGTTTTCTTATTTTGCACATAATTTTGCGTTTCGTAAATTGCTTTCTCGGAATTACATGTGGTACTTTTGTTTCTTTTCAGGTACCTATGGTAGCACTGCTTGCTACTGAAACCTCCTAGCTCACGCTGGTTTGGGGAGGTTTCCTGCTGCGCTTAAAGTGTTGTGAGTTTTCGAGTCCTTCTTTTATGTCAATTTTAGTTATAATTCCGCAAAATCCCAATTTCCTTTGCTTATCTTTCTTATATGATTTCGCACAATGGGGACATTGTGTGATTTGGTTTGGGGAAGGGTTTTGCGTTGCATTCATTTTGTTTTGCATTCACGTTTAGTTTTTGTCTTGCATTGTTTATATATATATATATATATATATATATATATTCAAAAAAATTGAAAAATTTCAACGATTTCAAAAAGAATTGCACGTTTATTTTAGCATATAGGTCGAGTCGGAACGGTAGTAGTTCAATGGTGACATTGCATTTGCATTTGTTTATGCCTCAGCCGTGCTTATTAACATGTTATTAGTAGAATCACATATGCATAGTTTACGAGTTTTCGTTAATTTATTCGCTGAATCTTGAGACTTGACTTAGATTTATGGCAAACTACATCATTTTCTGAGATTTAGAGCCTTATAACTGGTGACATCTATGACCAGTTCATTTAGGATGTGAGTAGTTACTCCTTATATGACATGTATCATTAATTTGCATAAGCATGAACTTGGTCTACTTAATACCTGTATGCATTCGGTTTGTGGTTTGTTGACACATGTGGTAGAGGTCTCCTTTATTCATTTTGCCCATAAGCTTCACATAGCCAAAAATAGCCTTTTGTCCCTTTAACTACATCCTATATTCAGCCTGCCTTTGTCAAGCTAGTAGTATTAGTCTTTGGGAGTGTTCTTATCATTTTGGTTATATTTGCTCTTATTGAGAATGTTGGTGAAATGATTGAAGGAAAAGAAAAGAAAAGAAAAAGGAAAAAAAAAAGGAAAAAAATGATTCGGGAAAAAAAAGAGGTCAGTCGATCGACCGTCCCACTTGGTCGATCGACTGCTTGCAGCAGTAGCGAAAGAAAATTCGAAAAATCACATGGTTGTTATTATTATTAGATGGTGATTTTATTCCCATGCTTTATTATTATCATTTGGGGAATTACGGTTATTATTGGAGATTGTGAGATTAGTGCTAATCATTAGCACCGGTTTTATTGTTGAATCTTGAGTAACAAAGTTGGATGTTGTTATAATTTGGATCTGTAATTACTAGCTTGGCTTTAACTCCTTATATCCAAATTTATCTTAGCCCCTTCTTACCCATTACCTCACATATCCATATTTACCTCGGCATGTGTCATGGTCATTTGTTTGGTCGGAATGCATATGTACAGTTGTAGATATCCTTTTCATATTAGACTGCAGGCATGTTCTTATAGGTCGTAGTTAGGTGAGAGTCTTTACAAAATTACTTCTTTCTATCTTTCACATATATTCACCTGTGCTTATGTGTGATATGAGCGACCCGTGAGAGTCCATAATGATAAGTCTCTATAGTTGACGGTTCAGCATTTTTTAACGACTACATGACTCGTTTGCATGATTCGCATTGCTAATTGATTGTTAGTTGTAGCATTAAACTGGTTTAGGCTTTGCAGGTTGCATTTCGCTCTGAGATTGAAATCGTTCCAATTAGGTCCTAGGACCGAGTCTAGTTCTTGCTTGGGGACAAGCAAGGGTTTGGTTTGGGGAAGTTTGATGAGTGTCCTAAATATGATGTTTTACACCCTCTTTTACACGCATTTCAGAGCTCAATTATGTAGTTTATGCTACTATTTTCCCTATTTCCGTCTACTTTCGTGTTTTTGTGTAATATTGCAGAAATGTGAAGAATCCAGCGGAAATCGAGCTGAATCCGTCCCTAAGTGCTTGGCATAGGATTTGACATGAAGATTTGACTCGGGAAATGAACTTGGTGCGCGTAGCAAGGCCTGAAAGATATATTTGCGAGAGTTTTAGAAGCGGATTACCAGCTAATTTGGTCTATAGACTGACCTACATGGTCTATAGACTGCCAGAATGCGGAACAGAAGTCTGCAGGAAAGAGGAGCAGTCGATAGACTGGTCTTAGTGGTCGATCGACCACCCCACGACTCTGACACGCAAATTAAAATTAGAATTCCGAAGCCCACTTGTAATTAGGGTTTAGAAATAAGTCACGTTAATTTCCTTTATAACGTAACTTCAGTTTATCATTGAGGATATCCAGTATTCATCATTCAGTTCCTTCTAGTATTTATTAGTTTTCAATAATTCGATACTTTACATTCATAGTTTAGCATTCTTAATAAAGTTCATTGCTTCCGGATCTCGGTAATTCTTGTTCTTTAATTTGCAGTCTACCTTTATTTGCTTTATTTAGTCTAGAAATTGCTAGTTAGATCCCGAAACCTTGATTGCTTTATTTCGTTATTATTGCTTGATAATTTTAATCATGTTTTCCTTTATAGTTTTCATCAATTTTGTTGTTGTTATTATCATACACATGAGTAGCTAAGTACCCTTTGCTAAGATGTAGGGGAGCTATAGCGTAGATGACATAGAATAGGTGACCCCGAATTAGGGCATGGTCGATCGACTGGCTTAACTGGTCGATCGACTATGTCGTGTGGTCGGTCGATTGAGGTAGTTGGTCGATCGACCAGACCCGTGTCTGATTAGCATCGTTTGATTCGTTAAGTGCAATATTTAACAATGAGACCGAGAGGAGACTTGTTAGATTCTTAGTTTTGACCAACCCGTAGATCTAGAGATAGGAGAGGGCATTAATTAATGAATTAAGACTACTAAATTGCTAAGATCGAAAGATAAGTAATTTAGGCTTTAGCAATCACTTTTCAGGGCGAGAGCTAGTATTAGTGAGACCTAGGGACTAGTAGCATAGGCCGAAAGGAGCTACTAGTTAACTTGGACCGAGAGGACACGTTATACCCATCCTACACGACTGTATTTCGGACTTACCTAGGATTATGTGCCATCACAGCTATAGTGAACCGACCGTCTTAGCTCTTTTTTTATCATTTGTTTACACTTATTTTTTATTACTTGCTTATTTATTTTTGCATTTAGACTTAGATATAATCTAATCCAAAACCCCCCCAGAAATTCATAGACTGAGATAAAACAACTTAACTCCCTACCTCCCTGCGGATCGACCCTTACTACCGCTTGCTAGTTGTAGTTTGGAAATTATAAATATTATTTTTGATATTCACATCGACAGGTATCAACTGACCTTGTGTGGTGTTATTGTGTTGTCTTTTTTTGTTGTGTCTGCCGAGATCCACTATGGTGAGCTGTCAGTCTTAGCAGGTTGATGTTTGGATCATAGCTAGGTGCTTGGAGGGACGAGTCTACCACGAATTTTGGCAGAGATCGTTTCCCCTAGTTGATAGTTATCACGAGTTGTATCTTTTATTTTGTTAAACACTTGTAATTCAATACAACTGTTCTTTTATCGACATTTTCTTATTATTGTCCTCGGGCAATCGAGATGGTAACGTCCGTATCTGCTAGGGAGGTCTTGTTAAGGCTCTCTGGAAGACGAGAGTGTTACAATATATGTTATTAATTTCTACTACATAGCTACAGAAAATGGCCACGTTGATAATGAGAAGGGTGGAAACTAGGGAAAAGCCATTAGAAGAAGAGTTGGATATGGTTCAGGAAGTAAAAAAGGAAGCAGAGGAGGGCGATTGCAAGGTGGAGGTAGTTGATAATCAGACGTTCTTCTCAACACCGTAAAAGGTAGTAGCTGCTAGTTTATAATTATTCATATCATACACGTTTTTTACTTATGAAATTTTTTAAAGGTAGTGCATGTATGTGTACTAGTTGATTAAAGCTATCGTGAAGGGCGATTGCAAGGTTGCTTGTCGTCTATTCTATTTACAGGGAAAACAAAAAGTTGTTCTTGCTATAGGATACGTGTTCGCTTACGATCGGCTTCAACAAGTTAAGGTTCATGGTATACCCCTTCGTGACAAATGCAGGAAAGTGGAAGTGTTCCAAAAATATATAGAAGAGTATTGAGAATTAAAAGAACCATTTCCTGAGAAGGTCGCTTATTTGAAAGAAGCCTTAAGTTGTTATGTGCAATTGCCTGACAACCTCATCAATATTGTCATCCTCGAGGTATCTATATTCAGACGTTAATTATTACTTGTTCTTTAAATATATTAGGGTACAAATATTAATATATCATAAGTACTTTAATCTTTACATTTAGAGAAGTTAAACAAAGCCATAGCGGCAACTAAAGCTATTACTACTACGTCAACGGACAAAGTCACCGAAAGGACTACGTCTTCTCCAAAAATAAAAGCACATGACATACAATATAAGCCAGCTACTTTTGTTGCAGTCAAGCCTGCTTATGATTTTTATTATGATTCATGTGCATATAAGCAAAAAATGAAAACTTCTTCACTGAAGGCTTTGTACAACCTGGCTGTAAAGAAGTCGCCTAGAGGGGATGTAGTCATGACTGTAATACCCCCATTTATTCGGGATCCTTTAGCTAGACATTCCCAAATAAATAGGACTGTTACCATCTCGATTTCCCGAGGTAGTGAATAACAAAGTATAACAAACCAAAGTACTTTAAATTAAAACTTTAACGATTACATGTTTATTACAAATTTAATCAACTAAAACTTAATATAAAATAGTTACAACTCGCAGCGGAAATAAATAAAGTGATAAATCATTCTATGTGATCTAGACTTCAACTATGGTCCAAGTAAAGCTCTCATCCCAATGCTCCCGAGTCGCCTAATCTTTAGTACCATCCGTCTGCTCCCCATAAAACGGTTCACCGCAGGTGTTCACGAATACACAGTCAACCGCGAGATTGAGTAGGAATAAATACTAACAAAAACAAACGATAAACAATCCAATTTCCTTTTTTATTGCACAACCCCCTGAGAACGTGCTCCTTTCTTTTACTACTCGTTACACTAATCATCCCGCCAATCCCTGGCCGGGGCAGCCTCAACCCGAAGGTGAATAAACACAAACTACATTACCAAAGGTAATGTCTGCCTCAACCTATAGTTGATTAATATCCACCAGATGGCCTGCAGACCAATCTGGGGCCTGCCTCGAGTAAATACGATAAAATATCGTCTGCCAGAATAAATCTGAAATACGTCACCCGAAGGCTTTTACACGACGTCTGCCAATATAACCTCAATGATAATCTACATCACCACGAAGGGATGTCTGCCAGTATTAAACTGAATAACCGATGCAATAACAGTAACTCCATTATAACTAATCCAACCAACATTTACTATATAATTCTCCCCTCCAACAATTTCAATGATATCAACCAACACAATTCTCATATGATCAATTCACTTTAATATAAATCATCCAACAAACATTATCGAGTAAAAGTTGAGTAGGATTTATCCCTACCTGGCAAGCAACATCCAACTAAGCAGCTCAAAGCGATCCAAATAATTAAAGCAATCCGAACCCGAATATAATTTCTTCACAAATCGTCCCCTTGAGACGATAAAAACGATAAATTCCGTGCTATTCCCCTTCTTATTCTCCCTCTCCCTCTTTATAAATTATTTTTCAGATTTGATGAGTAATAAGGACAATTGTTTGAGGTTTCATCTATTTATATTGGTAGGCTAAGGTTATAAGGAACTAATTAGGAAATATAAAATATATTATTACTATTATTATTAGTTATTCGATCCCGACAATTACTTTATTAATTTACGCAACATACATAGCCGGCCCAAGCCCTATTGCACACGGCCCAACTGCAATTCCGTCTTTCTTTATTTTATTATTATATTTATCCCGCCTTATTTTCAATTATAAATATATAAATGATTTAATTAATTATTCGAATTACATGAATTATTCCTTTAAAAGCTTACGAAAGTACGGGGTATTACAGTCTTCCCCCCTTAAAATGAACTTCGTCCCGAAGTTCACCCAGGAATGCTACGAAGATCTCAACAACAATCAACATAACTGATTACCATGAATACCATTTCAACTTATTACCATTTAAACATGATTAACTATTCTGTTATCATCAAACTATATCAAACTTATCAAAATGTATCACAAAATAAACTCACACACGAAAATGTATCTCAAAATAAACTCAAAACATGAGGTGTCACATTCTACCCTCCTAAAAATAAACTTCGTCCTCTAAGTTCGGAATATCAAACAATAGCGAAACCAAATCATTGTTGTAAGGCCATAAAATAAGGAACACACAATGTAACATAGGGCACCTATTATATTCGAACACAACTCTAATTGATGGATAAATTAATAACAAAAATCTTCGATTTACTTCTAAACAGAAAAACTACATTATATAGTCTATTCGAACCTACATTATTTAAACTTACCACTTGCGCGTTTATTTCTTACTAACGATATCTAATCTTAAAACTGGATGCAATTTTTGTGAACATATATATAGGTTTAGGGCAACACATTCCGCATATCACTAGAAATGTTATTCTACTTCACAAAATTTATAACATCAAATGCCAAGGTGAGATAGATAAGAGACAATAATTCTTTTGAATTTTTAGCATAACTCACATTTTAAAAGAGAAGAAACGTGTTACAGTTTCAAAAATCATTAATAAATAATAACATAGTCACCTCATGAGATAATATACTTTTTAGAAAATACAGCGAGTTAGTAAATCATGAGAGAAGAATCAAGTAAAAAACTCAAAAGATCAATTCCTTATGCATTTTACAAACTACTAGGTCGAAACAGAAATTTCACAGCAACTCGTTAGCAACTTAGGTCAATCTTGTAAAAATCACTATGAATTGTCAAAAATTTAAATTGTGACATGGCTTATTAATTTGGAAACATACATGAGTCTATTAAACAGCAGAGTTGGAATTATAACAAATCATTATGTAGTTTTTAAATGACAAATTTTACAAAAACATAGCGCGAAACCTCATTGTACAGGAATATTCTGACCATTGTCCACTAAAATATTTATTTCTCCTAAACCGTATGTTATTTGAATGCGAGACCAGTGAAATATGAAAGCTAACTCATGAGGCTACCACACATAAAAATCTCGTATAAGAATTTTAATCATGCATTAAATGGCAGCCAAAACAATCAAGGGTAAAAATCTTGTGAAATCAACCAAAATCACATTATTCACAATTCCACACAATAATTAATACTTTACATGTTTAATCATATTCACATCTTCCACATACATGCCAACATACTTTCCCCATATCAACATATTTAAAACGATGCTTTATCATATCACATTCCGATCACCTTAAAAGCAAGGTTACGTTCCCGTAACCGCAATCATCAACGAAACCAATAGTCAACCAAGGCAACCAAAAACTCCTAAGACAAAATAACAACATTTATTTTAAATTACCCCACACTGTAATATCTCTCAACGTAACCGGTTCGAAACTGGAAGGGCCAGAAGTTTGGTGTGAGGGGCGCCCTAACTCATCCCAAGCCTTAAGGGGGCACCTAACAGTTTCAACCCGGGTTCATTTTATTAGACACAACCTATATTCATTTATTGTTCATTGGTTAGGCCTGAGGATCGTTTCGCTCTGATACCACTTTGTAACACCCCCATTTATTCGGGAGCCTTTAGCTAGACATTCCCAAATAAATAGGACTGTTACCATCTCGGTTTTCCGAGGTAGTGAATAACAAAGTACAACAAACCAAACTACTTTAAATTAAAACTTTAACGATTACATGTTTATTACAAATTTAATCAACTAAAACTTAATATAAAATACTTACAACTCGCAGCGGAAATAAATAAAGTGATAAATCATTCTATGTGATCTAGACTTCAACTATGGTCCAAGTCAAGCTCTCATTCCAATGCTCCCAAGTCAGCTAATCTTTTGTACCTGTCAAATCTGCTCCCCATAAAACGGTTCACCGCAGGTGTTCACGAATACACATTCAACCGCGAGGTTGAGTAGGAATAAATACTAACAACAATAACATACGATAAACAATCCAATTTCCTTTTTCATTGCACAACCCCCTGACAACGTGCTCCTTTCTTTTACTACTCGTTACACTAATCATCCCGCCAATCCCTGGCCAAGGCAGCCTCAACCCGAAGGTGAGTAACACAAACTACATTACCAAAGGTAATGTCTTGCTCAACATATAGTTGATTAATATCCACCAGATGGCCTATAGACCAATCTAGGGTCTGCCTCGAGTAAATAAGATAAAATATCGTCTGCCAGAATAAATCTGAAATACGTCACCCGAAGGCTCTTACACGACGTCTGCCAATATAACCTCAATAATAATCTACATCACCACGAAAGGATGTCTGCCAGTATTAAACTGAATAACCGATGCAGTAACAGTAACTCCATCATAACTAATCCAACCAACATTTACAATATAATTCTCCCCTCCAACAATTTCAATGATATCAACCAACACAATTCTCATATGATCAATTCACTTTAATATAAATCATCCAACAAACATTATCGAGTAAAAGTTGAGTAGGATTTATCCCTACCTGGCAAGCAACATCCAATTAAGCAGCTCAAAGCGATCCAAATAATTAAAGCAATCTGAACCCGAATATAATTTCTTCACAAATCGTCCCCTTGAGACGATAAAAACGATAAATTCTTTGTTATTCCCCTTCTTATTCTCCCTCTCTTTCTTTATAAATTATTTTTCAGATTTGACGAGTAATAAGGACAATTGTTTGAGGTTTCATCTATTTATGTTGGTAGGCTAAGGTTATAAGGAACTAATTAGGAAATATAAAATATATTATTATTATTATTATTAATTCGAGGTCGGAGACTTGGAGAACAGAAAAGGTCCCTAGAGGCAGAGGAAGACCGAGAAAGACATGGTTGAGAGTGATAGAGCACGATATGAGAGTTATGGGGCTTGAGGAGAGTATGGTGACGGAGAGGGCACAATGGAAGGAAAGGATACATCTAGATTTTTAGTATTTGATGTTTTTTGACAGATTTAGTGTTTTTTATTTATTTAATTCAAAGAAATTAATTTATTTATTTTTCTCTCCTTATTACACACTTTTTCAACAACCACTTTCCTATAGATTTTACCTGGTTCATTCCGGATCCTTAACTCTATTTCGGTTTTTAAAAATCGTTTTAATCTTTTCTCTCGATTTAAATTTTAAGTTTTTATAAAAGAAAGACGGAATTCGATTTTAAAACCCCTAAGTTCACCTTGACTTTCCATTACATTTTCGTTCTCCCTTTTTGTTTTTCATCTTCCCTTTTTTTTCGCATTTTGAGGCGTGCGTTCACCCATGGACGGTTCGAAAGGATGATTCATGTCAGCCGACCCCAAATCATTTTGGGATTAAGGCTCTGATGTTGTTGTTGTTGTTGTTGTTGTTGTATTCGATCCCGACAATTACTTTATTAATTTACACAACATACATGGTCGGCCCAAGCCCTATAGCACACGGCCCAACTGCAATTCTGTCTTTCTTTATTTTATTATTATATGTATCCCGTCTTATTTTCAATTATAAAAATATAAATGATTTAATTAATTATTCGAATTACATGAATTATTCCTTTAAAAGCTTACGAAATTACGGGGTATTACAATGACTAACATTGAAGAGGAAATTATGGGCATAGCCGATATAGCCGTACAAGACCCGAAGTAACTGATGGAATTTGTCGACCTTGACAATTTAAATGTTGTTCACATTTTGATTTGGATGAAGTAAGTTTTATTAATAAAACTAGTTAGTGATTTCCGTTTACGAATAATGATGTTTGTTTAAATTATCAATTACAATAACATTCTTCGTTCCATGTGGCGTAATAAGTACCTGAATAATCAGATCACTGAGAGGAACTACCCAATTCACGCCTACGGATTCATGAGTCCTAAGGCGTTGTAACACCCCCATTTATTCTGGAGCCTTTAGCTAGACATCCCAAGTAAATAAGAGTGTTACCATCTCGGTTTCCCGAGGCAGTGAATAAAAAAATCTAACTCACCAAAGTACTTTAAATTAAAACTTAGCGATTACATGTTTATTACAACTTAACTAACTAAACTTAATATAAAATAGTTACAACTCGCGGCGGAAATAAACAAAGTGATTAAATATTCTATGTGGTCTAGACTTTTAGGTAGACTGACCAAGTCCTCACGCATTCCCATAAGCTCCCAAGTCAACTAATCTTTAGTACTTGTCAAATCTGCTCCCCATTATGGTTCATCACATGTGTTCACGAATACACAGTCAACCACGAGGTTGACTAGGAATAAACACTAACAACAAGAACATACGATAGGCAATCCAATTTCCATTCGTTCACATAGCACAATTCCCTGACAATGTGCTCCTTTCCATGACTTATCACACCTCCCTTAACAACGTGCTCACATTACTTTGGTACCCCTCCCTTAACAACGTACCGCCATTATGTAATAGTACCCATCCCTCGCAACGTACATATTACCATCACCCCATAGTACAAACTTACTCAACAACGTACTTCTAACTGTCGCACAGCTTTTCACACTTCCACATTCACAATAAACGAATACAATTTAAATCACCTCATCACAATTATTAATATCAACCAACACAATGCAATATAATTCTCTTTCCAACAATTACGATAATATGAACCAACATGATACAATATAATTCTCTCTTTCAACAATTACGATAATATCAACCAACGCAATAGACATATGATCAATTCCACATGAACATAAACCATCCATTAAACCAACTATCATCGAATAAGAGTTTAGTAGGATTTATCCCTACATGGCAAGCAATTCTAATTAAGCAGCTCAAGCGATCCAAATAATTAAAGCAATCCGAGCCCTATTATAATTTCTTCACAATCGTCACCTAACAAAATATTATAATTCAATTATTTATTTGTTTATTCAATTTATTATATTAATTATTCAAATTAAATATTTATTTTTATTATTAAAGGTGATATTAAAAACCCAGTTCAAATACAAACCTGAGTCACCCAAATTAACCAATTAAAACCCGTAATAAAAACACGCCACAACACCCTCCTCATACACGGGTTCAAAACCGTGTCCAACCACCCCCATAAACACCCTCCAATCCCGACACCACCAACCACCACGGTCATTACCCAACCTGCCTACCTCCTCCCTACTCCACGATGCATCCAACCACCCTATGATCACCAACCTTACCACCTCCTACCGCCTGCAACACCACGCCCTAATCTCACGACACCACATCAACCCTTGTTCAACCCGTGTCTCAAACAGCCCGACACCATCAACTACACCTACTCTCACCACCTCTAGCCACCATCGTTGTCACCACTGGCCCACGGTGGTTCTAGGGGTGGTCACACATCCCCGGTACAGTCACAAACACGGC
This sequence comes from Silene latifolia, assembly GCF_048544455.1. Lineage (NCBI taxonomy): Eukaryota > Viridiplantae > Streptophyta > Magnoliopsida > Caryophyllales > Caryophyllaceae > Silene > Silene latifolia. The sequence continues at coordinate 50,064,161 of NC_133532.1, read as the reverse complement.
CACAATGTCCGTCCTAAAACAGCCACGACACTACCCCTGTTTTCCCTTGTTCTGTCACCACCACCACCGTCACCAACCACCACCTGCAACCACACAAACACCTCCCCCAAAGTCGACTCGACCATCCTATCACAACCCCACCATTCCCAAGTCACGGAATGCCCAATTAATGGGTCAATTAGGGTTCGAGTCCCATGATCCCCAAACCCGCGTAACCTAACCCGCACCTTTAATCGCCTCAAAAACCACCCCTGAACGGTCAATGAAGGTTCAGGTCAGAATCACGGTGGTCCAAGGTTGTCCTAGGTCAAAGTCATGAGTCCTATGGTAGTCACAAGGTGTTACACGGTGGTCATGTGTTATCACGGTTACAAGCTTTATGAAATTAATTGAGTTTAAGACGGTTATACCTTTATCCCTAATTTCTCCTTCCGTCTCCTAAATCTCCTTCTTATATCTTTGTAAATTATTTTTCAGAATTACTTTGTATTTATAGTCTAAACTTAGAGAGTAGATGAGGCCAATTAGAAAACTATTACTATTACCTGGCCTTATTCTAATTATTATAGGAATTACCAATTATTATTATTACCATTACAAATTAGATTATTATTATTACTAAATATTATATTAGCCTTATCATAAATAGGATTTCCACATACTATCTTTACTAATTTTATTATTACTATAACACCATTATTATTAGGCTTATTATTGATATAATTATTATTACCTTTACTTATTATTATTTCCATAATTATTATTAAATCCCGATACAAATCCCGATCACTTATGTATTACGCCAATAAAACCGGTCCTACAATTCGTGTCACACGGCCCAATGACTATTCCCGACCCGCTTACTTACTTTATTATTTAATTAACGTCTTATTTGTAATTATTATTAGAAATGCCTTTAATTAATTATTTAAATTACATAAATTATTCTCATACATTATTATCAAAATACGGGGTATTATAGTCTTCCCTCCTTAAAATGTCGCCTACAGCTACTATAATGTCTGTAAACATCCACACAACTGATCACCATTCCAACTTATGATAACACAATTATCCATTTACTATTATCAACTACACCAACTTATCAAAAAGTGCCACAATAGAAATTCAAAATATTTGAAGTATCACAGGCGTTCTCTGTGCCAAGAATTTCATACGCATAACAAATTAATAGTATCGCTAGTCGGTTGATATCGACCAAAAAACTATGGCTTGCTCGCTACAATGAGAATATGTATGTACAGTACGTGATTATTGTAATGGATCACGATTCTATAAATTTATTATTAACATGCTTACATGCGTGTACATGAGCTAACAGTTCAATGTCCCAAATTGAATATGAAGCATTGGGTGCTAATGGCAATCCAAGTGGAAACAAAAATAGTGTACTAGATTGACTCTTGCGAAGGCAAACCCTCTGACAGTATAGTTAAAGATGATAACTGAGTAAATTTACAACCTTCAATAATGTCATTTGTTATTGTATGACTTGAACCATATATATATATATATATATATATATATATATATATATATATATATATATATATATATATATATATATATATATATATATATGGAAATAATAATGGCATGTGTGTATATTTATGTATTAGTGTTTTTGAAGCAAAAAGAGGATTATGTCTACTTGGGAAATATGAGAGCAACACCGATCCCACGTTTATCACGGCATTAGTAAGTGTATTCTTAATAATTACTCGTATCGTTTAATTTATGTTTATCTGAGAGGTTGATTATCTAATTCATCTAATTTATGTGTGATTTATATAATAGTCTCCTAAAGCACCAGACGACTAACAATGCGCCTTTTACGATTTTCAGTCCATGTGGGAGGCTATCAGCGCAAATTATTCTACCATTTCGAAATGGGTTAATGTGATTTAAAAACTATTTCAGACGTAAACTGACTTCAATTCTGTATACTTCCATGTTTTATGTCTATTTTGATTATGTATATTTTGAGTTGTAGATTCTACTAACAGTCAACAAAGCTCCAGACTATTTGCCAGAGGACATCACCCATTTGAGAAATATGTGGGCCAGTTATATTGTTTCATTAGCGGAGTCTTAATAGTTTACTCATGCTTTATGTACGTGTATATATAGAGTCGTTGTGTATTGGCTTCTTTCGTTTTTTTGAGGAAGTTGTGTATTGGCATTTTATCATCCTGTTTGTACTATTTTTAAACTGGGTTTAAGTGATCATGGGGTGTAGTATTTTGATGCAGGATTAATTTTCTTTGCAGTGCACAACTGCTGGAATGCTATTTTTCAGCAGCTGCTGAAAAAATAGCATTTCAGCAGCTGCTAGAACAAGCTAAAACAATTTTTTTTTTAAAAAAATAATTAAAAACGATAATAGTTAAAAAAACAACCCGTTATAAACAGTTATTTGACAATGGTTTTATTTAGATAAATAACCGTTAACATATTTTTTCTCTCATTCAAACCGCCAAAAATATAAGATAACGAACGCTAACCATTGTCGAATTCAAAAATTTTACAACGGTTTTATTTAAACAGAACTGTTGTCAAAGTTTCATCAGTAAAATTAGAAAACCGTTACATACCGTGTCAATAGAGAAATGTAACAATGGTTTTGCATGCAATAAAGTTATTGTTAAATTTTGACATTTAATAAAATAATATAATGAAATGAACTGTTATCATATATAATATTTAACAACAGTTTGGGCACAACTAAACCGTTGTCAATAGTAAACCACGACAACGGATTTGACACCGTTATTAAGATTTAATAACGGTTTCTCAAAAGTATACCCGTTGCCATATACATATTTAACAACAGTTTTAGAACCGTTCTTGAGTTGTGATAACGGTATTCTAGATCCGTTATTGAAGTTATATAACGGTCGTGTGTTTGTACAACCGTGGTATATATTTAACAACCATCGTTGCAATAACGATTCCGTGTTTCTATTTGTAATACCTCGTAAATTAGTAGTGTTTATATAAATAAGTTACGTAATTCGAATAATTAAATTAATTGCACTTATTATAGTAATTGCAAATAAGTACAAAATTAAATAAAATAATAAAGTAAGACGGAAATTGGATTGGGTTGCAACTTGGGCCGTGTGTACTCGTGATTTTAATTGTAGTAATAATAATAACAATAATAATAATAATAATAATAATAATAATAATAATAATAATGATAATAATAATAGTAATAATAATAATAGTAATAATAATAATAATAGTAATAATAATAATAATAACAATAATAGTAATAATAATAAAAGTAGTAGTAATAATAGTAGTAGTAATAGTAGTAATAATAGTAATAATAATAATAATAATAATAATAATAATAATAATAATAATAATAGTAATAATAGTAATAATAATAGTAATAACAATAATAATAACAATAACAATAATAATAATAATAGTAATAGTAATAATAATAATAATAATAATAATAATAATAATAATAATAATAATAATAATAATAATAATAATAATAATAATAATAATAGTAATAATAGTAATAGTAATAATAATAATAATAACAGTAATAATAATAATAATAACAGTAATAATAATAGTAATAATAATAATAATAGTAATAATAGTAGTAATAGTAGTAATAATAGTAATAATAGTAATAATAACAATAATAACAATAACAACAACAACAACAACAACAACAACAACAACAACAACAACAACAACAACAACAACAACAACAACAACAACAACAACAACAACAACAACAACAACAACAACAACAACAACAACAACAACAACAACAACAACAACAACACCAATAATAATAATAATAATAATAATAATTGAAGAGAGAGACCGCCTTCTCTCTACGATTACACGATCTGCGATCAAACCCTAGATTTCTTGATTTTTCTTCTCTTTTATCTAAATCTCTTCTTTTGTTTTTTTCCTTTTTTTTGTTTCGTTCATGGCTAGACCCCGTGGTAGAGCTCGTGGGCGTCCGGTGCTGCATCAAGTAGCGGTGGATGCTCCAAATGAGGATTCAGGTGATGTTCGTACTCCTTTTGTAGTTAATGGTTTAATTGGTTCTGCTGCTCGTAGTAAGGGTCGTCCTGCAACTTATAATTCAGTTATTAGTTCCCTTCGTGCTTCTGGTGATGCTCTGATGGAGGAAATTGAACCAACGTTTGAAGCCCCTCCTATTGAAATGCCTTCTTTGGAACTTAGTTTAGGGACGGGGATCAATTTGGCTGCGTCGGAGGCCCCTACTACTGTACCTGCTACTGCAGCTGTAGAGAAGCCAGGCTGGAATAAGGTTGTTAAGCCCAAAGTTTGAATGAGTCTGCACTATTGTGAACATAGTGCCGCTTCTACTGAAATTGATGTTTCGGAGGATGATGTTGAAGGTGAGTTGAGGTTTTGGCAATATACTTTAATGGGGACTGTGCTGGGTGCCCGACCTACTGCAGATCAAATGCAAGTTTATGTCGCCAAAAGTTGGAACCATGTCTCTCTGCCTGCAGTCCAATACTTCGGACGTGGGTGGTTCTCCTTTAGATTCACTAGTGCTGAGGATATGGATGAGGTTTTGAAGGGTGGGCCTTGGTCATTAGGGAGTAATTATTTGGTTTTGACGAAGTAGACTCCAAACTTCTCCCTGGAAATGGACAAACTTTCTGTTGTTCCTATTTGGGTTCTTTTTCCTGAACTTGACCCTATTCTCTGGTCTGATATTGTTTTAAGCAAACTTGCTAGTAAGATTGCGAAGCCCCTTTATGCTGACATGACTACTACTTGTAAAGCCCGCCTTTCCTTTGCCAGAGTGTTAGTGGAAGCAGACTTGGCTACTGAACTTCCTGAGCAAGTTTTGATTAATACTCCTTATCATGGACAGATTGTGCAGAATATTGTGTATGAGTGGAAGCCTTTTTACTGCCAATGCTGCAAAAAACTAGGACATAATGAAAATTTATGTAAACAGAACAAGGATAGGGTGGTTGCTCAGGCTGTTTGGAGGAAGAAAGCCCCTGTTCAAGCTCCAACAGCTATTGTTCCTACCCAAGCCCCCCTGCTACTGGTACTAGCTTTGTAGGCTCTAAGGCTGGCTCTTCTAAGGCCAAGGGAAAACGGACTAAATTGGTGGACAAGACTTCAGGATTCCAGGATAGTGGTGACCTTGCTTCTGATACAGAGGTTGCCTTGCAAAACACCTATTCTGTTCTTGATACTGAAGAAACTGCTCAGGATTCTGTGATTGAGACTAGTCAGTCCTTAGTGGAAGTTGTTGAGCCTATGCCCCCTGATAAAACATGAAGATAGCTGTCTGGAATATCAGAGGGCTTAATGATAGCATTAAGCAGTTGGAAGTTGGTAGGTTTCTTTCTCTTAATAAACCTGATCTCCTTGGCTTGGTGGAGACCCATGTCAAGCAAAATAAAGAGATTTCAATAATGTCTCAGTTTTATCACTATGGTATTATTAGTAATAAGACTCAGGGTAGGATCTGGCTTTTTTATAACCCCGTCACCGTGGCTCTAAGTAATTTTATCCTCCATGAACAACTGCTACACTATGATGGCTTGTTTAGGGAAACCAATAAAACTATAGCTGCTACTTTTGTTTATGGACAGAATGATCCTAGAGATAGGGTGGGACTGTGGGAAGAATTGGTTGATATTTCTCGCACTCTTACTCAAGCTTGGATTGTCTTAGGAGACTTTAATGTGGTTAGAAGATTAAGTGACAGAGTTGGCCCTAACCCTCCTTCCAACCATGATATAATGGAAGTTAACTCTTGTTTGGCTCAGTGCTACTTGGATGACATGCATAGCATGGGGTCTGAGTTTACTTGGTCCAATAAACAGGATGTTACTTCTAGAACCTGGGCTAGATTGGATAGGGTTTTGGTCAATCCTGACTGTCTTGCTCTATTTCCTTCCTCTTTTGCTACAAGCCTGTCCCCTGGAATATCTGATCACTCACCTCTTTTGGTCATTGTGGCTCCTCCTAGACTTATTCAAAGGAGATTCAGTTTCCTTAATATTTGACAGGGTCACTCTGATTATGAAGGCTTAGTTGCTTCTGATTGGCACACTCCTAGTTGTGGATCCCCAATGGCTCAATTGTTTCATAAGCTTAAACTTGTAAAATCTTTTCTTCAGATTTTGCATAAGAACCACTTTGCAAATATCTCTGCTAGAGTTCTGGCTGTTAAGAAGGAATTGGATGCTTGCCAAAATGCTTTGCAGGCAGATTTGTTTTCTGTTTCCTTAATTGAGCAGGAACGAATTCTGACTGCAAAGTATGCAGCTCTCAGTAAATTGGAAGTTGACTTGCTGTTTCAAAGGGCTAAGGTGCATAATATCAGGAAAGGGGATTGCTCCTCTAGCTTCTTTTTCTCTAAAATTTCTCTTAGACAGCATCATAGTTCTATTGGCCTGATTCAAGATAAGGATAGGGTTATGAGATATGGGATTGATGCTGTTAATATTGCTTTTGTGGAGTATTATACCAGCCTGCTTGGTGTGACTACTGAAGTTGTGCCAATTAGTGAGTCTCTTTTTGCTTCTGGCCCTAGGATTTCAGATGATGTTGGGGCTCAGCTTACTCTGCCTGTTACTAGGTCTGAGATTAAGCAGGCCCTCTTTAGCATCCCTTCTAATAAAAGCCCTGAGCGGGATGGCTTCTCTTTAGGGTTTTTTAAGCATTCTTGGGCTACTGTTGGTGATTCTTTCTGTCTTGCAGTTGAGGAGTATTTCAAGACTGGGAAGATGAAGAGAAGGGTGAATGTTAGTCTCCTTGCTCCCATTCCTAAGAAGGAGGTGCCTCGTACTGTCCAAGACTTCAGACCTATTGCTTGCTGCTCTGTAATTTACAAGACTATTAGTAAGATAATTGCTAATAGACTTCAGAAGGTCTTGCCTATGTTGTTTGGTAATGAGCAAGCTGCTTTCATTAAAGGTCGTAATATTTTTGAAAATATTATGATGTCTCATAATTTAATCAAAGGCTATAATCAAGGGCTAATTTCTCCAAGATGCTTAATTAAAGTGGATATCAAAAAAGCTTTTGATTTACTTCAATGGGGCTTCATCAAGCAGATGTTGTATGGACTTGGGTTCCCTTCAAATTTTGTTCAATGGACCATGGGTTGCATTGCTTCAACTTGGTTTTCATTGAAGATTAATGGTAATATTTGTGGATTCCTTCCTGGTAAGTCTGGGGTCAGGCAGGGTGATCCTATTTCTCCCTATATTTTTGTGTTAAGCATGGAAATCCTCTCTAGATAGCTTAGAAGTCTTCATCTCCTTCCCTATGTTTCCTCTCATCCTAAGTGTGCTTAGTTCGGGTTAAACCATCTGATCTTTGCTAATGATCTCATGGTATTCATGAGGGGGAATGTCCCTTCTGTGGTTGCTGTTGCAGAGAGTTTAGGTCAGTTTGCAAGCATTTCTGGTCTTCATGCTAATACTTCCAAGACTAGCATTTATTATAGAGGGGTAACTGATGATATTAAGCAACAAATTGAGGCTGCCACTGGGTATTCTGAGGCTAAATTTGCATTTAGGTACTTGGGGGTCACTTTGAACCCAGGTAGGCTTGCCCCTGATATGTTTAGAGGCATGATGGATAAGATTCAGGCTGCCATTCACCATTGGACCGGTAACCTTCTTTCCTATGCTGGTAAGCTTCAACTCATTAACTCGGTTTCATTTGGTTATGAGAATCTTTAGTGCTCTGCTTTACTCTTACAAAAGGTTGTCATCAAAATGGTAAATAAGCTTTGTAAGGATTATTTTTGGGGCATTCCTCTGGGCAAACGCAAGATGATATTTCAGAGTTGGTCTTCAATGTGATTACCATGGCAAGAAGGGGGGTTTAACATTAAAGAGTTGTTGAGTTGGAATAAAGCATTACTCTGCAAATGGGTTTGGCTTCTAACACAAAACAGAGAAGGGATCTGGGACCAATGGACTAAATCCTACAATATAGTTCATTCCTCTATCTGGATAGCTCAGATAAACCACATCAAGCTGAGAGTTAGAGATCTATCCTCAAAGTGAGAGACTGTCTGCTAGAACTATCAGGTGCACAGAGTGGTGCTGAGGCAGCCTTGCTTTCTTGTGTGGTGAAAGGATAGTTTATTGTGGGGAAGGCATATGACATTTTTAGGAGGAAACGAGGTAAGCTAGGGTGGACTAAACTTTTGTCTCATCCAGCAATCCTACCTAAGCACAAAGTTTACATTATTCAGGCTACACTTAAGGTGCTCTCTACTATTGATAGTTTTTGCACCCGTGGCTATCCTATGGTGAACCGTTGTTGCTTGTGTAGGGAGCCATGGAATCTCATCGTCACCTTTTCTTCAGATGTTCTTACTCTGGGCAGGTTCGAAGATTAATGCTGCAATGGCTTGGCTTGTCTGGTACTTGCTCAGATATTGACTTGAAGAACTGGTTGTATCTTTTGCTTAACCTGGGTTTACCTACTTGGAAACGAGTATTGGTTGTTAGTTGTCTTGCTGGCTTGGTTTTCTCAATTTGGGAGGAAAGAAACAATCGAATTTTCCAGAATAAACAGAAGGGCCCTGAGGTTGTTGCTAAACACTTGCAATGGGTTTTAAAAATGCGCCTATCCGTTAGTCCTATTATTCAGTTACGCTCTTGGTTTGTAAACAAGTAGAGTAGTACTTTGCTTTCCAAGTGTGTTCTTTGTGGTGTTTGATTTTTTTGTAAGAGCTCTCCCATTTATTTTTTCCCTACATAGATTGAATATAGATGAGTAAACCTTTCTGGCAAAAAAAAAAAAAATTAAAAATAATAATAATAATGATGATGATGATGATGATGATGATAATAATAATAATAATAATAATAATAGTAATAATAATAGTAATAGTAATAGTAATAGTAATAGTAATAGTAATAGTAATAGTAATAATAATAGTAATAATAGTAATAATAGTAATAATAATAATAATAATAATAATAATAATAATAATAATAATAATAATAATAATAATAATAATAATAATAATAATAATAATAATAATAATAATAATAATAATAATAATAATAATAATAATAATAATAATAATAATAATAATAATAATAATAATAATAATAATAATAATAATAATAATAATAATAATAATAATAATAATAATAATAATAATAATAATAATAATAATAATAATAATAATAATAATAATAATAATAATAATAATAATAATAATAATAATAGAGAGAGGAGAGTGGAGAGGCGGTTTGCGAAAGTTACGTGAGGGAGTGCTTCTGCCCTACTGCCGCCTGTTCGGCCGCCTATAGCCGCTCGCGCCGACCACCTAGGCCTCACGTCGCCGGTCTGGCATATTGGGCGGTGCTAGGGTTTCGTTGTTGTTGTCTTTTTTGTCATATCGTATTTTATGGTTTTCGGTATTGTGATCGCACGTCTCAGGTAGGGTGGTGCCGTCGTTTTTGTGCGGTTGTGGGTCCCCTACCTTCGTCGTTCACTGCCTTAGCGCCGTCGTCCACTGCCGTTTTTGTTGATTTCACGTTTAGTTTCAGGGCTACGAATCCAATGCTTTTACGTTCAGGCTGCAACGTTCTGTGCTAGGGTTCCGGTGGGTTGGTTAGGTTCCGGTGGGTTACTCGTTTCAGGTGGGTCTTCCCGTCGGCTACCTTCTGGTTGTGGTTACTGAAGAGTCTATCACACCCGAAATACTCGAGAGGGGGGGTGAATTGAGTATTTAAAAATTACGCCTACTTTTTATTTTATATCAAGGTAATTAATTACTTAAAGTTTATTGATTAAACTTTAACTAATTAACTAAATGATTGTGAACGTAATGAAATGACTGAAATGAAAGATGCAAGGACACACGATATTTGAAGTGGTTCAGCTTCACACGTCGAAGCCTACGTCCACTATTCTCGATTAATAATTTTAGTACCTTACTCCGGATTACAAAATTATCAACCCAACTCGTATAGTTAACTCTAACTATAACTCGATTTGAATATCACTAGATATTCGATTTGACTATATTAAGTTACTAAGAAAGCACTTGATTGTTCTGCTAAGTGTTCACACAATTGAACGAGTAAGAAACAATATGAAGTACTATTATCTTATGACGTAATCTTAAGAAAGATAAGCAATTTAAAGAGCACGACTTTTCGCAATATTTTCAAAAACAAAACAATAAGACAATTAAGAATTAAACTCAAATATGTTTTGCAAAGATTGTTGTATTTCGAAAAGCTTACATAAATAAGGAATGATCAATTGTATTTATAATAGAAGAGGAAACTAGGGTTTGCACGAAACCCTAGGATGCCGTGAGATAGGCGGCAAAGACTACAAGAGATAAATCTTTATCTCTTTCCTAAATTAATCCAAGATATTATAGTTTAGGTAAATAAGATAAAAGTAAATCTTATTTGTGATCTTAAACTATATCTTTTAAGAAGTTAGGATAAGTAAACAAATCAAACCATATATTATAAAGATAGGAAAATATCTTATATAAATATAAGCTAGATTTGATTAGATAGTTTACTTAAGCACAACAACCTCACACGCCCCAACGGTTTGCAGCTCACGACTGAAACCCTAGGCCCGTGCCCATCTTGGATAAAAACCTATCTTCTTGGATTAGGGTTAGGTTAAATAGACTAGCAAACCCTAGGTAGCATGACGACCCATAAGTCGTTTTACTAACCAATAGAGATATGCAAGTCATCCATTATAACAACCCATAATTCAACTCTACTATATACACAAATGATTTCGAAATATGTTTAAAGAATTTTATCCTTTGAAAAATGATTTTAAAACCATTAAAATCATGCCATTAAAATGCTACCTAAAGTTATAGTAAAAACAACTATAACTTTAAGTTTGGTTAGTAAAGTTATAGGTGAAATAGCTATAACTTTACTTTCCCAATATTCTTATCTTAAGATACCGTCATTAGATGAAGACCTATACTAACTAATCTTCCTGGAGATCTTCAGTAAAGGATGTTCTCTTTATCTTGACCAAAAGCTCTTCATCTTGAGCTTTGTTAAAGACTTGATCTAGCCTTTTGCTTGAATGATCATCATACTTGAAACTTGTTACAGTTGCATATGATGCTTTAAGAACCTTCCATGTTATAGCTCAAGCTGCTATAACATGACTTGAATGATGCTTCACAAATCTTCAATGTTATAGCTAAGAGAGCTATAACATTACTTGCTAAACTTGTAATCCTAAGATATTCTAACAAAGACTAAACAAACGATTACAAGCAAGAGTATATTAAAACGAAGCACACACTTGTCATTATCAAAACTTAATCATATATCTATATGGTCCAACAAATTCCCCCTTTTTGATGATGACAAGTCTTTTAAGATTTGAGACTAAGTGTAAGTTCCCCCTCAAAATAATACTATAAAAAGTCATAGACAGTTGAACGCAAGAACAATCACTTTAATACAAAGTATAGCATCTAAGGACCTTAAGAGATTAAAGATTCCGACAAGGAGCAAGCTTAGGCAAATACTTAAGTCACGAGGATTTCTTCCCTCTCTTGACATCATCGAAAAGACGAGAAAAGACATAAAACAACTAGAATGATATGAGTCGAGACACGTATTAAGCATGCAAGGAAATATTAGAAAGCGAGAAAGTAATCTACATTAACATGCAAAATATAAAATAAGTGTACTACATACCAAACTAGTCTAAATGCCAATTGGGCCGAATAAGAACAAGTGTTTTAAGCCAAATGGGCCGAATGAAAAGCAAGCCAAAATGGGCCGAATTAGACAATTATTCAAAATATAAATTCTAACAAAAGAAAAGGCAAGGAAAAGAGGAGGACGGGGTTTAAGGAATGTCACGTTTCACGACATTGGGGTTGATATAACTGGGACGGGTCCTAAACTCAAGAGAGTCAAGACGATCAAAGCATGAACGGACATGGTTAGCTTGTGCCGTGAGACACCGCTCAAAATTAAGCACCTTTAATGACAAGGCTTGAGTAGCCTCGTACACAACCCGCATATCCTCATGCATAGCCTTCCCTTCCTTCCACAAAGCCCCACCTTGACTAGCTAAGTTAGCCAATGAACTAGAGTGACGAACACACTCCTTGGCCGCCCTAGCCGCATCCTTAAACATAGCATCAACCCGTGCTTCAAGCCCATGCAAATAAGACAAGACTTCACCATGATCCGAACCCTTCGAACCCGAAGCCTCATTCTTGTCTTTTCCCAAACCCGAGACCAACTGCACAACCATCTTATTTTGTGCATCCAATTTCTCACAAATACTTGCCATACACAATTCCAATTTTTGTTCAACAACCGAGACCACAACCGACGATTTCTCCACCACATTCCCTTTTGCCAAAAACACCAAATCGGGTCCAATAGCACCAACTTTCATCAATTTAAGATGAGTGTCACACATCTCATCTTTCACCTTTACACCATAGCTAGAAATCCCAATCACCCTTTTTGTTCCAAAAGCCGAGAGACCCACATACCATATGGCAAATCCAAAGTTGTATAAAACTTTTCCTCAGTGACACAAACACTTGTTTGAACGATTTTATGAAACACGAGACGAGGAAGACTATCTTTGGATCTTTCAAGCCACTTAGACAACAACACCATCTCATAACTAGACAACTTATCACGGCCACCCCTTCTCGGAACAACCGTGTTCCAAAAGAAATTAAGAAAGAATTTCAATTTTGGGGTAAACGGCCCCGCAAGCATGTTACTAGACCCCGTAGCATCAACATCAAACGACTTCTTAATTTTAAGCTTCTCTTCCTCCGTCACATCTCCCCATTCCGCACTCGGATTTATTTCGATCCCATCATCAGGGACCGAAAACAGAGTACATAAATCGGCAAGGGAGATTTTGACTTCGGTATCATTCACCACCGCATGCAACACATTATTTTTGACAGAGAAGGAAGAATAAAATTGGATTACCTCGATAGGATAAACCGGACCAACAAAGGAACAAACTTTCTTCCATTCTTTAAAATTCAAGAAATCCTTAAAGAATTGTAATGCTTCGATTTTTCCATACCACTTTTCGGAATAAAAACGACCACCATGAATACCGTACCTCATAACAAAGTTGACACGGGTTCTTTCATCCGCGGTGAGTCGAAGCTTATCAAGCCCCATTGATGTTACATTCGGCATGTATTCCCGAAACATTGTCCTTTGATGACCTTCTTGAGTAGCTACAACCTCGGTTTCTTCCATCGAATCTTCAACCCCCACGGCCTTCTTTTTCCCTTTATTTAACTTCCGTCTTTTCCCTTCTAAGTTAGGATCAACCCGGTTATGATCGGGGTTAGTTGGTTTTTGGTTTGATGAAGGTGAGGGAGTTTTGATAGGAACATAGGTTTTGCATGAAGGTTTGGAGGACCCGGTCCGAGTTGTGGACCGAGTTGAGGGCGAGTGGAAATGGGTTGAGGGAGGAGTCATGATGATTATAGGATTTTGGAGGTTGAGTTTGTAGAAAAGTCTAAAGAGAGGTCTTTGGGTTTTGTGTTTGTGATGGTGATGGTAGGAGGGAGTATTTATGGGAGCATGAGATCAATTATGGTAAAAGTGGTTGAGGGGAAATAGGAAAATGGAGGTGGCGTGTGGAGAGGAGTTAGGTAAGTTTTTGATTTTTTTTTTAAAAAGAATTTACCATAATATAAACAAGTGGTTAGGGTAAATTATCTAAAAGATATGACAAGATATATTGAGATATGGTAAGATATGGTAAGAAATAAACTTGTGGGAATTTCGGTTTTGGCAAGAAATTGGAACAATTGGTTACGACTTTTGGCTCATAATAAAACTTAAGATATATATGACTAGAAAATGGAATATTCTCATAATATAATATAAATTTGACATAAATAAACGTGCAACGAAAAATACGGACACAGTCATACAATCTCGTCAAATCTAGTCAGTCATATAGAGAATAAAATATTTGTGACAAGTTTAGTTGCCACCGATTAAACCAATTTCCAATCGTAAAATCTCAAAACGTTCTCTAGCCAATGCTTTGGTAAAAATGTCAGCCCATTGTTTCTCTGTACTACAAAATTCCAGTCTTATGTTGCCCTTATCTACATGATCCCGTAGAAAATGGTGTCTAATGTCTATATGCTTAGTTCGTGAGTGCTGTGCAGGATTTTTAGATATAATAATAGCACTTGTGTTGTCACATAAAATAGGTATACACCCTACATTAACACCGCAATCACATAGTTGTTGCTTAAGCCATAAAAGTTGAGAACATACCAGTCCAGCAGCAATGTACTCGGCTTTAGCAGTAGATAATACAACGGAATTTTGCTTCTTTGACCCCCACGTGATGATACACGGTCCAAGAAACGTGGCTATGCCGGAAGTACTTTTTCTGTCAAGTGAACATCCTGCATAATCTGCATCTGAATACCCTATGAGATCGAAATTACAGTCAAGAGGATACCACATATATAATTTAGATGTACCAATCAAATACTTCAAGATTCTCTTAACTGCGATCATATGCGATTCTTTAGGGCACGATTGAAATCGAGCACATACGCATACACTGAACATAATATCCGGACGACTTGTAGTTAAATAAAGGAGTGAGCCAATCATACCTCGATAAGTCGTCTCATCGATAGACTTACCGTTCTCATCCAAGGTCAACTTCTTCTCAGTGCCCATAGGAGTTGGCTGTAATACTCCGTATTTATAAGTCTTGGGGTACTCTATCGAGTAGGCCTTACTCTGTCGAGTAAGGGTAAGTTGCGAAATAAAATAGTTTCTGACCTGTTGGGTACTCGATCGAGTAGTGGGGCACTCGATCGAGTAAGGGGTACTCGATCGAGTACCTTGGGTACTCGATCGAGTGTCCGGTTTTACGGGGAGTTTTCTCGGGTTTTGTTAATTATGCGATTAAGGTATTTAAGCTTCGTCGTCATTATTCTAAATCACTTTTACAAAACCTAAATTTATGTTTAAGAGAGAAAGCAAACAAGTTCATCTTCTTAATCGCATTCTTAGCAATTCCCGGAGTTCAGACGGTCAGTTCTTGTCGTTGTTTATACCGTTGAGTTCCTTGCGTCGAGGGTAAGATCTATGTACCCTTTTTGTTGTATTTCCTTTGAATTGGTTAAACCCTAATTTAGAGATTGAGGGTTTTATGTGTAGTATGTGATTTGGAAGCCTCTATGTGTTGTATGATAGGAGGAGGGTTCATAGAAGAAGCTTTTTGATTCAGCTGTAGAGACCGTCTGATTGTGTGCATATCAGGTAGGATTTCCTACTCAGTATTAGTCCCATAATGGGATATTGGTTGATGTATTGTATTTGGTTGTTTGATATAATAATTGTATTGTGATTGTGGTGGTGATCGTTGTTGATGGTTCTCGAGATGCGTTCTCGGCTGAGTGGGGTCACTTGCGGGAGTGGCTTCACGCCCTAGTTTCGCCTTCTGTGGAACCCGCCACAGAAGAGATGTGCACATTAATGGACAGGGTTATCGCTCACTATGTGGAGCGGGGATTTGGTGGGTACGGCTGCGGTCCCCCACTGGCAGGGCTGGTCCAGTGGACAGTCAGTATTGAGATGATGGGAATTAGTTGGTTGTGTGTGTGTGTGACAGTTAAGTTGTCTGTTTATCTTATCGTTGTTAATTATATTGATTGTGTGATTAGTACTGACCCCGGTGTTGTTTTGTAAACCCTGCGGTGATCCATTCGGGGATGGTGAGCAGATATTGAGCAGGTATTGAGATGAGTACTGGGATAGCTGGGATGCCACGACATGATGATAGGAGTCTTCCGCTGTAGCTTTTAGTTTATTTACATTTCAGTTAGAACAGTCAGTTTGAGAACAATGTATCGTACTTTTGGGTTTGGTTTTGAGGATTGTAACTATTCGCTAATTATTTATAATAAACGTTGTTTCTTCATTGTTGTTTGATTATCATTGCCTCGGGTAACCGAGATGGTAATGTCTTCATACCTGAGTGGTCCTGGTAAGGCACTTGGAGTATGGGGGTGTTACAAATGGTATCAGAGAGACGATCCTGAAACCTGTAACCAATGAACCTAATGAACATAGGGAGTCAATTAAAATGAACCCGTGATAAAAGTCGTAGGAGCTAATGCAAAGGCTTGGGAGACGTCCTAAAGTCGCGGGGTCGCCCTACAACTTTGAACCGGTCACATGGGGGAAGTGTTTGTCGAGTCGTATATGTGTTTGGTTAACTTGTGTAAGAATGTGATGAAGTGTGTGTGATTGTTGGACTTTCGAAGTTGAAAGTTGAGAATGTGAAAGAAAAGTGATGGTATATAGAAACTTGTTGATGGAATGATAGCATGTTGAATGTTTTACAACGTGGCATTTAATAACATGATGAAATGATCTCGTAGATAATAGAAAAGATGCATAGCATGTTTATTATGATGTAATGTGGTTTTATAAAGTTTAGCATGTTAGCATATGATATAGCATGCGGGTAGCGTTTCTGAATTAGCATGACTCGATCGAGTGAGACTGACTCGATCGGGTGGGTTTTTGACGGTTTTGAGTTCAGAATCGAGTTTTGGGGTACTCGATCGAGTAACTAGGGGTACTCGATCGAGTAGGGGGTCACTCGATTGAGTAGCCTAGCTACTCGGTCGAGTAGGTAAGAGATCAGAAGGTCTGTTAGGGGTCTGATGTTTAGGTACTCGATCGAGTATGTTGGGCACTCGATCGAGTAGCCCGTTACTCGATCGAGTGTGTTTAGGAACTCGATCGAGTAGGTCCTGGGTGGCGTGTTTTCGCGTTTTGAAGTTTAGTACGTGTGTTCATATCTACCCTTTCTTATATATGTATAGTTTCAAGATGCCGCCCAAGAAGACTGCTTTGTATGCGAGAGCTGAGCTTATGACCATGGATGACATCGTTAAGATGTTAGAACACCAGGATGCTCTTACTGAGACCCTAAAGAAAGTGAATGAGGATAAGAATAAGGATAAGGAGAAGGAGGTTGATCACTCGAAAATCAGCCTCTATATTGCGAGGTTTAACCCGAAAGAGTACAAGGGAGTCGGGGAGCCTAATCTTCTTGATAGTTGGCTGAGAGAGATGGAGAACATATTAGATTTGGTTCACTGTCCTGATGAGATGAGGGTGGAACAGGCTGCGTTCTATCCGAGGGAGGCGGTGGCAAGTGGTGGGATTCGGTGAAAGTGAGTGCTAAGGAGATATATACAAACCAAGGCTTACCTGCTATACCTTGGGAGGAGTTTCGTAGGGCTGTGAGGAAGGAGTTTGTACCGGAACATGTGAGGAGTAAGTTGAGGGAAGAGTTTGATGGTTTCAAGATGACCGCTGAGATGTCTGTGGCTGAGTACTACAGGCTGTTCAATGAGAAGTCTAGGTATGCTGAGGATATGGGTTTGAGTGAGGAGAATCTGGCATTGAGGTTTGAGAGGGGGTTGACCCCTAAGATTATGGATAAGTTACCCGTGGGAGTCCTTACTGATGTTAAGGAAGCTTATGAGAGGGCTGGGAGAGCTGAGAGGTTGGTGGAGATGGCTCAAGAGAGGTTAGGTGGTGAGAAGAGGAAGTCTGAGAGCGAGGGTGGTGGCCAATCTAATCACAAGAAAGGCAACCACAATCAGTCTAAGGGATTTTCTTCGGGTCCGGGTTGATCTTTGGGGCTTCCTTTGGGCGTGGCCGTGGAAGTGTGAGTAATAGTTGGGGAGTGACTTGCTATGGTTGTGGTGGTGTAGGCCACAAGAGACATGAGTGCACAAGTGCACCGGGATCTTTCCGAGAGACCGCATGAGCTTCGCGAGCAAGGCCACCGGCTAGATCATGGCCAAACCGGGAGGTCGAGTTACCAGTGGAGGCAACCGCAACGGCGGTAATTCTTATCGAGAAACCACCAACAAACAACAACAACAATCAAGGGTCGGGTGCTAAGCCGACTACTTCAGCCAAGATCTTGTCCGGGGAGGTGGGCGGAAGACCGATGTGGCAAGTTATTCATGATGGAGAGAAAGCGGTGAGGAGGATGCGCACGTTATCACAGTACATTCCTTGTTAATGGCATTCCTACCTTTGTTTTGTTTGATTCGGGGGCTTCTCGATCGTTTGTGTCTTGAGTCATGTTAAACAGTTGGGTTTGAGAGCATATGAGTCTGTTAGTGAGCAAGTTTTCATACCTTCGGGTGAGTCGTATCATGTGGGAGATTGTTCGAGAGATGTATCTTTGATAGTTGGGCAAGTTGATTTCCTGTAGACTTGCTAGAGTTTCCTTTTAACGGTTTTGAGATGATAGTCGGGATGGATTGGTTAGGGAAGTATAAAGCTAAGATAGTCTGTCATCAAAAGAAAGTGTCTTTAAGAGGTCCTAAGGGTGTTAGTGTGTCTTATCGTGGGTTTCTAGTCAAACCCAAAGTTAAGTTGATTGCAGCTGTCACCTTGAAGTCTTATCTGAGGAAGGGATGTCCTTTGATCTTGTGCCATGTGAGAGATGACCGGATAGAGAGTCCGACGAGTTGATGAGATACCGGTGGTGGGAGAGTTTGAGATGTTTTTCCGGAGGAGATTAAAGGGGTTGCCACCGAAGAGGGAGATAGATTTCACCGTTGAGTTGAAGCCGGGGACGGGGCCAATCTCTAAGGCACCGTACCGTATGGGTCCTAAGGAGATGGAGGAGCTTAGGAAGCGATTGGATGAGTTGATAGAGAAGGGATACATTAGACCAAGTGTATCGCCGTGGGGAGCACCAATTCTTTTCGTGAAGAAGAAAGATGGGAGTTTGAGGTTGTGCATAGATTACGAGGGAGTGAACCGAGTGACGATAAAGAACAAGTATCCTTTGCCAAGGATAGATGACCTGTTTGATCAGTTGAGTGGTGCAACAGTCTTTTCTAAGATTGATTTGAGGTCGGGGTACCATCAGGTGAAGATTAGAGAGGTGGACATACCAAAGACAGCTTTCACGTCGAGGTATGGCCACTATGAGTATGTGGTGATGCCGTTTGGGTTGTCTAATGCGCCGGTAGTGTTTATGGATTTGATGAATAGAATCTTCAGACAGTTTTTGGACCAGTTTGTAGTGGTGTTTATCGATGATATCTTAGTCTACTCTAAGACTAAGGAGGAGCATGAGGAGCATCTGAGGATTGTGTTCGAGACTTTGAGGGATCATGAGTTGTATGCTAAGCTGTCCAAGTGTGAGTTCTGGTTAGAGAAAGTTGCTTTTCTGGGGCATGTGATCTCTAAAGATGGGGTAGCTGTGGATCCGGCGAAGATTGAGGCAGTGACAAAGTGGGAAGCACCGAAGAATGTTGCCGAGGTTAGGAGTTTTTTGGGTTTAGCTGGATTCTACAGACGGTTCGTGAAGGATTTCTCCAAGATAGCTAGACCTATGACAACGTTGATGAGGAAAGAGAACAGGTTTCGTTGGGATGATAGTTGTGAGACGGCGTTCCAAACATTAAAGGAGCGTTTGACCACAGCTCCTGTCTTAGCATTGCCTGAAGGGACCGAGAACTTTGAGGTTTATACAGATGCCTCAAAGAATGGGCTGGGATGTGTGTTGATGCAGAATGGTAAAGTGATTGCCTATGCTTCTAGGCAATTGAAGCCTTATGAAGAGAACTACCCTACTCATGATCTGGAGTTGGGTGCAGTGGTGTTTGCTCTCAAGATTTGGAGACATTACCTTTCTGGAGCAATCTTTAAGGTATTTTCTGATCACAAGAGTCTCAAGTACATCTTCACGCAGAAGGAGTTGAACATGAGACAGAGGAGGTGGATGAAGCTGATTGGCGATAATGACATGGAGATTATCTACCATGAAGGGAAGGCCAATGTAGTTGCTGATGCTTTGAGTAGGAAGAGTGTACATTCCCTGTGTACAGCTCTATCTTTGATGAGGCGGAGAGATGAGGTGGCGAGGTTTGGGATATATATGATGCAGAAAGGAGATGCCATGGGTGATATGACAGTACAGCTTGAGTTTTATGATGATATTCGAGGTAAGCAGGCTTTGGATCCTAATATGGTTGAGTGGAGAGCTGGAGTAGAGAAAGGGACAGTGTCCCGCTTTTCTATTCATACAGATGGTAGTCTGAGGTTTGATGGTAGGTGGTGTGTTCCTGATGATGAGGAGTTGAAAAAGACAATCATGACAGAGGCGCATTGCACACCATATTCAGTTCATCCAGGTGGAGACAAGCTATACAAGGATTTGAAGAAAACGTTCGGTGGCACGGGATGAAGAAAGAGACAAGTGAGTTTGTGTCCCGTTGTTTGACATGCCGAGAGAGTTAAAGGGGAACAGCGACGACCTCAAGGTAAGATTCAGTCTTTAGAGGTACCTGAGTGGAAGTGGGAATCCATTTCCATGGATTTCATTGTGGGTTTACCAAAGAGTCAGCAAGGTAACAACATGATTTGGGTGATAGTGGATCGTCTGACCAAGTCAGCTCGCTTTGTTCCAATGAAAGATACATGGACTAAGGCACAATTGGCTATGGCCTATCGAAAGAACGTGCTTAAGTTACATGGAGTCCCTAAGGACATAGTGTCTGACAGAGATGCGAGGTTTATATCGGGGTTTTGGAAGGAGTTGCAGGAATCGTTGGGAACAACTTTGAAGATGAGTACTGACATTTCATCCCCGCGACAGACAGGCAGACCGAGAGAACAATCAAGACCCTTGAGGATATGTTGCGAGCTTGTGTGATGGATTTTGGTGGTAGTTGGGAGCAGAGGTTGGACTTGATAGAATTTTCTTACAATAAACTATCACACCAAAGTATAGGTATGGCACCGTTTGAGGCTTTGTATGGGAGGAGATGTAGGAGTCCAATCTGTTGGGACGATAGTCTTTGAGGCAAAGTGGTTTTAGGACCAGAGATGGTGCATGAGATGGTGGAACAGATTAAGATGATCAGGGAAAGGATGAGAGCAGCTCAGGATCGACAAAAGAGTTATGCAGATCTACATCGCCGGGACATAGAGTTTCAAGTTGGGGACAAGGCTCTTTTGAAAGTGTCGCCTATGCGTGGGGTTATGAGATTTAGGAAGAAAGGCAAGCTAAGTCTGAAGTTTATAGGGCCTTATGAGATCTTAGAGCGAGTTGGGGAAGTTGCTTATCGTCTGGCTTTACCACCGCTTTAGAGAGAGTGCATAATGTGTTTCATGTATCGCATTTTGCGGAAGTATGTGAGTGACCCGTCACATGTGTTAGAGGCAGAGAGCTTAGAGCTAGATGAGTCCTTATCATATCTTGAGGTGCCTAAGCAGATTCTAGACCGAAAGGTTAGAAAGACTAGGAGTGGTGAGACAGTTTTGCTTAAGATCCTTTGGTCTAACCACGAGACCGAGGAAGCTACATGGGAGCCAGAGGAAGCTATGAAAGAGCGTTACCCTTTCCTTTTTGATCAGGTATGTATGGTTACGGGGACGTAACCTTGTTTCTTTTAGGGGGGTAGGAGATGATCGCGAACAGTTTTTAAGAGTTTTATACCCCTTTTATATGTTGTGTCGGTATGTTTGTCGGGATGAGTTGGGTTAGTATCATGTTTTATGTTGAATTTTGTTTGATGGTTGAGTCGGGAATGTTGTGGGAGTACCTTTGTTTAGTAGTGGTTTGAACTTCGGGGACGAAGTTCCTTTTAAGGAGGGAAGACTGTAATACTCCGTATTTATAAGTCTTGGGGTACTCTATCGAATAGGCCTTACTCTGTCGAGTAAGGGTAAGTTGCGAAATAAAATAGTTTCGACTGTTGGGTACTCGATCGAGTAGTCTGGGGCACTCGATCGAGTAGGGGGTACTCGATCGAGTACCTTGGGTACTCGATCGAGTGTCGGTTTACGCGGGGGGAGTTTTCTCGGGTTTTGTTAATTATGCGATTAAGGTATTTAAGCTTCGTCGTCATTATTCTAAATCACTTTTACAAAACCTAAATTTCTGTTTAAGAGAGAAAGCAAACAAGTTCATCTTCTTAATCGCATTCTTAGCAATTCCCGGAGTTCAGACGGTCAGTTCTTGTCGTTGTTTATACCGTTGAGTTCCTTGCGTCGAGGGTAAGATCTATGTACCCTTTTTGTTGTATTTCCTTTGAATTGGTTGAACCCTAATTTAGAGATTGGGGGTTTTATGTGTAGTATGTGATTTGGTAGCCTCTATGTGTTGTATGATAGGAGGAGGGTTCATAGAAGAACCTTTTTGATTCAGCTGTAGAGACCGTCTGATTGTGTGCATATCAGGTAGGATTTCCTACTCAGTATTAGTCCCATAATGGGATATTGGTTGATGTATTATATTTGGTTGTTTGATATAATAATTGTATTGTGATTGTGGTGGTGATCGTTGTTGATGGTTCTCGAGATGCATTCTCGGCTGAGTTGGGTCACTTGCGGGAGTGGCTTCACGCCCTAGTTTCGCCTTCTGTGGAACCCGCCATAGAAGGGATGTGCACATTAATGGAGAGGGTTATCGCTCACTATGTGGAGCGGGGATTTGGTGGGTACGGCTGCGGTCCCCCACTGGCAGGGCTGGTCCAGTGGACAGTCAGTATTGAGATGATGGGAATTGGTTGGTTGTGTGTGTGTGATAGTTAAGTTGTCTGTTTATCTTATCGTTGTTAATTATATTGATTGTGTGATTAGTACTGACCCCGGTGTTGTTTTGTAAACCTGCGGTGATCCATTCGGGGATGGTGAGCAGATATTGAGCAGGTATTGAGATGAGTACTGGGATAGCTGGGATGCCACGACATGATGATAGGAGTCTTCCGCTGTAGCTTTTAGTTTATTTACATTTCAGTTAGAACAGTCAGTTTGAGAATAATGTATCGTACTTTTGGGTTTGGTTTTGAGGATTGTAACTATTCGCTAATTATTTATAATAAACGTTGTTTCTTCATTGTTGTTTGATTATCATTGCCTCGGGTAACCGAGATGGTAATGTCTTCATACCTGAATGGTCCTGGTAAGGCACTTGGAGTATGGGGGTGTTACATTGGCTTAGAGTTAGAATTTTCCATACCGAATTTCTTGATTAGCTCATTGATGTGTTTTTGTTGGTGTATCATAATCCCTTCAGGAGTTTGTTGGATTTGGAGTCCAAGGAAGAACTTGAGTTCTCCCATCATGCTCATCTCGAATTCTGAGGTCATTAAATCTGAAAAATACTTGCATAACCGATTATTAGTTGAACCGAAAATAATATCGTCAACGTATATTTGAACAACTAATAAATCAGAAACCTCAGTTTTCAGGAATAGGTTTTTGTCGACAGATCCTCTTTTAAAACCACTTTCAAGAAGATATTTTGACAATCTGCCGTACCACGATCTCGGAGCTTGTTTCAAACCATACAAAGCTTTATCTAAATTGATAACGTGGTTTTGAAACCTGCTATCGAGAAATCCTGGGGGTTGTTCAACAAAAACCTCCTCATTCAAATAACCGTTAAGAAAAGCTGTTTTAACGTCCATTTGAAAATGTTTAATTCCTTTATGAGCAGCAAATGCTATTAATAATCTAATAGCCTCAAGTCTGGCTACAGGAGCGAAGGTCTCATCGTAGTCAATTCCTTCTTGTTGATTATACCCTTGTACAACCAATCTAGCTTTGTTTTGAACAATAACTCCTGTATCATCCAGCTTGTTCCTAAACACCCATCTCGTACCGATAACCGTTCGGTCTTTAGGTCTTGGAACCAAATGCCACACTTTGTTTCGTTCAAACTGTTGAAGCTCTTCTTGCATGGCAACGATCCAATCTGGTTCGGTAAGTGCTTCTTTGATATTTGTTGGCTCAATGGTTGAAAGAAAGGAGTAGAATGAGCAAAAGTTGTTAAGTCTTCTACGAGTTCGAACGCCTTCATTCAGACTTCCTAGGATGGTTTCCATTGGGTGAGAATCTTTATATTTCCATTTCTTAGAAACAGGAGGCACATCTTCATCTAAACTTGTCTCGCCTTCTTCGAATGATTGGGGTTCAAGCCTTGTTCCTCCTGAATCCAAGTCTGGGGTTATAACAGAATCAGTTATAACTTTGGACTTAGTTCGTTGATTAGAAGTTGAAGTTATAGCTTCATCAGTTATAACTTTATCCTCCAATTGCTTGGATTGAGAGGAGGTTTTAGTATCATCAACTAAACTCTCAGTACTCTTTCCTTTATCATTTGAAGGGCTTCCTTGTTCATCATTTGTGCCCTCAATTTCTTTATCTTCCTCATTCAATTCTGGAAGTTCATCCCTGGATAATCGAAAATCAGGTTCGTTCAAATCTCTTCCTCATCCTGTTCGGCTTTGTCAAACATATTATTCTCATCAAAAACGACATGAACACTTTCTTCGATGCATAAGGTTCTTTTATTGAAAACCTTATATGCTTTACTATGATTAGAATAACCGACAAACACCGCTTCGTCACTTCTGGGATCGAATTTACTTAATCTATTTTTGCCATTATTATGGACAAAATATTTAATCCCGAAGCAACGTAGATGTGATATGTTAGGTTTACGTCCCCTAAGCTCATAAGGAGTCTTCTTGAGAATAGGTCTAATCAGAGCTCGATTAGGAACGTAGCATGCAGTACTAATAGCTTCAGCCCAGATATTTCGAGGTAGGCCACTACATAATAACATTGTGCGTGCCATATCCTCCAATGTTCTATTCATACGTTCGACAACACCGTTTTTCTGTGGGGTTCGTGGTGCCGAGAAGTTATGTCCAACACCATTCTCCCTACAATATTGTATAAAAGCTTGATTATCAAATTCGGTGCCATGATCCGTACGAATGGAAACTAATTTTGATTTATATTTATTTTGGGCAAGCTTCATTAGAACTGCAAACTCTTCGAAAGTTTCATCTTTTGAAAAGAGAAATATAGGCCAAACATATCTAGAGTAGTCATCTACTAGAACGAAGACATACCTGGATCCACCTCTACTTCTTACCTTCATTGGGCCACAGAGATCCATATGCACGAGTTCTAGTGGTTCCTTGGTACTTACTATTCTCTTGGGTTTGAACGATGATCTCACGTGTTTGCAACGAGCACAAGAAACACATAAGGTTTCTTGATCGAATTTGATTGATGGAAGTCCTTCAACCAAATCCCATTTCTTTAGCTTATTCAACGTTGTTGAATTTATGTGAGCAAACCTTTTGTGCCAAAGGCACGGATCATCTGTCGTTACTTTCATACACGTGAATGAATTAGTAGGAATATTATTTAAATCAATCATGTAGTAATTCCTTCTACGGTGTCCTTCAAGCACAACACTACTCGTTCCTTCAATTATTATTCGACAGGAATCTGAATGAAAGACAACTTTATTTCCTTTGTCGCATAATTGAGAGATACTCAGTAAATTGTGCTTGAGACCACTGACAAGATAAACGTCACTAATTGCATGAGAAGAGGATATTCCAACTTTACCAACACCGATGATCTTACCCTTCTTGTTATCACCAAATGTGACCTTACC
The DNA here is from genome assembly GCF_048544455.1 of Silene latifolia. Taxonomy (NCBI): domain Eukaryota; kingdom Viridiplantae; phylum Streptophyta; class Magnoliopsida; order Caryophyllales; family Caryophyllaceae; genus Silene; species Silene latifolia. The sequence goes on along the minus strand of NC_133532.1, from coordinate 50,038,604 downwards.
TCCATCGAAGGGTTCAAGTGAAAGAAATAAATTTACATCTCCAGTCATGTGCCTTGAGCATCCACTGTCAAGGTACCATAGGTTATTTTCTTTCACCACAACCTGCAAAATAATTAGATACAGTTTTTAGGTACCCAAGCTAAGTTGGGTCCTTTGACGTTAGTCACCCTGAAAACTAGATCTTTTCTAACCCAAACCCTTTTAATAATTTTGTGTTTTGGAAACGAATGGGTTTGTTTTGAAGCCGTTTTAGGATTAGTTGTGGGTTCCTTGTGTCGCGGTTTTTCAGGTTGTTTTGGAGGAGCTTTGGTTTCCTTCTTGAACTCAAAGCTCATATCATAGAACCAACGATGATCATTGTTGTGTTTCTCACTGGTACTTGGTTCTGATGGGGTACAATCATTATCTTCGAAAATAGTGTCGGATGCTTTAACAAAGTTGATTCCTTTTCTTAAATCCTGAGCATATTTGACACAATTTTCTTGGATATGTCCAGTATGACCACAGTAATTGCAAATCAAATATTCTGGTGAATTCGTATATTTTCTTCTTCTGAAATCTCGTTCGGAAGGGGTTGATTTGCATTTAGAGTGGTCTCTACGACCATAGCACTCATGTCATAATCCCATTTTCATGTTATTATCTCATTGCTCAGGAAATTTAGGACACGTGTACTATCTTCCCATTTCTCGTGAACTTTTCTAGCATGCAAAAGTAATTCTTTTAAGGACTCTATTTCTTTGTTGCATTTAGAGTGGTCTGACTCAATGATTTTGGGAGGATGAGTCTCTTCATAATTGTTACGAAAGTTTTGGAATCTCTCATTAAGAACTCGAACCGTTTCGGTATGCGTTCTTTTAGTATTTGAAAGAACGGTTTTAAATTCCTTTAATTGCTGAGTTAAAGATTCGATCTCCTTGTTTTGATCTGAGATTACGGTCTCTTTAGCCGTAGCCTTGGACTCAAGAAGCTCTTCGACTTTCCTCAATTCCAATGTTATAGCTTCACTAGCTATAACTTTGGCTTGAAAATGCTTAATGTTGAGTTTTAGGTCTGAGGTTATAGCTTCATTAGCTATAACTTTAGACTCAAGAGCCTTCTTCTCAGCATTTGTCGTATCTGAAGTTGTAGCCGTATTAGCTGTAACTTTAGATTTGAGCTTTTTGGCTTTTGCTTTAAGGAGTTGATTCTGTTCAACAATATCGAGAATTTGTTCTTTCAAGTCTTTCAATTCCATTTCTTGTTCGTGACACTTATCAAGAGATTGCTCAAAATATTCTATTAAAGCATTCTTAGACAATTTCTTAACACTCTTCTTAAGTTCAAGATAGCTTACCTCTTCTTCTTCTTCTGAATCGGAATCTCCTAGGAAGCAGCAGTAGGAGTCCACACTATCTTTATCATCGTCCGAGAAGAGGTCAAGACTGACGTTGCTTAAGCTTAGGTTAGCAACTTCTTCTTCTTCTGATGCTTCGTCGTCCTCAGGGTCGAGATCTCCCCATCAAGATGCTATCATAACTTGCTTGAATTCCTTCTTGGTTTTTTCCCGTTTTGCTTTGTCTTTGATTCTCTACCATGTGGGACAGTCCTTAATCATATGACCGGATTCTCCACACTTGAAGCATCCTCTATTAGCAAACGTATTCTTTGACTCTGAAATTTTCTTATTAGAGAACTTATTATTATTATTATTATTGAACGATTTTGCTTGCTTATTTCTGAAAATACGTTTGTTGAACCGTTTAGCAAACAAGACCGTTTCGTCCTCTATTTCTACATCTTCTTCTTCCTTAGCAGAAGCTTGTAGAGCCATGCTCTTCTTATTACTGGACTCGGCCTCATCGTCATCCAGGACGAGTTCATGAGCCATGAGAGCGCCAATAAGTTCTGCATAAGGAAGGGAAGTGAGATCTCTGACTTCTTCCATAACCGTGACCTTGGGACGCCATTTCATGGTTAGACTCCTAAGTACTTTTCTAGCAATATCCTCGGAGTTGAAAGTTTTACCAAGATTTTTGAGCTGATTGACTATAGTAGAAAATCGTGCTGACATGATATCAAGTGATTCATTATTTTCGATTCTAAAGAGTTCATATTTTTGAATCAGCAAATCAATGCGATATTTCCTTACAGCCGATGTTCCTTCATAGGCCAACTCACGACCATCCCAAATTTCCTTGGCCGAAGTACAAGAAGAAAAACGATCGAATTCAGTCGATGTCATGCCGTTTTGTAACAGGCTTATCGCTTTCGAGTTTTTCTCAGCCTTCTTGTAATCAGCCTCAACATAGTCTTCTTCCTTTTTCTCATAGGTAGTGCCTTCCGAAGTTGCGACCAAAATTTTATGTGGTCCGTTCTTTATAATCGTCCAGCACTCCCAATCATGTCCTTTTATGTAGTGTGTCATCATATTTTTCCAAAGTCCATAATTCTTCCCATCAAAGACGGGACACTTAAGATACTTGGAATCCATTTCACACGTGTTAGGCAGCGGAAAAAAAATAAAATAAAAAGATAAAAAGATAGACGGATCTAGCCTCTTTGCGGTTAGGCAATCAAGAGCACGAAGCTCTGATACCAATTGAAGAGTCTATCACACCCGAAATACTCGAGGAGGGGGGGGGGGTGAAGTGAGTACTTAAAAATTACGCCTACTTTTTATTTTATATCAAGGTAATTAATTACTTAAAGTTTATTGATTAAACTTTAACTAATTAACTAAATGATTGTGAACGTAATGAAATGACTGAAATAAAAGATGCAAGGACACACGATATTTGAAGTGGTTCAGCTTCACACGTCGAAGCCTACGTCCACTATTCTCGATTAATAATTTTAGTACCTTACTCCGGATTACAAAATTATCAACCCAACTCGTATAGTTAACTCTAACTATAACTCGATTTGAATATCAGTAGATATTCGATTTGACTATCTTAAGTTACTAAGAAAGCACTTGATTGTTCTTCTAAGTGTTCACACAATTGAACGAGTAAGAAACAATATGAAGTACTATTATCTTATGACGTAATCTTAAGAAAGATAAGCAATTTAAAGAGCACGACTTTTCGCAATATTTTCAAAAACAAAAGAATAAGACAATTAAGAATTAAACTCAAATATGTTTTGCAAAGATTGTTGTATTTCGAAAAGCTTACATAAATAAGGAATGATCAATTGTATTTATAATAGAAGAGGAAACTAGGGTTTGCACGAAACTCTAGGATGCCGTGAGATAGGCGGCAAAGACTACAAGAGATAAATCTTTATCTCTTTCTTAAATTAATCCAAGATATTATAGTTTAGGTAAATAAGATAAAAGTAAATCTTATTTGTGATCTTAAACTATATCTTTTAAGAAGTTAGGATAAGTAAACAAATCAAATCATATATTATAAAGATAGAAAAATATCTTATATAAATATAAGCTAGATTTGATTAGATAGTTTACTTAAGCACAACAACCTCACACGCCCCAACGGTTTGCCAGCTCACGACTGAAACCCTAGGCCCGTGCCCATCTTGGATAAAAACCTATCTTCTTGGATTAGGGTTAGGTTAAATAGACTAGCAAACCCTAGGTAGCATGATGACCCATAAGTCGTTTTACTAACCAATAGAGATATGCAAGTCATCCATTATAACAACCCATAATTCAACTCTACTATATACACAAATGATTTCGAAATATGTTTAAAGAATTTTATCCTTTGAAAAATGATTTTAAAACCATTAAAATCATGCCATTAAAATGCTACCTAAAGTTATAGTAAAAACAACTATAACTTTAAGTTTGGTTAGTAAAGTTATAGGTGAAATAGCTATAACTTTACTTTCCCAATATTCTTATCTTAAGATACCGTCATTAGATGAAGACCTATACTAACTAATCTTCCTGGAGATCTTCAGTAAAGGATGTTCTCTTTATCTTGACCAAAAGCTCTTCATCTTGAGCTTTGTTAAAGACTTGATCTAGCCTTTTGCTTGAATGATCATCATACTTGAAACTTGTTACAGTTGCTTATGATGCTTTAAGAACCTTCAATGTTATAGCTCAAGCTGCTATAACATGACTTGAATGATGCTTCACAAATCTTCAATGTTATAGCTAAGAGAGCTATAACATTACTTGGTAAACTTGTAATCCTAAGTTATTCTAACAAAGACTAAATAAACGATTACAAGCAAGAGTATATATAAAACGAAGCACACACTTGTCATTATCAAAACTTAATCATATATCTATATGGTCCAACAAATTCCCCCTTTTTGATGATGACAAGTCTCTTAAGATTTGTGACTAAGTGTAAGTTCCCCCTCAACATAATACTATATAAAGTTATAGACAGTTGAACGCAAGAACAATCACTTATATACAAAGTATAGCATCTAAGGACCTTAAGAGATTAAAGATTCCGACAAGGAGCAAGCTTAGGCAAATACTTATGTCACGAGGATTTCTTCCCCCTCTTGACATCATCGAAAAGACGAGAAAAGACATAAAATAACTAGAATGATATGAGTCGAGACACGTATTAAGCATGCAAGGAAATATTAGAAAACGAGAAAGTAATCTACATTAACATGCCAAATATAAAATAAGTGTACTACAAACCAAACTAGTCTAAATGCCAATTGGGCCGAATAAGAACAAGTGTTTTAAGCCAAATGGGCCGAATGAAAAGCAAGCCAAAATGGGCCGAATTAGACAATTATTCAAAATATAAAGTCTAACAAAAGAAAAGGCAAGTAAAAGAGGAGGACGGGTTTAAGGAATGTCACGTTTCACGACATTGGGGTTGATATAACCGGGACGGGTCCTAAACTCAAGAGAGTCAAGACGATCAAAGTATGAACTGACATGGTTAGCTTGTGCCGTGAGACACCGCTCAAAATTAAGCACCTTTAATGACAAGGCTTGAGTAGCCTCGTACACAACCCGCATATCCTCATGCATAGCCTTCCCTTCCTTCAACAAAGCCCCACCTTGACTAGCTAAGTTAGCCAATGAACTAGAGTGACGAACACACTCCTTGGCCGCCCTAGCTGCATCCTTAGCCATAGCATCAACCCGTGCTTAAAGCCCATGCAAATAAGACAAGACTTCACCATGATCCGAACCCTTCGAACCCGAAGGCTCATTCTTGTCTTTTCCCAAACCCGAGACCAACTCCACAACCATCTTATTTTGTGCATCCAATTTCTCACAAATACTTGCCATAAACAATTCCAATTTTTGTTCAACAACCGAGACCACAACCGACGATTTCTCCACCACATTCCCTTTTGCCAAGAACACCATATCGGGTCCAATGGCACCGACTTTCATCAATTTAAGATGAGTGTCACACATCTCATCTTTCACCTTTACACCATAGCTAAAAATCCCAATCACCCCTTTTTGTTCCAAAAGCCGAGAGACCCACATACCATATGGCAAATCCAAAGTTGTATAAAACTTTTCCTCAGTGACACAAACACTTGTTTGAACAATTTTATGAAACACGAGACGAGGAAGACTAACTTTGGATCTTTCAATCCACTTAGACAACAACACCATTGATACCCGTCGTTGTGAGTACCAAAAATAAGATTTATAATTCCTATTAAAACTAACCTAGGCTAGTGGTAACAGGGTCGAACCACAAGGAGGCGAATGTAATTAATAGCTGTCTGATATTTAGTCTAAGGTAACAAAAGTGGGGGTTGAATTGATTTGGTCTATAGCTAATAGCAATAAAAATTAAACTAAAGAAATATATTAAATCAAATACAAAGAAGGGTACTAGGATGGTCGGTTCACTATAGTTTCGGCGGCAGCAAACTAAGTCGGTCTAAATCAAACACGTGAGGCGGGAAAACAAGAGGTCCTTTCGGTCCACTCTTAACAAGTAACATCTCTCGATCTCGCTACAAGTCCCTAATATCACTAATACTGACTCTCGTCCTGAAAAGTGACTTATAATCTAAACTTTACCTATCTTTCGATCTCAGCATAGTTTAGTCGTTTTAATTGGTGATCTAACAACTGTCCCTATCTCTCGATCTAACGGGTAAGTCGTATATTAAGCATTCAACTAGTCGCATGCATTCGATTCGTCAAATACAACATTTAAATCAATTAAAACGAAGGTAAACCTCACGTGGTCAGTCGATCGACCAATTATGTCAGTCGATCGACTGACACGCGATTCAGTCCGTGTTTATTCTACGCCGCCTACACTATAATTCCCCTACATCCTAGCACAATTAATTTAGCTACTCATGATGCTGATAAAAACAACAATAATCATAATGAAATAAACTATTGAATTCATACTTGAAGTAATCAAATAACAAATAGCGATAAACGATAATTGCCTTTGGATACTAACTAGCAATTTCTATACTATCAATGCGATAAAGATAAACTGAAATAGAACAGAAGGAATACCGAAATTGCAGAGGAATTGTAACGGAATGGTTAGAAGCACGAACGAAAATCCGATTCAAACCAATATTCGGAACCCTAATTATTTGATAAACTAAAAACTGAATGTAAAACTAGGTCTGAAGTAGAGGCTTGGTCGATCGACTGAGCATGGCGGTCGATCGACTGAGATGCAGTGTACAGTAGCTTCTGGAGCCCGAGGGTTGGTCGATCGACTGAAGGCAGTGGTCGATCGACTGAAGTAGCTGGTAATCCGCTTTTAACTTCTCGTGGATTTGTCTTTTGGGCCTTGGAATGCGCACTAAGCTCGTTCCTTAAGTGAATTCTTCACGTCAAATGCAATGCAAGGTACTCGGGGACGGATTTAGCTTGATTTCCGCTGAAATCTTCACATTTCTGCAATAATGTACAAAAATACGGAAGTAGACGGAAATAGGGGGAAATGTAGCATAAACTACATGAATGAGCTCTGAAATGCGTGGAAAATAGGATGTAAAACATCATATAAAAGACACGCATCAAACTTCCCAAACCAAACCCTTGCTTGTCCCCAAGCAAGAACAAGACTCGATCTAATGACCTAATGGAACGAGTTCAATCTCAGAGCGAATTGCAAACTGTAAATCCTAAACCATTTTAATGCAATAACTAACAATCAATTAGTAATGTGAATCATGCAAACGAGTTATGTAGTCGTTAAAAACTGCTGAACCGTCAACCATAGAGACTTATCAAATTGGACTCTCACGGGTCGCTCATATCACACATAAGCACAGGTGAATATATAAGAGGATAGAAAGAATTCATATTGTAATGACTCTCACCTAACTACGACCTATAAGAACATGCCTGCAATATAATATAAAAGTAATCTCTATGACCGTACATAAGCATTCCAACCGAACAAATGACCATGACACATGCCAAGGTAAATATGGGATATGTGAGGTAATGGGCAAGAAGAGGCAAAACATTTATGGAAAAGTGGAGGTACAGGTGATCAAGATAGTACCAAAACGGAACCATGCGGCGACATCCACTTCTTGCTCAAACTTCAGTTAACACGGTGCTATAGGAAGCACAAAACTCACAATCTCCGGTATAACAGTAATCAACCAACTCCCCATAAGATATGAATAATACATGGGAGCAAAAATCGCCATAAGATAAAAGCTTGAATTATGCGAATTGATTTTCTTTCTTTTTTCTTTCGAACTCCAGTCGATCGACCAATGATGCCAGCCGATCGACCGTAATGAACAGTACAGAACTCTTTTTTTTCTTTTTCGAATCATTTTTTTTCTTTCTTTCTTATTTTTTTCAACTTTTTCAGTTCTTTTTCTTTTTTTCCTTTGTTTTCATTCTCCCAACAACATCTCAATCGAGCAAAAGGCTACCAAAAACAAAGTGACAATCCCAAAAACTAAACTACTAGCTTGACAAGGGCAGGCTAAATGTAGGATGTAGTTAACGGGACAAAAAGCTGTTTTTGGCAGTGTGGAGCTTATGGGCAAAACGAATAAAGGGAAACCTCTACCACATGTGTCAACAAACCACAACCCGAATGCATACAGGTATTAAGCAGATTAAGTTCATATTTATGCACATTTATGTAACATGTCTCATAAGGAGTAACTACTCACATCCTAGATAAACTGGTCATGAATGACACCAGTTATAGGCTCTAAACCTCAGAAATATGATGTAGTTTGCCAAAAATCTAAGTCAAGTCTCAAGTTCAGCAAAATATTTTAACGAAAACTCGTAAACTATGCATATACGATTCTACTAATAACATGTCAATTAGCAAGGCTTAGGCATAAAACAGCTGCAAATGCAATGTCATCATTGAAATACTACTGTTCCGACTCAACCTAAATGCTAAAATAAACGTGCAATTTTTGAAATTTTTGAAATTTTTCAATTTTTTTGGATTTTTGTAAATATAAGAAATGAAATAAACAATGCAAAACAGAAATGTAAACGTGAATGCAAGCAAATGATATGCGACGCAAAACCCTTCCCCAAACAAAAACGCACAATGTCCCCATTGTGCAAAATCATGTAATGAAGGAAAAGAGAAACGGGAATTTGCGTAAAATGAAATGAATAAATATGACATGAAGTAGGAATCGGGAACTCACAAGATTTTAAGCGCAACAAAGGAAACCTCCCCAAACCAGCGTGAGCTAGGAGGTTTCAGTAGCCAGCAGTGCTACTAATAAGTATCTGAAAAGACAAACAAAGCACCACGCATAAAATCAAGAAAGTAATAACGAAGCGGTAATTATGTGCAAAGTTACGAAAATGGAAGAAATCGGAAATGAGTCGGGAAATAAAATAGAGTAGAAAACTCCCTCAATCCCGCAAAACGACCCAACACAGCAGGGGAAAGGTCGTGAACAGGTACAGCAGCGGCAGTGGTCGATCGACCATAGATGGCAGTCGATCGACCAAGGTGAGATGAACAGTAACTCCTGAGATGCGCAACTCAGTCGATCGACCATGGAAGGCAGTCGATCGACTGGGAAAGCTGTTGTAACTTTCTAATTTCTTCGTATTTGCTCAAATACTTGAGCTAATGAGGTCTAAAAACTTGTAAATGCACAATAATACACGCCCGAAATTGCGCAAAACCCAAAGTAAAGTCTAAAATGCTTAAAAATTCTAAGCAATAAAAATAAATGCGAAGTCTCGCGCACACAATAAGCAATAAAAAGAGAGTCTAACAAAAGCAAATAAAAGAAAGTTTTTGATAAAGCACGTGATCAACTAATAGTTGATCAAGAACGGCCACGGTATGGCCCACTTGGTCGGCTTCTGGCTACAAGAGGTAGCCTCAACGGTGCTCATCTTCTCAGCTGCACTCTTCTTGGCTTCAACATCCGCCGAACTCAACGGATCAACAGCTTCTATATCTCCCCAGTCAATGATCTCTTCGGACTCATCAGAATCCAAATCAGACTCTCTCACTTTGACCGGCTCGTCATCAACTTCCTCATCAGTGCCATAGCTAAGGCAACCAAGACCGCCTCGTGAAATGATTGGCTCCTTCACAGATGGAGTAACTTGCAGCTCTTCCTTCCCCAAACCAGCTCCTGCAATATCAGAAATAGGCAAATCTTCCTCCAATTTGCTCCCAATCTGGGGCGGAGGTGTCACAAAAGGAGTAGAAATAGAGACAGGCATATCAGGAAGTATAAAATAAGATTTCTTTTCAGAAACTGTATTGCAAGTTACAGGCCACATGGGGTCTTTCTTCTTAGCAGGTTGGGCAAAAACAATGGAATGCTTCCCTACTTTAAAGGTCAAGGTTCCCGAGCCTACATCTATGACTGCACCAGCAGTGTGCAGAAATGGTCTACCCAATATGATAGGAATATGGGCATCCGCAGGCATATCAAGCACCACGAAGTCAACAGGGAAGAAGAACTTCCCTATTTGCACGAGGATGTCCTCTAAGACTCCTATTGGCTGGACCGCAGATCGGTCACCATCAGACCATCTTGTCATGTCATGGCCTTTGCAAACCTAGTTAATTTTAGCTTCCTAGCAAGACTCAAGGGCATTACACTTATACTAGCTCCTAAGTCACATAATGCCTTCTCAATAGAAAAGGTACCAATGCTACATGGAACGGAGAAGCTACCTGGGTCTTCTAGTTTGTGGGGTACAGTGTGGAACAAATAAGAGCATGACTCTTTAGTTAATTCGACAGTATGCACAGTTTCAAGTGACTTCTTCTTAGACAAGAGTTGTTTCATGAATTTAGTGTAAGCAGGCACTTGATTGACTAACTCAAGAAAAGGAACTTGTACATTCAAGCTACGAATAACTTTTTCAAATTTATTGAAAGATACTTGTTCCTTCGTCGGCACTAGTCTCTCTGGATATGGGGCTGTAAGAAGTAACTTAGACCTCTCCTCTAAATCTCTCATGCCGGCATCCGTGGACTTAGGCTGAAAGTCCACTACCTTCTCCTTGTTAAAGCTTGAACCCTCTTCAGACCGTCTCAAATAGGAACCATTGATCGACATTGGGTCATACTTCGGAGCCGGGACTGACCCATCAGCACTCGGGTCTTGCGCCAATATTTTCGGGACTGTCGTACCCCGAAACAAGTGATCCCTCAACTTATCGGGCATCGGAGGACGAAAAGGCTCACTATCAGCAGCGATCTCAGTCGATCGACAAGTGATGTCGATCGATCGCCCGACTTGTGACAGAACGAGAGCTTCCTGGTTGTCGCACTTCGCCGATCGATCGGTAAGTAAGTCGATCGATCGGTGATATACCAGTAAATGCCTTTTTCTTTCCACTTTTCGTTCCAGCTTTGTTTTGACTCGGTTTCGGCTTATCTTTTTCAGGGGCATTTTCAATCATAGCAGGCCTCTCCAGGGTAGACCCGCTCCTCAAAGTGATGGCATTAAGGGTCTCCTTTTGGTCAGTTTGGGTCGGTAAGTGTCCCGGATCTCGAGTGGTATTCTTGCTACCCAATTGAGCAATTTGACTCTCTAGCAGTTTCATCCCAGCCTCTCTAGCTTGGGACTCCTTTTGCAGCATATTCTTCAATTCAGCAAACTCAGAATTTTGGGATTGTTGCTGTTGCGGCACATCGGGAGGTTTTTGATATTGTTGTTGCTTATAAGGGGGCACATAAGTTTGCTGCTGCTGCTGCTGTGGAGGTTGAGTCGGATTAAGGACATTTTGGCTACTCCACCTCAAGTTGGGGTGGACATTCGGCTCATAGTAGGTGTTTGTCTACCTATAATGTTGAAAGGCAACATAAGACTCGAAGGGACTGGGACAGTTGTCTGAAACATGTCCTTCAGCTCCACATCTTTTACAGACGAAAGGACCGTCTGAAACAGCATTCACATGATATATCCCTCCTTTTGAAGCTCCTCCCAACTCGTATTTGTCAAACCTTGCAGTGAGAGCTTCTATTGCAGCTACAGAAGAAGATTCAGCAGATCTCCTTTGATTTCCCCTGGAATTCCCATATTCAGCTTTATGGGTGGCTAAGTCATCAATGATCTTCCACCCCTTAGTCTCTCCCATATTCTCAGCAAATCGGCCATTGGCTGCAGCATCCAAAATGGCCCTCTGATCGTCATACAGCCCGTTATAGAACTGATTGCAAAGACTCCATTTTTCGAACCCATGGTGCGGTATGGTTCACACCAGCTTCTTGAAACGGACCCATGCTTCATGAATGTTCTCATCAGGTCCTTGTTTAAAGCTCGTGATCTGAGCTCTAATGGCATTCGTCTTCGAGGCAGAGAAGTATTTCTTGTAGAATGCCAAGGCTAAAGAATTCCAGTCGGTGATCCCATGAGCAGCTCGATCTAGATCTCTATACCACTCCCTTGCAGCATCACGGAGTGAGAATATAAACAGTCTCCTTTATCTGGTCCTGGGTCACACCGGTCGGCGGGGGTATAGAGCAACAATAATCGATAAAAATCTCCATATGCTTGGCTGCATCTTCATTTGCAGCTCCCCCGAACTGGTTTCTCTCAACCAAGTTGATATAGGAAGGCTTCGGTTCGAATTTCCTATCAGCTCCAGGTAATTCGAACCCCTTGTATAGATTTGCAGCTGTTGGCTCAGAATGACTTGCTATAATTGCTTCTTCAGCCATGACTGGAATTTCTGGAGAAGTGACTGTCTCAGCTGAAGAATTGGAAACTGGAGAGGAAGGTGGATCCTCCTCAAACAACTCGTTCTCGTAAAAGCTAGAATGAGAACCAGACTCTTCCTCTAGCTGTTGGTCTTGAAACAATCTCCTCTTTGCGTGCAAGGTTCTCTCAATCTCTGGATTGAATGGTAGTAGTTCACCACCCTGTGACCTGCGCATAAGAAGAAACTACAGGAAGAACGTAAGAAGAGTTTAAGGAACAAAAGTCCCTTAAACTAAAGAAAGACTAAAAAATAAAACAACTAAAAATTAGAACAATTGCCTCCCCGGCAACGGCGCCAAAATTTGATACCCGTCGTTGTGAATACCAAAAATAAGATTTATAATTCCTATTAAAACTAACGTAGGCTAGTGGTAACAGGGTCGAACCACAAGGAGGCGAATGTAATTAATAGCTGTCTGATATTTAGTCTAAGGTAACAAAAGTGGGGTTGACTTGATTTGGTCTATAGCTAATAGTAATAAAAATTAAACTAAAGAAATATATTAAATCAAATACAAAGAAGGGTACTAGAAAGTTCGGTTCACTATAGTTTCGGCGGCAGCAAACTAAGTCGGTCTAAATCAAACACATGAGGCGGGAAAACAAGAGGTCCTTTCGGTCCACTCTTAACAAGTAACATCTCTCGATCTCGCTACAAGTCCCTAATATCACTAATATTGACTCTCGTCCTGAAAAGTGACTTATAATCTAAACTTTACCTATCTTTCGATCTCAGCATAGTTTAGTCGTTTTAATTGGTGATCTAACAACTGTCCCTATCTCTCGATCTAACGGGTCACTCGTATATTAAGCATTCAACTAGTCGCATGCATTCGATTCGTCAAATACAACATTTAAATCAATTAAAACGAAGGTAAACCTCACGTGGTCAGTCGATCGACCAATTATGTCAGTCGATCGACTGACACGCGATTCAGTCCGTGTTTATTCTGTTGGAATATGTGTCCTCCGACAATAATGCGATCACGACTGTTGATCATGATGATCACGTGTTTAAGTCTCATTAAAATGAATACAATTGGGAAGTAATATTATTCTTTGTCAACTGGTCAACATATATCGGTAATGATTGGTGACTAGAGTTTGACATTCTTTGTCGTGTGACGGTGGTGATCGATTGACCCCTAGGTCATATCTAAAGGGCAATACTCTTAATTGATTATTTAATTAATCGTATAATGTTACGAGTTAATTAAATTACTTGAAAATTGACGGACGATTTTGAAGTAAAATTTACGTATCAAATTGAAATGTGATTAAATGAGATACGATGCGAGTAATTGAATTGTATCATTACTCGGATGAAATAATTGTTTAATGTAACAATTAAATTGAATGAATTGTTATAAATACAATCAGTTGTGATTTATAAATTGGTAAAATTTTTGGCACAAGTAAATATGAAATTACTAAGTCAATTTTTGTATGTGACGTATTTTTATTAATACGTTGATTTTTAATATGTTAAAAATACATAACAAATATATGTGACATGTGACATGTAACATATAGACAATTGACAAAAATAATATGGAATCCATATTATAGAATGGGCCGAAAATTAGAAGGGTTTATACTAATTATATGTTGCTTGTAATTAGTGGAAAACACAATGATTAAAAGGAAACCTAGCCATGCAAGCCTATTGTTCCTTGTGAAGAACAATTTCTCCATGCATTGGCTCACCCTAAAGCTCCTCTTACACGGTTTTGGGGAAGCAAATGTGATCATTGTTTTTTCTTTAATTTTGCCTAATAATATACTAAAGGTAGTGTATTATTTCTATTCTATTCACTCATCCAAAATCACAAGTTCTAGTGAGAAGAAAAATCCTCTCTTCTTCTCTCTTAAAAACCGAAATTTATAAGAGTTTTATAAAAGTTTTTGGTTCAATTTTCTACTAAAATTAATATTATACTAGTATTGTAATATTAATTAGATTAAGTGTTAAGCCTTGGGTATAATACATAGGGAGAGATCTTACACTTAGATCTTTATTCTTCCATTGGAAAAGCTCAAGAACAAGAAGAGAAAGGTGATCTCTCTTGTGCCCTAATAGCCGAAATCTACTATGTAAGGACATGATTTCTCCTCTATTTATATTATTGTTTGCATCCATAAGATCCGTAATTAATTTTATGACAAATTATTTAGACATATAAGAGTATGTTAAAATGTATATGAATCGACATTTCCTTCAATCGGTATCAAGAGCCACGGTTGTTTGCATGCAAATTGGTTAAAAGTTTTTCCGAGTTATATGAATAACAAAATAAAACTTGTAAAATTTGTGTTATTATGATATATCACGAAATTATTACATGCATGTTAATATTTCTGGTCCTAAAATGTTTTAGGATATTTTGGTTAATTTTTCGGATTTTTATTGTTCATATTTTACAATAATGGCATTTAAATGTGATTTTATGAGTAAAAATGTCATTTTTGGTCTAAAAATAGCTATACTTCGAATTTTTACTTGGTTTTTGGATATGTTGTCACATATATTATTTTGAGATAACCTGTAAATTTTCATAATTTTTGGACTTGTTATGCTCGAAAAATGAATTTTTCATTATTAAATTCGGATTTAAGTGAAAAATAGGTTAATATGAGTTAAATTTCGAATCTGGTCATAGAAAATTAATATGTTGTCACATGCAATTTTAAAAGATGTGTGTAAAATTATTGGCTATAAAGAAGTCTTTTTGCATGATTTATGAATTTTTGAAGAAAAATAGCATAAATAGTGACATTATTAGTGGAAAATTAATAAAACATAATCTATGACTTAGGAAAAACGTCTAATGTTGCATTTTATTATATTTTTCAGATCTAAAATTGAAAAGTTAATGAAAATAATTTTTCCATGTTTTTATGATTATTTTATTAAAAATCGATAAACCGCAACATTGTTTTTCCGGAAAAATTTCGAAATTTTTAACCTAAGATTTTGAACATTATGAGTGTCATGGAATTTTTCCAGAATGTTCATGAATTTAAATTTCAAATTTTGAATTTATTTGAAATTTTTAGATTTATTTGAAGTTTAATGGCTTATTTTGTAATTTTTGGTCCATTTATGAACAATTTTATAAATAAAGGTTAATTATGGTCAAATTATTAGTGAAGACTATATTTTGAGTCCTAAGAGGTTAGGGTAATTAACTTATGCATAAATATGAGTTTATGTATTTTTGTGATTATAAAATGTTGAAATCACGCAAATCCGTAAAAACCGAGTAATATACGATATTGGCTAATTAAAAGGCGATTTAGCATAAAAATTGAGCATGTTCATACATATTATAATGCTGCATTTTCTTTATGATTGTCATATTTTTTTTTTATGTAATTTTGAATTATGTAATTTTACTTAGTATGGCCTTAGATTTTAATTGGTATTTCCCGAAATGTATGGGAATATCGATTCGGTTGTAATTTTTATTGTGATCTCGTATCACCGTTTTGTAATTTAATAGATTTATTTTATTTTAGTTACAAATGTATAATAGGAAATTATGTAATTTATTATGTAATTTTATTCATTCCGGAGTTCCTAAAGACGGATTTCTTCAAGAATGGCGATACATAAAGACGGTGTTACATCGAGATGCGTGCCACAACCGAAGTTCAAGGGACCAATGGAGTTGGTTTCCGAATATGTAATAGTTAAATAGTTTTTCTATTTTAGGAAAGGCCATACTAGGATTTATTTATCTTTATGCTTGCATTTTATTTTATGTCACATGCATCGCTAAATCGCCATAACTAAACATGCATTGTCTTCTTTTATCGAGTTTATCGACCGTGTCAATTCGAATTATCGTAGTTCACCGCTTTAGTTCACTTAAAACGTGATAGATAATAAATTGACATGACCTCTCGCTAAAACAAACAATTGAGACATAGCCTTACCAAATAGTAGAAACCATGAAAACCTATTTCGCGAGGGAGTGCACTCGGCCCTACCGGGGTACAAACCTTGTTACGTAGGGGAAGTGGGTGATGAGTGTTAATCCACCGAGTTCATGTTAATGAGGGTTTCATCGGCCATACCGTGCCCAAGTTGATGTGGATTTGGATAATGGACACATTTATTCGAAATTTGGATTGAGCTCAACGGAAGTATTCGCGACCGTAGTTGCATGTGTTCCGGGCTATAGATAATTATTAGAGTAATTTTATCGACCAAGAGTTCTAAAAGTAGAATCGATTAAAATGTTAATCCACCGAGTTATATTGATAAAGGTTTCATCGGCCATACCGTGCCTAAGTCGATATGAATTTGGGTCTTGGAATCATTTATTCTAGTTGGGTAGAGGTCACTAGAAAAATGCATATAACTTGTTTAAGTCATACTTTTTACAAGTATTATTAAAACGACAATTGTTTTACTCCTTATGTCTTGTTTTGTAGACCACTTCTTATTCATAACAAATGGCAACACCAACTCCTAATGCTACACCACTCGCTACTTCATCTTGGCTCCGATCCTTTATGGATCGATGTAAACTTGAAAAGAATGGGTCAAATTTCTCCGAGTGGGATGCCCAACTCAAATTAGCCGCCGAGGGTGACGACAAGCTTCGTTACCTTACCGAGGCCTCTCCACCCGAACCGTCCACTAGGTCCACCGCGGCCACTAGGGAAGCCTATGAGGCTTACCAAAAGGAGTCCGCCGCAATGAAAAATGTATTAATATTTGCGATGGAGGCGGAACTCCAAAGGAGAGCCTTCAAAATGGGCAATGCTAATGAGATTTACTCCAAACTTGTGACCATGTTTTCACAAACTCCGCGGATCGTCCAATATGAGGCGGCGCGGCATTCTTTGATCTCGACTTCAAAGAGGGCCAAAAGGTTAGCCCTCATGTGCTCAAACTCATGGAGCTTGTCGAGACCTTGAAAATTCAAAAGGTTGAAATCCCCAAAGAACTCATCGTCGATAGGATTCTACACTCCTTGTCTAAGGTCAAGGCATATGTGCAATTCCGGGTGAATTTCAATATGCAAGACAAGGATGTGTCTCTTGAGGAGTTGCACAAGTTACTTGTGCAAGCCGAAAGGGACATGGGGTTAAATGTGAACCCTCCCAAGGATGTGCTTAACATAAGCACAAAGAGTAAGGGGAAGTTCAAGAAGAATGGGAGAAAGGGCAAGAAGCAAGCTCCCACATTCACCAAAGCTAAGTCTTGTGAAGCTAGCACCTCCAAAGTCAAGAAGGGTCCTCTTGATAAGTGCCATTATTGTAATGGCATGGGGCATTGGAAAAGAAATTGTTCCAAATACCTTGGTGATATCAAAGCTGGAAAGATCACTCCAGTAGGTAAATGACTAACCTTCTTTTATGTTTCTAAATTCAACTATGGTATTATGATGCAAAGTTGTGATAATGTATCTCCCTTTTTATTGTAAATAGGGCCTCCACCAAGCAAAGACAAAGGAAAAGAAAAGCAAGCATAAGAAACCATGAAGAAGCTAAGGATAGCTTTTATGGAGCTTTGTTTTTCATTGTCTTATTTTAAGTAATGTTTTGGATTTTAGAACTTTGAGTTTCCGTGTTCGACATGGAAATGTTTTTGGATAATGAGTTGTATTTTGGATGATAGTGACTTGGTTTGCAACCCAAGTCACCCGTTTTATCATTTATCCTTTTAATGTTCTAAAATTCATCTTTAAATGCTTGCGTTTTGAAACATAAGATCATTCACTTAAAGGTGATCTAATAGACAATTATAATGACGGGTTTCATTATATGTCCACATGCTTAAGGCTTGTGTATGATCATTTATGAAGTGATTTTGAGTCTATGAACTCTCTTAAAGGTATGTCAATCACCAAGTACACACATGAAATCAATTAATATTAGTCTGTCTATGAGATAGTTCTCCTTATACTTCAACATCATTGATTAGTGTCTCATATGGTATCTTAGAATATATAGTGTATTTATTCTAAAGATAGAGTGGGAGAAAAATGAGGACACAACACACAAGGCAAGATAAAATTGTGTACTTGTGTAAATGTAGATCTACACAAGAGAAAATGATTTGAATAAAGGTATATCTATTTACATAGTATACCAAATAGATGAGATCTATGGTCTCAAGTTAGTTCTATATAACTAATGAGACCAAGTGTAGTAAACATAAGAGTAAATTCTCAAAAAAACTACACGAGGAGACCAAAAGAAGTTTTGGATAAAAATGACTAATGTAAAGTCTTAACAAGTTTTCACTAAGTTCTATATGATAAATTTTGACCAAATAGTTTCAATCATGAGTTTTACATAAGAGCCTAAATGAATCAAAGTAACATACTAGTTATGATCAAGATTAAGTTGCAAAGATTGATATTCCGATATCTTCAATAGCCAACATTTTAACCACGCAAATGTCATTGCTTAACCTCGCTAGGAAATGGTTAATCCTCCTTCCGAAAGAGTATTCCGAAGGACGTATTCTAGATATTGTTTATATTTGAATAATGACATTACTACACATCATTATGACATGAGTGTGTTAGAGATTTAAAAATCTCTTTCCGTAAGGTTGAGATGAGACCACTTCAAAATAGGCTTTTTGAAAGGATATGATGGGAACATATATGGTTTTATCCTAGTAACTTGGCAAAGCAATTTATATTTATATCTTTGACAAATTTCGATTGAGAAGTCAATTTCGAAATATGTTGAATTGAGTGGGAGTTAGGAAATTCTCATGTGAAGACATGGAATTTAGTGGGAGCTATCATCCTTGAATGTATAAAACTCATTACTCATTAAAGAATGACGAGCTAATACCTTCTTTCATAAAGAAGCTTTTGAGTTTTCAATTCTGGATGAAAATGGACAATGATGAATCCAATTACATCATGGGATGTTGGATTAGTATTAAAGAGATACACATCGTATCAACATATACATAGGATATTCATATGAATGAAAATGGAATTACCATTAGCAGTCATGGTAGTTCATTGAACCTGAGAACGGTTGATCTCATGATTATCAATAACTAATGTTTCCGCCATTAGAATAATCATGTACATGTCCAATTTTGAATCATATGCATAAGAGCATGATGATTGGTTGGTGAGCCATAATAGAAACGTCATGAATTCTCAAGTAGAATCCGATGAGCGATTTCAGTGCTTGTCGGAATGTTCCATTATGTGATAAGAGGTTGCACATTTTGTAGAAGATCCGAGCACATATAAGGATTTATGAGAATCCCAAATCTTTCAAATTTGAAAAGAGAAATGAGAAGTTTTGGAAAGATGGTTGGTTGAATAAGAAGTTATTCAAAGATAATCTTTCCTAGTTAAGCTAGGACTTGTGAGAAGTACTAAGCTAATAATCTTGTCAATTGTTACAAGATTCTACAAAACATATACCTAGTACATTGTGTGTGGATGAAATACTTGATCGGTGCAAGTTGTATTATTCATCGCAAATTCGTTCGTTATGAGATGATCGATAAGAAAGTTCTTTCAAGTTAAAGAACCGAAACCAAGGTTGGGAACCTTGATGTGTACTTGGTAAGATTCATGCTATGAGAGAGAATATGAATATGAAGGAAAATGCAAGTGTAAGAAGTTTGAACACATGGACACATGGGATGTTAAACTTCTATTGCAATCAATGAGTGTTTACACTTATGATATACATCACAAGGTTGTAATATGATATTGATTGCCCAAGTGTGATGTCGACATTTGTCGTTTGAGTTATTATTAACTCACCTTTGTACATTGTTATATCCAAACGGGTTGTAGAGACAATTGAACCCCGTTAAAGTGAACATGGATTAACATTGTTTTGCCCATAGTTACTTATATGAGGTGACGTCTCGAAGTGACTAGAGTGTGAGGCGATTGATGGCAAGTTCAAGTGCCATACAGTCATGTGAGATGACTAGTCGATCACATAGGCGGATTGTTAGGAACATTTTGTCGGGCCTTATGACCGCTTATAGAGTTACGGCAAGTTTATAGAGCCTGGTCGTGGCGAGAGCTACTATAGTATTCAAATGAGTCGATTCTTTTGACTAAAGACTATTCTCCTAAGATGGCACGGTTTCAGATTAACTTTGATTTGTGTTACTACGACCTTCGTAAATGGGGTCAAATGGGCATATTTTGGGTTATGATGGCTGTGGCTAGTCGAAGGGAATGAGTGCGATAGAAATTGTCCACCCCTTGTCAGGGTTATAACAATATCTCAGGGCCACTCGAGGAGTAATGAACTGGAAATGCGTGGCCACGCTCGGAAAGTATCTATGATGGATAAGTCCGGTCAATCAGTTATTCTCCGGATCGAGGAAACCACTCTCGATATGATCACTTGCAAGTACGACCGAAAGACACCTTGCATTGAGTGGGAGATAGTAATAGGACAAGAGAATTGGTGACGCACACTTGTCGAGGACAAGTGGGAGATTGTTGGAATATGTGTCCTCCGACAATAATGCGATCACGACTGTTGATCATGATGATCACATGTTTAAGTCTCATTAAAATGAATACAATTGGGAAGTAATATTGTTACTGTCAACTGGTCAACATATATCGGTAATGATTGGCTGACTAGAGTTTGACATTCTTGTAGGTGTGACGGTGGTGATCGAGTTGACCCCTAGGTCATACCTAAAGGGCAATACTCTTAATTGATTATTTAATTAATCGTATAATGTTACGAGTTAATTAAATTACTTGAAAATTGACGGACGATTTTGGAAGTAAAATTTACGTATCAAATTGAAATGTGATTAAATGAGATACGGTCCGAGTAATTGAATTGTATCATTACTCGGATGAAATAATTGTTTAATGTAACAATTAAATTGAATGAATTGTTATAAATACAATCAGTTGTGATTTATAAATTGGTAAAATTTTTGGCACAAGTAAATATGAAATTACTAAGTCAATTTTTGTATGTGACGTATTTTTATTAATACGTTGATTTTTAATATGTTAAAAATACATAACAAATATATGTGACATGTGACATGTAACATATAGACAATTGACAAAAATAATATGGAATCCATATTATAGAATGGGCCGAAAATTAGAAGGGTTTATACTAATTATATGTTGCTTGTAATTAGTGGAAAACACAATGATTAAAAGGAAACCTAGCCATGCAAGCCTATTGTTCCTTGTGAAGAACAATTTCTCCATGCATTGGCTCACCCTAAAGCTCCTCTTACACGGTTTTGGGAAGCAAAATGTGATCATTGTTTTTTCTTTAATTTTGCCTAATAATATACTAAAGGTAGTGTATTATTTCTATTCTATTCACTCATCCAAAATAACAAGTTCTAGTGAGAAGAAAAATCCTCTCTTCTTCTCTCTTAAAA